>NC_133935.1:7007500-7315990 GCF_031877795.1 Strix aluco
TCCTGCTTGTGGACGCTTGCTGTGAAGTGACCAACCTCCCGTGTGACGTGCTCGGCCTGACCTCAGCGTCTCCTTCATTGCCATCCAGTAGCAGTTTTCTACTGAATTTCAGGCCTTTGGGCAGCCCTGGGGAGAGCAAAGATGCACGGAAGAATGAAGAAGAGGTATTTGGGTAGACACGCTGGGGAAAAAGTAACGCCAACATAAAGTGAATAATACAGCCAAAAACAGAGAAGAGAAATGAAAGAAAAAAAAAAGTAAAACCCCCCCAAGATGTAATGAATGGGGAGAAGGAAAAATACTCAAAAGGAAAAACACATGTTGCTAAAATGAAGAAACATATGAGCAAAAATAGATATGAACAAACAGAAAAAAATCATGGAATGGATAGGAAATACGAACTAAATCACGAGGTTGTGAGTCAGGAGACTGAGATCTTTCTAACCATAATCACACAACCTTGGGACCTGTGTGTGGCTTTAGGCAAAGTCTCTTAAGGCTTCCCTGCAAAGTGACCTGTGAGCCTCATATTTCACAGGTTGTCTGCACCAAAGGTGGAGATTTTAAAGCATAATGAGTCCTCGTGTTCCTCTGGCCACCATTTAACAACATAACCAGCAGTCTGCAGCATTTTGTAGGTGTACTGTAGAGCCTAGGAAGAACTGGAACTTGTGAGGGTTGTCCTTACACCTTCCATTTGTGGTTTAAAGCTCAAAGGGGTGTTCTCTGGCCTAATGTCAGGTTTGAGGGGATTAATTCCTTTCTCACTACAGTGTCACCAACAGTCCTTCTGGAACAGCAGGGATGTGCTCAGCAGCTTTGTGTTTTCAGAGGTTTTACTAAATCTAGATTTAGCAGAAAAGAGATTTTCTGTTGTTTAAGTAAATGTATGTTTCCAGAATTGGTGGGTATAGGGCGCAGAAGCTAAAATTGAAATTAATTGGACAACAGCCTGTTCCCTTCCTTTAAAGAAAGCTGGCTGAATGCTGAGAAGCCACATACAATAGTGTTAAGTTCCATTATTATGTGGCCTGTGAAACCGTTTTGTATTGTCGTCTTCTTACCATCTGCAAACAATTTCTGCCCATCATGGTCCTATACTTTACATAAGGACAGCCTGAGGATCTTAAGGAGGGACAACATAGCAAAACCATGCTTTAAAACAACTGCATGCTGGACGGACTTTTGTGTTTAAGAAAATTTCCGAGGCAAAGGAAATAAAGCTTTAGCACTGAGATTCCAGCAAAAAAACCCAACCACTCAATTGCTCGGTGTTTCCAATCTCAGTATACAAGTTAGATTATACTTTAGTTTATATTTCCCCAAATCTTCTGTAAGGACCAGAAATGCAGTTTATCTTTCTAAGCAGGGAATCTTCCTTTGTGTTTCAAAGCAGGTATCCTTAATGCTTGTTTCAGGAGTCTTTTCAAACACTTCCATTGCAATTGCTGTATTTTTTAATTTGTCCATGAACTATGTAGCCACTCTTCATTCTGTGCTGCTCTAAAAAGGCAAAATTCCCTACAAATCTCATGCAACCAGCACAAGCAGAATGAAATTCTATCCCTGCTGAAGACAGTGGGAACTGTGCTGTTGACTTCTAATAGATGTAATAATTTTCCCACCAACTCCAGTTCATTCTTGCCTTGTACTGTAAATTACTAGTCACATCAATAAATGTAAAGCTGATGTAAAGACAGATGATAGAATTTCTGCTAAGTCTGGCCAAGTCATTTCCTTTTTTTCTTCAGCAGGAAAAGTCAGGATTTAACTGCCAAGAGGTAGGTATGAGGTGCAGAGACCATCTTTCTCAATATGGTATTAACCCTTGAGCATTACATTGGTGCTTCACCCTGTTAGAAACAGCACACGGGACTCCCTAGGTGACTGAAGCTCGCTGTCTGCAGTCACAGTCCATCAGTCATCCGTACTCTGATGCACAGAAGGATGCATAAATGACAAGTATTTTCAAACACACTGTAACTTGAATGTCCCATGGGTAAACAGTGGGAGAAATAAAGCACGCACTACCAATGGTAATGTAGATAATAAAGTAGAAAAGGTGTATTTTAATCTCACATTTCATGGAGAGAAACAGGCTAGGAAAGCATATGGCTTTGCTCACGGAGGCGACTCTGTTGCTGATACATTTTCACACCCACCCTTTCTGCAGTCCCTTGCAGCCATAAACATAGAGTAGTTGCATTCAGTTTTTAGAGAATTGTATTAGAGCCTTCTCTGTGCTGTTTGCAAATCGAAGCCAGCCAGCTGGCACGAAGGGAAGCAGGCTATGCTCTACTTCTTTGCCCCCCACAGCACACTGAATCATTTCTCCCAATTAAGGGAAAGTTTATTTTAAAAGACTTTGGGGATCCCTTTAGATCTTGAGAGAAGGCTAGCTGTACCACCTTTACTTTGTATCTCCTTGAAATATTAACAAAGCCCAAACGCACTATTTCATTTTTCTTAAAAGGATTCTCAAAGGTGATTTTCATTTCAGGTGCGTGCAGCCACGGGGGCACAGGTACCACAATCTTTTTACACCAAAAAGAGTGCATGGCAGCTGATGTTACTGCTGCTGCTGCTGCCAGGAGATGACAGTGAAAATTGTGGAGGTCTTAGTATGGACACTTGTGGGGGAGAACATCAGGCCAGCACTCGGCTGGGCTTCAGGTGCACTCTGGGGAAGGGAATCCCTCAGTAGAAGATACATTAAATCAAGATCTGTTAGGGCAACAAAGAAAGGTGAGTAAAGCTGAGGTATTTATACTTAGGTATGAGGTCTGTATGCAATATGCCTGGCATGAGGGACTGCTGCAACCTGCTAGAGAGAGAGAAAGGAGCTGATGCAAAGAGGGAAAAAAAAAAAGGGGGGGGGGGGGGAAATGTCAGTCTCCTTAAATGTCTGTCCTTCTGTGGAAATGATGCAGTGATAGCTCTGTCTTGCTATTGAGTTTTCTCTAAAAATAAACTGAGATGTTATTTGAGCTCTTCCAAAATGTAACATGCAGAAACTACAAGAAGAATTAGGACAGAGCGGTGAAGGAGAGAAAGGTCAGCAGACTGGCCGCGTTTGGGGCTGTGGCTCCTCAGATTACTTGGTAATGCTTCTTAGAGCAAAAACTCTGGTTTGTCTGGCAGGAGACTAGCAAGCATCCCTAAAGAGCAATAGATTGACCTTTCTGATAGAACTTGAACAAAACTGTGAGTGGGACATAACTGGCTGGAGGATGAACAATGAATTCACGATCGTTACCCAGCACATCCAAACAAAAAAGTCTCTCAATTTTTCCAGCTACTTCAACTTCTTTGCTTCTCCAAGAAGTTTTTTATTTCGATTGCTTTGGATTTGCTTCTTACACACAACAAAGTATTTATCTTTCTGGAGTGCCCTGATGGTATTATATAGTTTCCCAAGTTTAGGTATTAAGGCTTGGTCTAACGTCATAGAACTTTGCAACAGAAATGCATAAAATTTGGATGTGATTTTCCCTGATGGCTAGCAACACAAGAGCAAAAGATTAAATATGTAATCTAAGCGAAATGCAAAGGTTGTTGAATGGGAACTGATTAAAACTGGACTGTAGAACCCAAGAGTGCAGCCTGCTGGAGGACCGCTAGATGACGGTAATGTAACTCCTACAGCTGCAGCTACTCCTGGAGCAACTCCAGGAGCTGCCTGGGGTTTCCTAGCCTTCTGGAAAGTAAAATGTTTAACTGAACCTTCTCACTTCTCCGACAGCTCCTCACCGGAACGCCCTCATCAACCAGAAAGCCTGCAGCCACGACTTTGAACTTCGACACTTGAGGGTTTGGGCAAATCGATCTCAAGTGCTGTTGCAGGAGCACGAAAGGTTTTCTGTTTGGCTGGACAGTCACAAGGGGCTGGCTCTGCTCCCTGTTTGCAGCCGGTATATCACACTGAAAACCATCTTAAAAATAATTAAAACACTTTCCTATTGTTACTTTTCCATGAAAGCAATTGATGTAGTTGCCGCAAAGGTATTGCAGAACCGTGTTCTCCAGCCTGTCCAATTCTAGAACTGTCCACAGCACAATCTCTGTGCTTGGGTTTGACCAAGTTACGAATTTCTTCATGCCAGCACATCCTTTAGAGGCATGTTATGTAGGGAGGGGAGTGGGGGAGGAAAAAACTGAAGAAATTTAGCCTAGGTTTCTGCTGGGCTGGTGTATTTGTACAGGAAGCAAGATCTGATCCCAAACGACAAGTGGGCTGCAGGGAGTAGAGCCCAGCTGATGATTTCTGTTTTGTGTTCCTAATTGTCAACTGTTGTTCCATGGAGACTAGATAAACTCATCCTGGATTGATGATATTGTCTGAGGTTAGTGCTATGCGATCCGTATCATGGTGAATTTACTAGATTTGAGTTTAAAATTTTTATCAGAATAAAATTTTCTCATTCAAAATGTTTAATTTCCAGCTCCACAAAAGCTTTTCCTTCCTAAGATGACTTCCTCAAAATACAGTCCCTCATCTGGTGACCTTCTGTGCTCATGTTAGCAGTTGTGCTTTATAAACATTTTGTTTCAATGGGTCAGTTTAAAAAATTGACGTGTTACAGCAGATCGGAGAAATTACTGAGAAGGAAGAAATGAAAAATCAGAGTTTTACTGCTCAGGAAAAAATGTGCACATGCTATAAAGATGAAGGAGACAGGAGCAAAGATAAGAAGACTAAACAATGGAGAAGGGAAAGATGATCTAGTAGCCAAACCACGAGGCTGTAAGTCAGAAGGTGCCGGCCTTTTGAGCTGTTTTCTCACAAACCTGAACTGTGTGACTTCCAACAAAGTCTCTTTAACACTTTTCCTGAAGGACTGTCACTTTTGTAAAGGGACTTGTATCAAAACACGCATTTAGAATATAGACACTAGCAGTGTTGGCTCGTACTTGTTTCTTGTCCTTCTAAAACATGCTTGAAACACAGCTGGGGTCTTATCATCCTGGCAAAAGACAGTTGTTTTTAATGGTGATACAATAGAAATAGGTCAGAGCTGAGTCATTTGGCACTGACTTGTTTAGAGGCTAGACATGTCACTAGTGTCACCCTTTGAAAATGTCAGTTCTGAAATCTGTGGAGGAGAGGCACTGCAGAAATACAAGGTCATGCCACTCTGCCGAAGGAAGATAAACAGGGAATGAAACAGACGCACCGTTGCACTATTTAATTTCGCGTCTGTTTTAAACTGCTATCAAATGAAACAAATCATGGTTTAGTCTTCATTTAGAATGTGTTTGCTTCCCAACTGGCACAAACCATTTTCAAAGTTAGGTCAGACCTCTGGGCAACCCGGAAGAATTTCTCAAATGACTAATTTTCAGATAGCCTTTATTCCATTCGGTTGTGAAATCTTAAAGGAAATACACGCAGCTATCTGACCATTTTGGTTAATCAGATTGTCTGTAATGCATAAAACTTCAGATTTCTGAGGGGAAAAGGATGATTTGCCGTTGTTTCTTCTGCTACTTTGTCCATTTTATCAGTAGTAACTTCATAATGCTATTATTTAATAATAGCAATTGGGTCATTGCCTTCATTGTCTATTATAAAGCACCATTAGCAAAATGATTAAGGTATTAACTTTAAATGCTATTTTCTTAGTTCTTGTGTGCTATTATAGTTCCTTAGATTTTTTTGTTCACCCATGTGACTTTTCCGTTTCTTTCCTTGCTTTTCACAACCATAACATGCGTATTACCTGTTACTGTATTCTACATCAGTAACAGCGATGATTTGACCAAATTTTTATGTTAATTTCCTCAAATACTGGTTATTTTGAATCCTTAGTATTTCTGACCAGCAGGACCTTTCCTGAGGCGAATTGTATTTCTGTCTTGAGGAAAACCTCTTCTATGCCTAACCCTTGCAGTTCGCCGAGATGTCTGCGTGTTTTTTCACGAATCTTCAAAACCGGGAAGCGGGGATGGAACAGCAAAATAAATCTCTACTTTTGTAGAAAAGTGTGAGCCGGGGGAATGCAGATGCGCCTTGCGCCTTCCCCCAACGCCCAGGGACCGCGGCCAGGCCAGGGAGGGGTTTGCAGAAACTCCCCGCAGAAACCGGGTTTGCAACCACGTCGAACAAAATATTATTGGGGGGGGGGGGGGGGGGGGGGGCGACACCCCCGACACCCCCTTTGGCGCCTCCTCCTCCCGCCGCCGCGCGGGGCGGGGCCGTGGCGTCACGGGCGGGCGGGCGCCGCAGTGCGGCCCGGAGGAGGAGGCGGTGGCGGTGAGGGGGGGTGGAGGCGGGGCGAGGCGGCTGGGCCTGCGCCCACCTGTGCGGCCGCGCCATGGTTCGCTTCGGGCTGACCGTCGTCCGGCAGTGAGTACCGCGGCGCCCACCCCCCCTCCTCCCGGTCTGCGCCCTTCCCCCGTCTCCCCGCCGGTACCGGCGGTGGGTCTCCGCCCCCCCCCCCGGCCTGGGGCGGTCCGTGAAGCGCGCGCGGCTCCCTCAGGGGGAGCGGCCCCTGTGTCAGTCGGCGGGGGGCGCCGTGAGGGAGGTGGCGGGTGCGGTGGGCGCCGGGCTGGCCTTGAGGGGACCGGCGTGGGGGGTCCGCGCCCCCCGGGTCGGGCAGGGCACGGGGACCCGCGCTGGGGTACCGCCGTTAACCGGGTCGGTGTAGTTCGGGACTGATGGAAGTGCGGGCTTACACGTAACATCCGTAAGCGCTGTTTGTGAACTCTTGGGTGACTGCTCGTGAGACCTTTCTCCTGCCAGAAGCTCTCTGGCGGGGCGCAGAGCTCGTTTAGGAATGCTAGTCTAACGTTTCTGCCGTGAAACGTTAAAGAATTGGTGTTTGTGGCTTAGTTAGAATTGTTAAAGTGAGTTTTCCTTTCAAGCTACAGCGGATATTGAGGAAGATTTGGCCTTAACTACACTAAATAGCTCCAGCTTCCTGCAGTTGACAGTAGTTAACTGTTTAATTTTTATGAAAGCTAAGCTTTTTTTCTCCTTTAGCATAATACAGTTTAATACTTGATCAGTGCAACTGCAGAGATCACTTTTTGTTTGATTTCTGATTTTCCTCCTATTAAGAATTACTCTTGACTTCCCTTAAAAACCAGGATTTGCTGACTTGGTGCTGTAGTTGCAGCCTGCCTTTGACATCGGCTAGAAAACGTGTGAGCCTGAAACGATTTGTTGAACTGGAAATCTGCAGGTGAGACTCTTGCAGACACTTCAGAAAGATCCCAGTTCGTTCACCAGCAAATGGATGGGAGTTCATCCATCAGGCTGTGCCTGCATAGGCTGTGCTAGCTTAGTGCTATTTGGAAAACGGCACGTTCTGCTCTTCCCCCACCTCCAGCTGATGGCCGGCAGGGTGGACTCACCCTGCCCGCTGCGTTTTCCTCGGGAGGCTGGAAGTAACTGTCAGGACATGAGGTGATTTAATCCTGAAGGATTAAATTGCTGCCCCCTGCGCAGGGAGAAATTTAAAGCATACTAAAATAGAGTGTTTTATCTTAAAATTACTGGCCTTCCGTGATCAGTTACCTATTTGGGACTCATCTTGAGGACTTCTGCACAGCAGTGGTGATAGTTCTCTGTATAAAAACCAAGCGGCACACTTGGCCTTAGTACTGCAAAAAATCATGTGACCTTTCAGTCAGGGCAGGAGTCTCAACGAAGTCAGCATGCTTAACTTTGTTTCTGTCAAGTTTAGTTCTGAGATTTTCCCTCCTAAATAAATCTGCAAGTAGATTTAGTCGCTCTTCTCTTGAAATACCATCAGTTATGGTTTTCAAGGTATTATATTCTAATTCCTAAAGATGGTGATGTTCATTATTCTACTAGTGTTCATTATTCTACTAGTTTTTCCACAGCTTTATCTTCTTACACGCTGTCTCTTCAAGGTGTGCAGCCTGCTCTGCTGCTATCTTTGATTATCTCTTGAATTGACTTCCTTTTAAAGCGCAGAGGTCCAGTTGGCTAGCACATGCTTTTCCGAAGCGGGCTCCAATCTTCCTCTCCAGCATGGAAGTGTAATTGTAATAGATAAATTATGCTGCATTTATGATAAGTTTAAGAAATTACTTCTCTTTTATTCCAGGTAGGTTTGTCTTAGTAAATATTGACAGCATGATTGAGGCTGACTACTTGAAAATGGGATTTTTTTGTTCTTCAGATACGTCTTTTTCTCTTTTTTGTCTTCAGATACGTCTTTTTGAAAAGAGGCTCTGCTGTACTGTATCTCATTTTTCATATTCAGACTCTGCTGTCTCCTGTTGGTATCTAATGTAATAATAATGGGTTTGAACATTCAGTAAAATCGTGAGTTAATTTTTTTTGTTTATAATCTCTTTCAGTGGAGAAACAAGATACAACAAAGACAAGATACTGCAAGGTTAGTATCAGTTATTCTGCTAGCTTGTTAGAGATGGAAAATTATTCTTCCCTGCAAAATGTGAAATCCTGTAACCAACTGCTGAAATATTAAGTATTATTATGGAGTAATATTGCAAACCTTAAGAGACTTTATTTGTAAGCCAGGACGTTAGCTTGATAGCTTTACAGAACTATGAAGATTCTAAGTCAGTCTCCACATAATATCAACAAATGGCGATGCATTTCTGGCATCAACAGGAGTATTAGAATAGATCCTTTTTCTAAACAGGGAGGAGATAAAAAGTTACCTGTAATCAAATAAAGCGATAGCAGTGCCTGTTATTAAGGATGCTGGAGTGTCCTGTAGCACCGTGTTGAATCTCAGTGGTGTGAGGCCTGGGAAAAGGGCTTCTGGGGCTCAGGGGAGAAGTGAGAGCGGCAGCTCTGGTGAAGAGCCAGCGAGGTGCACGTTTGCACGATGGAGTTGATAAGGAGCTGCCAAAGGACGGATAAAGGTCATGTTGTGAAGGAGGCTGTTGCCTTAAGAAGGTAGTCTGTCACCTGCAAAAAAAGCCTAGAGTAGAGCAAGGAAGAATGAAAAGCAGAGATTGTTTAAGTGCTTGGATCGTTCAATCCCAGCTCTTTTTGTAGGAAGGCAGTCTTTAGGCACAACGTTTAAAACCAGACTTTTCCTCAGTGACTGCAGACTTGCACAACCAGAACTGAAAATGCTGAGCTGCTTAGATGTCTGTTGTAGGAAAACAAAGGCTTGCCGCTACGAGGAGCCTAACGGGGCTGTACTCTGAATAAATAAACTTTATACAATGCTACGTGCTGTGAGGAAGAATGGTGCTTCTAAATTTCGCTACCCCTGTTTTGACACTGCAATTTACAGTTCTTGCAACATGGCTTTGTGCTCATAATAAAGTGAATAAAGAATACTCCTCTGCTTTATGTTCTTAAAAGTACCAATGATGTCTTTAATTCCTAGCCCACTTTGTCAAATGACATGTAGTAGGTTCTTCTCCCCTCTCCAGTGCAGAAAGTGAAGGCTGCTTTGTGTTTCGAGAGGTGTAAGCCATACCAGTGTGGTGGGGTCCAGGTTCTCACGTGGCTGTGTTACAGATGAGGTGCTCAGAACTCAAGTCCTGGACTTCTGCTGTCCTGTCTTTTGCTATTGGAAGCATATAAATGATTGTGCATTTGTTTGGTGAAAATTGTTTCTGTCGTTCTGGATCAGATGAGAATTACACGCTCTCTGCTTTGACTTCCCTCAAAAGTACAATAGGCGATACAGGTGTGGACATAGCAATTCGTTACGGTTTGTCCCTCTGCCACAGTTTTGTTTCTCCTACAGACTGAGCTGTGACAGGAGCGCACCTATTTAATTCAGGTTGGATTATCAAAGTGCTGGTTCTCTTAGTGCTGTCCTACAGCTCTGTGACAGGCTAGTTTCACAGACTACTCTGGCTGAAAACAATTTTTGGAAGGGTTGCTGCTTTTCAGCTAGGTTTGTTCCATCAACGTGCTTGCTGTGCAGTTGCGTGAGCATTGGTGTCAACGTGCGAGGTGGGGTAGGGGAGAGGAAGAGACCGCAACAGATTGTGTTTACATCAACTGTAAAATTCTTGTGAAACTGTGTCTTTGGCAAAGAGTGTGTGCTGCTTTCCACGTTACACAGAATCCCTTCTCGCCTCATTTCTTCAAGGCATTGTCAAATTTGGGGAATGGGGAGGAGCAGGCGTTTCATATTTGTCAGGGCTTGACTCTCCCAATGTGCGTGTTTTTTCCGTATATGTATTTTAGTATCAACAATGTTATCTCAATTTTATTGTCCTTTTTATTTACAATCAGCAAATATGTTTATAGAGTTTCAGTTGTGAGATTCCTCTCGCAGGAAGCCTACCAGTGAGCATTCTAAAAAGGACAAGTGATTTGAAATGACTACTCACATTTAGAAAATGTAGGCCTCTGGTTTATGTTTAAATTTGTCATGTGTGTACATTAATATAAATATCATTGATAACGATCCTTCTGTCTTCCTAGGCTATACTCCCTCTTTTCATGCAATTCTTGTGACTGAGTTAAGGGAAGACCAGAGGAACAGTGACTTTTACTAATGGTTGGCTTTACTGAGAGAAGAGCATTTTATTGTGACTGAGCAGATTCTTTATTGCTGCCGTGCTTGCCCAGCTGCTAAATGATCTAAAATTTGCATGTCTTAATGCTGATGTGTTTTTATTTTTTAGGTCAAGGAGTGGATGAGCCGCTCTCTGCAACTGGTTTCAGACAAGCAGATGCTGCTGGCTCATTTCTCAGTAACGTGAAGTTTACTCACGTCTTTTCAAGTGACCTCCTTCGAGCAAAGCAGGCAAGTGCTTCTTCAGGCAACTGAATGTAAATATTAGCTTCGGAATTTGGCATTTATTTGCTATTGATGATGCAAAAATAATAGAGTGATGGAGAGCCAAAAGCTATTTTGATGGACTTAGAACTGAAGTTTGACTTGTGTAGAATTCAAGGCAGTCTCTGAGGGGAAATTTCGATGAGAACAGCTCAGTTGGGAGGCGATGAAGGCCAGCTGGCTTTGCAGGATGTCGTGCAGTCTTGTTCTTACGGACTTCCCATTTTTTCTCTGAAGAAACAAAAATTGGCAGTGATGTTGTTGTAGCGTCTTATGCATTGCGGCTGTACTCTGTGTTTTTCTGAGGAGTGCAGACCAATACAGGCAAGCTCAAGTTTTGCTGTAAAGTCAGTACAAGGATCATTAAAGGTGCAGAGTTTGGGTTTTGGCAGGAATGTAATGGCATGCCTTTTGCCTTGATGCACTATTTTAATAGGTTAATTAAAGAGGAAAAAATGTTAGTTACTGAGTGGGATTACATGTGATTTTGTGTGCAAGATTATGAAATACTCAACAAATTAGGGAAACAGAACTTTTAAAGGTAGAGGCATAGATCAGCTGTTCTAGGAGGGTCATGTCTCCTGTGGAAGCCCTGTCCTTAATTCTCCCTTCTGTTACTGGCTGTGATTTCAGGAGACACATAGGCTTCACGTGGTTGAAACTACTAAGCTATTCTTGATAGTCCTGCTGGTTGCTTGTCTTCTGCTCTGTTGTCCTGCTACAAAAGTCTGTGACACATCACTGTAAACCAGATCAACAAAATCTAGCATAAACCCCCTTTTTTTATTAAAACATACATGATTAACATCGCTCATCAGTTTTGCAGCACAATCCCATAAACTGCTGTAGCAGCACATCTTAGGCAGAAAGCAAACTAGAGAGGCAGGGAGGGAGGAGTGCAATGATTAGATATTTTAAAAATGCATACTAACTGCCTGGCAAGTCACTTCCTTTAAGTGTGCGAATGGCAGTGATTATATTTAAAATCATTAATAGCCCTTTATAACGTTTGTAAGACTGTCTGTGCTACGTGCCTGCCTTAAGGGGATTGTTTTTGAATGCTCAGCCACTTGAGGGTGAGGTTGGTATTTTTTTTCCAGGCAGACTTTTCCATGAGATGCATTTGCGCACTCATAATGTGGAAGACAGACCTGAATTTGTCCTTTGCGTAAAGAAAATGTGTTTTGCCATTTGTTTGAAAAGTTATCCAGACTTTCTGGAAGCTTTTCCAAAGATGTGTAAAGCTGCGGTTTCCATTTGCTTGGAACTCCCTTCTTAGGCAGCTGCAAATCTATGAAGTGTCCTTTACTACGCTGTCACTTCATAGCTCAAGTATGAGAGGAATGTGCAAGTTCCCTTGCAAAAGAGGAAAAAATGCTTTTTAATGAAACTGTTAGAGGTAAAGTTTAGTTTTCCTTGCAGTGTCTCCTGTATCAGCCATAGGCAGGGTGTGTACTGGTTACTGGAACCAGGAGTGGTACGTGGTCCTCTGGCCTGTGGCTGAGAGCTGAACGTTCAAGCCCGAGCAGGACAGGAGAAAACAGGGATGTGTGCAAGGAGAGTTGTACTAGCTGGGCGGGAATTCCGAGAGCCACGGGAGGTGCAAAGGGAGCGGGTGTGGGAAATGCAGAGAGAGGCTTTGCAGGGAAGCCAGTTTGAGAGAGTAAACCTAGGAGGGAGGGTGCAAGCCTGGCTCTGGAGATCAGCAGTGTGGCAGAGAGCAGGCAGACCTGCAGTGTGAAAATAAAACCAGACTGGTTGGGCGGACTGGGATGTGGTGTGAACAGAGCATAACTCTCTAAGACTTGTAAGCTTAACAGAGCATAACACCAAAGTCTGCAGGGGAATATGGGGCCTTCTGTGAGATGCTCATGCCATTGGGATAAGAACTCTGCAGCAGTGATGGTAGCTTCAGGACTGGGACAGGCTGGGCCTTGAGAAGGATGAGAGAAAATCTTTGAATCCTTCTCACGTGTGAAGTGGGGCTGATTATCCCTTTTCTCACTGTGGTACTGTGAAGATTCAAGAACTTTCTAAAGCATGCTGGTATTCCAGTAATGGATAGGGTGGGAAGGGTGTGAGGAAGTTAATCTCTTCTTCAGAGCAGATTTTGGGTTCAGCACAGCAAATGAGGCTTCATGTTTAATATTTACAGTTCAGAGTATGAATTACTGCTCAGTAGAGGAATGTTGTCTATTCTATGTACTGAACACGGTCTCAGTCCTGGAGAAATTCCAGGATGTAATCGTATGATTAACTATGCTCTTCATATGTACAAGGAAGTTGCTTCAACCCTATCTGAATTTTAACATTATTCTGTGACAGAATTTTAAAGTTGCAACTTAAACCAATACATTAAATATGTCATAAAATCTTGTTAGCACAGCAAGGCTGCTTGTTATTTGCCAGAATCCAAGGAGCCTTTTCAAAATGAGTGAGGTCTTTGAATGTCAGTTCGACTGGATGTGGACATTTGCACAAGACTTTCAGCTGATGTTACCAGACAAAACCGTCTGCAAATCCAGTACAGCCTTCACACTTTGGTGCCTATAAGAACAGGAGCAGTTTAGCCGTGCTTTAGTTCACCTGGTTGGCTGTATAGTAATCCAACACGCTAGAGCCTGGCTTAGGCAATGCTTTTTCAAAAGCGGTATCAGAATTTCCTCTTGATCAGTTGTCTTGCCCTCCCTGCACCCCCAAAATCACATGCTTCCTTGAAAGACAGACATATAGCACAAAACTGAAGTCATCCAGACTATTGATAAAAGCAAACTAAGCCCTTTGGGATTTCTCTGTCTCTTGGCCATGCTATCAAAAGGCAGATGAATACAATAAGCTAGCTTTTTTTTTTTTCTTTCCATTGAACTGTATTATCGAGTGCATTTCTCCCTCCTAACATAGAGGCTGACGCTTCGGTGTGTTGCCAGCAAACGCCCTTCCTGCATTTTAACTTCTTCGAGAGTATTTGATTTCTGAGGTGCATTAAGTAGCCACTTGCCAGAAAGTAATTCCATTTGTTAGATGCTGTGTTTTTTGCAGTCAGATTAACTGATCGGTTTTTAGGAAGGTACTGCTTGTGAGTCTGACCCACGTACTACATGTAAAGAACGTGTCAGCATGATTGCTTTGTGAGTGGCAGCATCCTCAAGAGAAGATGTGGCTTTTATCCTGGTAAATCCTGCTGCGGCCGTATGTCTTGCTGCCTGCCTTTCATGGGTGCTAAGTGTCTTGAACTGTTCTGGACTTTGAATTGTGAAAGAACTGTCAGAAGATTGCAGCTTTTCTACCTTTTGTGGCCAGACGCAGGCTGTATATCCAATTCTGACAGATGCCTCAGGCTGAAAAACTTTTTTATCTCGTTTGTTTGGGTTGTTGGGTACTACTGATGTGATTCACACTGGCTGTGGTGGGGTAAGATGGTCTTGTTATCCCATGAGAAAGCAGCTCATTGACCTGACTGTATATTAACTTTTTAGACTGCTGCTACAATTCTAGGAAAAAACAAGTTTTGCAAAGATTTGGAAATCAAGTATGATGCAAGACTTCGAGAGAGAGTAAGTACTAAAAGAGTTTGTTCTAATACTGAACACTGAACAATTTGAAAATGTAACTTATTGCTGAAGGATATCTTGGCTTATTAAACAGTAGGTTTAACAGTGGAGAGCACTATTTGATGTGGTTTTAATCACTGGAAACTGAACTCTTCACATCAGGTGCTATAAATTGTTTGCAGAATTGTGAAGCGAAGCCAAAATCTAGTGCTGAAACTATGATGCTTTAATGATTTAAGTAAGGCAAGATTTACACGTAGAGGAAATTATCTTAAATGTAATAAAAAGCTTAGCTCTATTTTCTAACCCCATATGTAAAGTGTTAAAGAAACTCCCTCTGCCTACCTTATCTAGCCTGATGGCACAACTTGTTATTGGCTTTTTGGCTGTTTATACCTTTTCATTTGCACAAAGACTACTGAAAAGCTTTCTGCTGCCTGTGGAACAGTCTGCTTTCCTGATTAGCCTCTCTGCCTGATAATAGATTTGTACCTATCTGTTTTTAAGTGTGTCTTGATCAGAATAAACTCAGATGCTGGCTGTTTCTGCTAATGTAAATTGCCCTTCAGGTGCTGCACTGAGAGTGTCAGCTGAGTTTTAAATAAGGAAATGCTAAAAAACCTGAAGTGGGATGGCATATTGCCAGCAGGCAAATAAGTGTTTAAGGAGCAGAACATGATTGGGTTGTCTCTTTCTGCCAGAAATTCCAGTCCTTCCCCCTGAGATCAGCAAGTTAAATGCCTCGCAAACTTCTTTAGTTGCTTAACCACCTGACATTTCTGAAAATATTATGGTTCCTGATACAGAAATTTAGAAAGATAATCTTAAGTCTCTGTTACGCTTTTTCTCCCCTTTCATGGTGTTTGTGTGGATTTATAGAAATGCCAATACAGTGTCTGCAGGCCACAGGTTATAAGTCACTACTCTGGATAACTGGAATTAAGTTTGAATTGCATGAAAAGAAGCCAGGTCCTTTAAAAGAACATATGTCATTGACCCTGTTAAGAAAGTTTTGTTCTCTCATACCTTGATTTCCTGAGAGAAGTCTGGAAAAAATGTTTAAGATTAGGATTTCGTTTTCAGCAGCTTCAGAGCACTTATTTCTTCATGTCTTTCTTACTGTTCTTAAACAGTATTTTGCTTTAGAGAAGGGGATTGAGAGGCTGAAGTAAACGTGTTTCAGTATATCTAAATTCTGAAGACTGTAATAAATTAATTATTATGGCATCGAATTGCATATCCAAAGCAAGTGGATAGTGACATAGAAGTCAGAAAAGCCTCAGTAATGAGTATGTGTCTGTATCCTAGTCATCGACATCTGGACCGTGTGTAATGGAGCGTTTGACAGTATAGCATCAGCTCTTACTTTCTCAAAGTAGCCATAACTGCAGCGTTTTCACTGTCTTCGGACATTCCAAGGAAAGACCAAAGCTTTCCACTTGAATATATTTTTCATCTTTTGGTGGTAGCGAAGTATTAATCTTTGGAGGGAGAAGTGTTAATCTGTTTAGCATTGTTAGAGAGGTGCCTGGAAAGATGTTCAAGGTCAAAAATGGTAATGCACATCCAAGTATATATTTCTTGTAAAATACATGACTGATGAGAAATATTATGTTTTATAATGTGACTTCTAGTGATCCAGAATAAATGGCTGGTATATACGGGTTCTTACTACTGTTTCTCATATGGGCCTTGCATTTGGGGGTCTTGGGAACAAGCATATCATTAAAGATAGTTAAACGTTCTCTGACTCCATTAGCGTATGTTTTTAAGATTATTTTTTTTTTTGCCTTTCTTGTTTTCTGAAAACACTGTCCACAGCAGTATTGTATGTCTTGAAGAAGTGGGGGGAGGCCTTAATGTTTATTTTAATAGGTAGAGTACTTGTGGTTTTTTGTCTTTTTCAAAAATTCTGATTTTTAAAATGCACTCCTCCTCTGTTGTGGAGATTTCAGAGATATGTAGAGAAGTTATTTGTTTCTTATGAAAAATAATTGACAGAATCACATGGTCATCAAGGTTGGAAAAGACCTTGAAGATCCTCCAGTCCAACCATTAACCTCACACCGACTGTTCTCAACTCCACAAGATCCCTCAGCGCTGGGTCAACCCAACTCTTCAACCCCTCCAGGGATGGGGCCTCCACCACCTCCCTGGGCAGCCCATTCCAACACCCAGCAACCTCTTCTGGAAAGAAATACTTCCTAATATCCAGTTTAAACCTTCCTTGGCGCAACTTGAGGCCATTCCCTCTTGTCCTGTCGCTTGTTACTTCATTAAAGAGACTCATCCCCAGCTCTCTGCACCCTCCTTTCAGGGAGTTGTAGAGGGCTATGTAGTCTTTCTGCGAATGAAAAGTAAATGGAGTTTATCCTTGTGTGAACAGCTACAGACAGAGGTGTTTGCAGTATAACCTCAGTTACAGAGACACTTGAATTTGGTATGCTGAGGAGGAGTGTCAAGAATGTAGGAAAAAATCTCAAGGCAAAGATCAGGCTGAAGGTAGTGTTTTGAATGTTAGTATGTTAGTTATGTTAGTTTAATTAGTATGTTAGTTTAAATGAGGTGCTGTTCTTAATGTATTTCTGTATAACATACATATACAATTCTGTATTTTTATATATATATATACACTTTATATACATACTTTTAACTTCAGTAGCAGATATAAAAAGAGCTCCTCTGCCAGTATTGAGATAAAATGTAAGAGGTAGTTAAGCTTGCATGTTACACTGCTCTTTGTAACTTGCCTCTTACAGAAATACGGTGTTGCAGAAGGAAGGCCTTTGACTGACCTCAAAGCTATGGCAAAGGCTGCTGGAGAGCAGTGTCCGTCATTCACACCTTCTGGAGGAGAAACACTGGATGAAGTATGGTATTTATTTATTTGTGCCCTACTTTCTAGGCCATTTTACCCGTGTAGATGCAGCTGTTGCGCACTTAGAAACACCGTATTGAGAGCTTAGCCCAACCAAAGGTAGTTACTTCCCAAGCTAAAATCACTACTTGACCTGATTACAGTGGCTGCCAAGTAGGGAATCTCTTTAGAACCAAAATACTGATTTTGAGATTGACTCCCCATGAAGTCCTTGTTTGCAGAAGGATGATGGCAGTTACTCTCAGCCTTGGCTTTGGAGGGCAGAGGAGTTTTTAAAGCATTCGGTAACTTATCATTGATTTCTGAGACTTGTCTGTGATAAATGTTTTTCTTTTTGCTGAAGTAGTTATATCTCAGATTTCTAGAAGCCAAAGTCTCTTGCATTCTTCACAATGTGCTCTTCTGACCTTTCTCTTTAGGTAAGAGAACGTGCAAGGGATTTTTTTGAATTTCTGTGTCAGCTAGCTGTTGAATTGGAACCGAAAGAGCAAGATGCGCATGGTGCAGCAAGCAGAAGCTCAGGAACACCTGAAGAACAGTTAGTTTTCCCTTGGACAAACCACTGCAGTGAAGCAGAACTTAGCTCTGATAACGGTGGAGCTTCTAAAATATTAGATGCCAATATATTAGTGGTAAGTCATGGAGCCTACATGAGGAACTGGCTTGGTTATTTTGTTTCAGATCTCAACTGTACTTTACCAACAAATTTAACAAAGTCTCAGTTGTCTTCTGTCAGTCCTAATACGGGAGTTAGTCACTTCATTATAAAACTTGAAAATGGGAATTTGTTAAAACCTGAAGTCACATGTGTTTGTCTTAATCAAGACTCTCACTTAGTGGATGTGGGAGCTGAATGTGTAGCTCCAAAAGTGTTTTAAGAGTCTTTGTAGGGGTTTTAGCTCACTATTATACTAAGCTTGGGTAAAGGTATCTGTAGTAATTACTGAGACTGACTGGAGTTATTGACACTAAACTGCAAAACTGAAGACATGGAACTGCTTACCATCTTAAAATAACATGATTTGCACAGTCCTAGTGCCTGATATAAGTTGGCACTGGAGAAATGACACAATGTTCTTTATGAACAGAAATGTGATGCTTCCAGTCACTTGCATATCTGCTCCTATAGTGCATATTTTTAAAAACTTATTTTCGTTAGCCCATAGTTATTTTGGCTATCTCCAGGTAAAAGAGTTGGGGAGGGGAGAAGAATGGTACCTCAGAGACAAGTTATACTGTATTCTTGTTTTATTACAAAATGCTATATTGTAATATTAAACATTATGTTGTCTTAAAATAACTTTTTTGAATGCAATAGTTTAACCTAAACAGGAGCGTTGCCTAGTGGAAAAGGTTTGGTACAGGGTCAGGGGGTGTGTTCCTGGCTCTGGTACTGAATAGCTGTGAGACTCTGGGCAAATCTCTTTTCCATTTGTAAAATGGGGATGATGATACACCTACCTCACAGGAGTGTTTTGTAAGAAGTTGTTAG
This sequence comes from Strix aluco, assembly GCF_031877795.1. Classification (NCBI taxonomy): domain Eukaryota; kingdom Metazoa; phylum Chordata; class Aves; order Strigiformes; family Strigidae; genus Strix; species Strix aluco. The sequence goes on from NC_133935.1 coordinate 7,026,176, forward strand.
TGTTGTTGAGACCTCCGTTGAAGAGCACTGTACACAAACATAAAGTATTTATTTTTAGCTGTAAGGAGGATGAGGAACCTCATGTGCACATAGTTGAAATGAGGGTCTCCCTTCTGAAAAGGAACCTTATCGATCGGGTGAGTTGTACCCGACTAGAATCCTGTTGTCAATCGCAAGGATACACTTGATGGATGAATATTTTTGCCTAGAATTAGGCAAGTTTGACTGCTTGATGGTTGCTTATAGTTGCTGTTAGTACTGCATTTTTTTTCCCCACTGGGGTGTTTGTAGTGTTACTGTGTAAGCTTATCTGATTTATGTTATTTATAATATCCACATACCTTTTCTGCGTTTGCATATTTTAAGCCTGTTTAAAAAATTAAATTAAAAAAAATTAAAGGCTCCTGAACAGCATTCCATTTTGTCTGTATTTCTTTTGAGATAAAAATTTTTGTTAATATTACTCTATGAAGCTTTGCCTTAGATCATAAAACTGTCTTTTTTTTTCTTTTTTTTTTTTCCTTCCGAAAAACCCTAGGCTGGTCTTTTACTGTGAAAAAGAAAAGAGCCCTTTTTAGGGCTGATGGATCAGTGCCACCCTGACTCTTACCTGGAAGAACCACTGATGTTAAAATGTTAAGGACGTAAATTGCTTACAACTGTACAAATTTAACTGTTTGAAGTTTTGATTTCTTGTAATTTTTAAAAATAAGTTGTCCTCTGTACTTTGAACAACTCGGCTCCTTTGCCTTGAAGCAGAGACTTGAGTTCTGAGGAGGAAAAAGAGGTTGCTATTGTTTCTTTGAAGACCTACAAAAAAAAAAACCAGCAACAGAATTACTTAATCCAGCTGTAGTGACTGTACTTTGCTTCGGTGACTGTGGTTCATTAGGAAAGTTCTCCTGATTCCTACCTGAGCACAGATTGGGGATCTCCCTCCCTTCTCGGTGCTGTCTGTCCAGTCCTGCTGACGTGCCGAGGATGCGGTGGGAGGTGTTCAGCCCTGTGGTGGCCAGAGAGGGCTCCCAGAGCCTGGAAATGAACCTCAGGCTTTTCCCTTGTAGCCGGGGTTGTTTATGTAGCAAATAACGGCGAAACCATCTGCCGCTGTGTCTGAAAAACGGGTCTGTAGAGGGGAAAGCAGCTTACGCGTGTGTGGAAAGTGGATACTAGTCACTGGTGTCAGCAAGGGTTGGTCTTTCAACCTCCAGCACGTTATAGAATGTGAAGGACTGGATGCCCTTAAGTTGGGTTGGTGAATTTAAATTGGAGTTTTATACTGAACTTCTACGTCGATAGACTGAACTGGTTACTTACTATCAGCTGGATTCCTTCCATTTCTTTACAAATGCAGAGGAAAGGCACTTCCTTATGGCTTCTCTTTCCCCGTATGAGGCAGCTCATAAATGGGCAGGTGTACGTGGGCAAAGTTTTATGACTGGGGGTTTTCCTGCAAACCTGAAATCTTAAGTTTCCCAGGATACTATGTTATGAAGATTTCTCAATAACATAAAAACAAGCTTTGGTCAAAATGGCTCCGTTTCAAGTTTAATTTTATATAAACAGCCTTTGTTCAAAACAAAGGGCTTCTTAAGCAAAGTGTTTCAGTGTTATTCAGATGGAAAAATCTCTGAATTCAAATAATCACAATCGAATGTTTAGAAAATTAGTAAAATATCTTTTTTGAGAAAGCCAGCAAACTGGAAAAATCCTTGTTAGCCAACCATTACTGACATTATGCATGATTACCACCTAAACAGTAAGTTTGTACTTATGAAATTAAAAAGGGCCTGTTTCAATTCAAAAGTACGGACATGATAGTGGTAGCTTGAGCTTAAGGCATCTTTGAAAGCATCCATAGCTCTTTTTCACAAATAAAACAATTCTTAGTATATTAAAGGAAATAAGTTGTGTACGCAGGAAGGAAAAATGGGAATGTGGGCTTTTGCACAGACCCCTCAAGCTTCTTGTGAAATGCGTCTTCCTAGAGGACTCTGGAATATTAAATTGATGATGACAGCCAAAAAAGGTAGAAAAGTTAATCACGACTATTAGGAGAGTTAATGGCAGAGGACGGGCGGGGAGCTCATTCTTAATTTGCTTGTCCCTGGTAGTGCCTGTTTATTTCAGGAAGGCTGAAGCAGGAGACTATCCTGTCGGTGCTTTAAATAGCTTGAACTTTTCTGTAATTGCCGTGTCCTGAATTTGGTCAGCCATTCCATTAATGCTTCTTGGAGCCGGAGTAACCAAGTTGAAAATGTGCATTCTTCATCAGCCAGAAAATGAGGGGGGACCTAAGAGGTTTTCCTCCTTAAGTCAGTAACTTTTGTCAAATACTTCAAAACGCACCAGTGATTTGTGTGCTTCCCTTCATTTGAAAGGCTTCTTTCTTGCCTACCCTCGAGCAGGTTAATTAACATTTTATTCTTGCTGATGAGGTAAATATCTTACAGGAACATCTACTTACTTGCTAAATGCTTCGCCCCTTCCTGGGTAATACTCTACCCACCGGGATTTTTGACTCTTTCTCTATAATAATGTTTACCTTCTTTAATGTAGTTGTAGGTGGTTAAAACTTAGACCCATCCTAAGAAACCTGTCTTTATGATTGTTTTCTTTAAGTTATTGTTAACAAATCCTTTCATCATGTCTCAACTCTTACGTAGGGCAAGCAGGCAGTACGATAGTGTCTGACCATGAAAAATGTCAAAGGGTGAGACCAAGTTTTCTAAACAGCTCCTGTGTTAATGAAGTAACATTTTACAATGAAAAACTTACGAGCCAGAATCTTCTAATTAAGACTGTTAAACACACTAAATTGGTGCAAACACATCTGCCAGCAGCCAGGGGACTATAAGCAGCCAAGCATGTTCCGCAGTTCCCTGTGTATCTGCACTTGACAGTGTTGGAGGCAGGGTCCTGGCCTGGGTGGTCTTATAGCCTGCCCTAATAAAGTTACACTTTTAATTTCACCTTTGTTATATCAGATGTAAGATTCTCTATGCATTAAAAAGTGAACCAGTAATTTTGGAAGCTTCTGAATTTAATTGTAAAACCTTTTTTATTTAGGCCTGTGTATAGTAGTGGTCTTTTTAAATCTTTACATCCACGCTGAGGTTAAATCTTCTTGCTCTTTTAATAAAGTGACTCTCGCACATTTGTACAGTAATTCTGTACAGTTTATTGGGATCATGGGAAAGGAGAGCTGCAGTTATAGATGGTTCTGTTAGGAATAGTAACAGAACATAAATATTTGAGGGATTACTCAGTAGTGGGCAATGAATGTTTTGTCCTTGTGAAATGCCAGTCTCTAATTAGCAGCAGGAGACAAGGCCTTAACTACAGGGTGGATTTTCAGCGGTAGCTGCCAAGATGTAAGAGAGGCTGTGAAAGCAGATCGAGCTGTTAAGCACATTACCAGGATGATAAGAATGTCAAGTGATAAGGAAAAGGTACATTTCTTTTGAATAGCTTTGTAGGAAAATAGAACTACATGTTAGAAACATCTCAGCTTGCCCACACACTGGCCTGTAGTCAGATCCGAGAGAACCAATGGGTGCTTTAAAATTATCTTTTAAACTGGTGAAGGTTAAAATAAAAGCTGTCTTCACGGGCTTTTTCAGCTGAACAATAGGGAAAGAAAAGGTGACTGTGGAGATCACTAAGATCAAGAGGAAACTCAGGTCTGCTCCTTTCTAAGCTAATGTTTTGCTGAGGAGTATTCTGCTCCCAAACAAGCGATGCTTTGAAAGGTGGGAGAGTCGTGACCTCCTTTGATAAAGCCATTGCTCATGTTCAAGCAGTGCTTTACCAGGCTGGGCTTGATTTGGGAAAGGTGACAGGAGAGACAAAGAGGAGTTCAGAGTTCACTGCAGGGTAGCACACTTGTTCCTCAGTTTTGACTCCACCACCACCATCTCCCAGCAGGTCTGCTGAATGTCCAGCAGTCACCAGGCATGTGCTTTGGCAGCGCGGGCTGGGAGTATCACAGTTTCCTTCCTCTAAAGTATCAGCCCTTTTTCAAGATATTTGCTCTATTCCCACAGTTCTCTGTTGGGTTTATGTTTTCCAGACATAGCCCCGTCTTTGCAATAGGAGGAGGTGGTGGTTGTTTTTTTTAAGTACGCAATTTAGATCAGATGCATTCTCTATCCAAGCTTTTGGTATTTCATGAGACTGCCTTAGATCCACAGCCCACATGCCTGGACCTAAAATATGTCAGATTTTCCCCAGATGGGTCCCTCTTGTGAGGGCTTTGGCCATGAGCCTGAGGTTTTTGGATATATAATAATCCCAGGCAAATGGCAGCTGCATGAGCACAAATCAACTGCACAGTGTGTGAGCTGTTTCCCTGACATCTGTGGATATGGCAAACCCTCTGTGTGGGTGATCTGTTTGTGCGTGGTAAATCCAATGCCATTTGGGCAGGTCTCCTGTGCTGAGACAGCTCTAGTGTCACTTGCAAATGTCTGGGATCTCCTGGCATGCAGGGAGCCCTGTATGAGTCTACAGATGTTCTACCTGAACACCAGAAGCTGGTAGTGGAGTCCCTGAGAACACAATCAGAGAATAACAGCAGAGGCCCTGAGAATAGGGACAGAGGGGGATACCAGGATAAAACCACAAATCACAAATAGGCAATTACTGGTCACTAAAAGAATGCTCCTGAGGTAGCAGGAGCCCTTTTGGGGCACGATGGATGGGATACTCTTTCCTTCTGACAGCCAGTTGGTTGATCAAGCCATAGCTGAACTGAATGGGGTGATGCACTAGGCTTGACTGTGATAAATCATTAATATATTTTGGAAGAGCTAGTTGCTGAAAAGTAAATTTACAGAAGTTAAAAGTTGAGGTAAGAAAGAAGGTTTTATTGCAGAAGGGCAAGAATTGGAAAATTAGTTTAATAAGGTCAGCTATACTTAAGAATCACAAAATTAAGAAGGTCGGCTATGCTTAAGAATCTCAAAATTAATAAGGTCAGCTATACTTAAGAGCCTTAGATGGACTTAATATGGAAAAAAGGGGGGGAAGCTTTGCTTGTTTAAATCAGAGATGTAAAAATTATGTAGAAGCCGCATCCTAAACAGGCAAAACTTATGGGGAGGGTCTCTAGGCCCTGTTACGTCATTAATCCTCTCAGAACAAGTTAGTGATTCTGGGAAGAAAGCCTATAAGGAGTAGATATAAAGTTGTATCATATAGAACATTGTATCTTAGCTCTGAAATGATGAGAATTTGCAAAATAAATTAAAGCAAGTAGCAAAAACATCTTGAGATATGTGTGTATCAAAATAGAGAACGAGGAAAGGAGTATCAGAAATGTTGCAGTGGGTGGATGGAATAGAAATTAGATAGTCTTAAATTATATCCCCAAAATGAATTACTTCATTTACAGCGGTATTGAACACAAGGGTAAAAAGAGGATGGATAATGGGAATGAGGATACGGAAAATACCACATTTAAAGCCAAGAATTAAAGAATTTAATATGCTTCTGTCAGGGGAAATGACTAATCTTTATCCCAGAATTCTGAAAGCACATCTAAAATTACACATCCGTAAGCAAGTATTTTAAATAGATCTGTCACGTTGGGCGTGGAACCGTATGACTAGAGAATAGAAAATAAAATATTTTTTATTTGAGAACAGAGGACAAAGTAATCTGACAGAACTGTTAGTTTGACCTTAATAACATTCAGGGCTTCAGAACAAATTCTGAAGGAGAATGTAATTACAGACAAGAGAGGTAAATGAAACCTGGAATATAATTAAATGAATTTTTACTGTAAGTAGTTCACACTAAACTGATAGTTCTTTGATGAAATAACTGTCCAGGCAAGGGAAAAAATGATGGAATATGATCTAGGTGAATTTTAATTGAACACTTCACACAATGCCACGATGGAAACCATCATCTCAACTGGAAAAGATAAATGTTACTGTGAAAAAAAAAAAAAGGTGAAATAGGTATGCAAATAATCTATGGGCGTATGAGTAAGTAGTAATGTCCAAGGTCAAGCACTGAACTGGAGTTAATATTTAAATTCCTTATGGGGCATTTTTTTTGTAATGACTTTGAATAAAAATATAAGAATGTGGAAATATTAGTGAGGAAGCATCATGAATAACCACATGGGTCAGAATATCATGCAGAGGAAGAAATGATTAACTTGAGGAGTGATTAATTTCAAAGGCATGGCATGAAATCACCTACTATGGGCTGCAAGCGCTGGCACTTCGATACCAATGACAAGAATGTCCTCTACAAGCTGGAAGAAAAATACTGAAAAACAACAAAGGAAGAGAATAACCTGGGGTAATATTAACCTCTGACTTACTATGGGTAGTTGGTGTTGTTGCATTTAGAAAGATAAGCTTGATCCTGAAGGGTGTTTCTGGTCATTAATGCCATCGCACGAGCGCTGATGAGATCTTACCTGCAACACTGTGTAATTCTTGCCACTTTCGAGGAGGAGCTGGGAAATGTAACTCTACCTTGAAAATGGGAAACAATGACCTGGGTTAAGTAAGTCAAAATCCTTGAATTACTCAGATAAACACCACCAGCATTTTGTAAAAGATTTCCTCTAATCCATAGATCTAGGAGTTGGTGTTTAATGCATGGTTAGTTCTGGGGGGAACGAGTAGGCAATATTTCACTTAGGAACGTTGCTGGTTCTAAACTGTGCCTTCCTAAGCATGTTGCTTATCCTGAAGGCTCACAGTCAAGAATGAAGTTCACTCTTGAGCAGATAAATGGTACAAGTCCTGCATCTTATTTAAATGCTCGGAGTAGGGTTGGAGAAGGGGAGACCTACTTTACACAAGGATTTCAAGCTCAGTAAAATGCAAAAAAAACCCATAGAAATTGAGGTTAAATTTAATTAACTTGCCAATCCTACTCCTGAGTCTTAAAATCAGTTCTTCTCCCTTCTGAAAACATTTGGGCTGTATCTAGGATTGTGCCGTAGACTCAGCAAATAGACTCCTGGCTTATGCACCAGACGTTGTTCAAATACAGTGAAGAATTGTTGGGGATGAGGATTTGCTCAGAGTTCTGGAATGGTCTTATTCAACCTGCTGTCCACAGTGTGCTTCAGAAAGACCACACAGCCCTCAGCTAAGTTACTAAGCAAAATACTCAGGGGGACACAGGATGGTAGGTGATGAAAAGGGCCTAGCAACAGCCCACACAGCAGGCAGGAGAGCAGATCCGGTGGTTGCAAGAGCCTGTGTTATGCTCAGTAGGTGTGGCTTGTGCTAGAAAGTACTTGGTCCTTCCCCGTTGTTACACCTGAAGCACTAACAGCCTTTGAGCTTGTGCTGGCAAGTCCAACAGCCCAGCCCATGCCACAGGAAAACTCGGGGGCCGATGGGTGTTTTGCAAAAGCCTTTTTGTTCTGGGCTTTGAGCACCATTACTGTCTGGTACTCTTATCAAACACGATTACAGGGTTATTACTGAAGAGCAGTTTGTAAAATTATAAATTTGCAATGAGATAAAACCTAGCAATAGAAAGAATAGCTGGGGGCTCTTGAAGAGGCCAGCTCAGCCCCCTTTGCTCCTTGTCCTTGTATCTTCAGCAGCTCTGGAAGGAAAGAGCACTGGCCAAAGGCAATGTCAGGGTCTCTGGAGGGAAGGTAGAAGGTTACACGAAGGCATCCAGCTACTGTAATTCCAAGCCCCCACCCAGGCAAAAGAAGCAGGGATGAAACGGAGATGGGTGATGTCTTTGCAGGGGTTTTTGTCCCCTCACTTTGCAGGCACATGTTACCTGTAAAAAGGCCAACACAACTGATTCTAATGACTCTCTAATTTGATTTTGCCTGAAAAATGAAAATTGAAAAATGTCTTTAGAAAAAGATGTTTCAGATGTGTACATAGGTGGACTAGTTTACATGCAGTCCAGCTTTCTGCTTATTCTTTGTAGCAATGTGGACTTAAAGAGTTAGATGATAAAGCTTTCTGTATTTAGTAAATAAATAAACAAAGCCCAGTTAACTCTTTTGTGACGTCCTCCAAGAGTCTCCATTCACACTGCTGTTTGAGTGCTGTTCTTTAATGTCACCATTTACAGACACTTCTAGAAAAAGAGTTGTTTCACTTTTCAGTTGCATTTCCCAGAATTTGTCTGGCCTAGAGATGGGGATCAAGTGCTTTTTTTAGGAGATCTCTGCTTTTAGAATGACTCCAGGAACAGGCAGTCTGGTTTTCATTGATTATCCTTTGCCGTTATCATCCATGCTGTTGCCTTCAGTGCTGTGCTAAGGTACCTTGCAGATGCTTGGTGTTTTATTTGGGTTACTCCATAGAGAAAATGGTCTCAGAAATTATGATTCCTATCATTCAAATCATAATCCATAGAACAACAGTCTTTGCATTGTTCCTCTTTCTCAACATTTTTTCCTTGCTTTAAGATCCCGTTGCAGTTTCAGGTCACAACAGAGCAAGCTTCCTGGGCAAGGAGAGATAACAACTGAATTGAAAATTCATGTTTGTCCTGCACGTGGAAAGAGAGAGAGGTGGCAGAGATGGTTTCTGGGGCCATGGCTGCTGCTCTGCAGCATGCTTTCTTCTTATTTCACTGTGCACAGCTTACTGTGAATGAGTTGGAACAGCCCCAAGGCAGTACTGAGATTTCAAGCGTGTGAGAGACTAAATGATACCAGCTGATTTTTTAATGATACCTTGGCACCTATTAAGTTTCTCATATACTTCAATTCTGTTGCACATTCCTGCTGTGCTGCTTCCCCCTTTAAGTCTGTGGACCTAAACTTTAGCAACGGGAGGAGAAAGGGATCTTGGAGAAGAGAAAAGAGTTCCCCACCTACCTGACCACCCTCCCACTGAAGACCCCTGTCCTCTTGCCCACAAAGTGTGGCGGTACTGTGGTACCTGGTGGTAATACGACGTTTCTCTTGGTATTGGCACCACAGCAGATGCAAACGATGCTACTGAGTATGACAGAGCTCCACAGAGTATTTGCAGTGAGGGGCAGCACTGCGGGGAGATCATCTGTCAGACCCATGGGCTCTTGCTGTTTTGCAGCTCTCTGCTGGGTCTTGGTGGGCCTGGGGACCGTTGCAGGAAAGAACTATGGGGATGGTATCTGCAATTTATTCAATCTGTGACCTGTCTGCTGCAAAGCAGAGCCTTAGCATAGCCCTAGGAATGGAGTTAGAATATTTTGTGTGAGCAGTAAAGGTAATTTCCTAAGTATCTTTTGCCCTATGACCTTAGAGCCAGCATCACAAATATTTCCTAGCAGGACTAAATTGCTAGATCAGTGGTTTTCCGTTGCTTTTGGGTTGCATAAGAAGTTTCGCAGTAGGGGTGACAATCTCTTCATGATCAGTCTAGAGCTACCAAGACTTTGTTTTCCTCGTCATCTTTCATGGTTGTGGTGCATGAAACACCCAGGAAGCTGCAACATAAGAGTCTGAAAATCACAGGGGATAGCGTGACACAAAGATTTTCGGACATGGCTACTATCATTTGTTCACTCAAGTAATTCTGGAATGGGGAACTTGAACAAAAGATGCAGAATCCACCGTTTAGAGAGAAGGAAAAGTTTATTGGTACTTTTATAAAAGGAAACAGTCTCTATAATACATTGTTATATTTATAAATATATTTATAAATATTCTGTGGGACTTAAGACCCACTCAAATAAATAAATAAATATTGCAATATAAATAAGTAATGCTTTCTTATAGCTGGTGATTACCAGCATCTCCTTTGAAGAATTAATTCTTTTGACATTGCAGTACAGTTCTTCATATTTACAAATATGTTTTTTGATGCAAAATCCACTTCGCATTCACTCTTAGCTTAGAGACTCAATCCCCTGGCTACTGATGGAGTGAGCAACCCTTCTCACTTTGCTCTAATGTATGAATACAGACTTGGTATGGAGATTTAACCCCACCGACACTTCTCCTCAAAGGTTGATATGGATGGAGACAGAACTTTTCATGATTCAAATTGTTGTAGGCCCATTGACTTGGAGTCTAAGACAGCCCTGTGGAGCTTACAACAATTTATGCAAAATTAAAACTTTGCTCGTGTAATTGCAGTCCAGAGTTCTCAAGGAGCAAAAGCCAAAAAGAATGGTATAGGAAACAAGTAAAATTATTAAATGAGAACATACAAATAAAATCACACCTCCACTGTATAGACAGCGAGGTAAAAAATCTTCCTCTATTTTGAATAAGCAAGAAAATACAGAATTATCTGCCCACCCTGCAATTCTCCTAAATCATTTAGAATCACTCTTCTCCTTTTGAAACTAATCAAAACATGATGAGTTTAGAGGATGAAAACCAACAAATTATGAGACAGAACTCTTGGTCTAATCCTAATCATTTGGCTTGTCCTGTGCTCCTAAGAATTTATATGAATTAGGTATCACTCCACACAGGAAAACTATTCTAACAGCAGAATCAGGCTCTATGACTTTTCTAACATAACAGCTTGGATGTTGTAGATAAAGAGGTATCATGTATATATTCATATATAGGGGGAAAAAAGATATTTTAAATGCTGTCAGCAGAACAGAGCCTGTACTAAATCCAGAAGAATTTCAATGAAAGCAAGAAACACAGGGGGTCTTATTTTGATTTTGTTACACTCCTGTAACTCCAGTGGCTTCAGTGAATTACTTCACGAGACAGAAAAAAGAACAGGACCTGAATCCAGCCTGATGTCTTTTGCATTATTGCTATGAGCACGCCTGGGACAAATGTAGCATTTTCAGGCTGTTGTCAGGCTGTTAAATACACTAAATAAACAAAACAGAAGAATCTGCATCTTGACATGCAGAAAATGCACACACACCAGAATAAAAAGCTTTTCTCAAACATTTACCACACCGGATTATTGTGCAGCTCATCGGTACCTTGCTATTGATTTCTGCAGAGTACATCAAGAATAACTTTTTCAAAGCCACACAGGTTTAAGACTACGGGAAGATCGAATCAACATGAAAAGAAAAAAGGGAGAAAAATAGCTAAGTATGTACACAGTTTTCAGAGTCTTGTGGAAATGAATATAACTCCATTAAAACCAATCCAGCTAAACTGAATTCTACCAGTTAACAATTTGATGTCTGAATTACAAGGAAAAGCTCTGCTCTGCAGATATCGCATCTTAATTAAAAATTTGTAAACTTCAGGTGTGTATATGGAAGTTAGATTCTGATAAATTAACTTACCCATAACATATACGAATCTAAGGAAAAGATTTTGTCAACATTAGACATCTCTTGATTAATATTAATGTACAAGTATAAAGCATCTGATACCTGCTCAGAGCTAAATAGAAACATGGATGCTAAACTTAGATTTTCCTTTTCTAAATACAAACCTAATTTTCATTCATTAGATGAGAGTCCTCATGAGCTATTAATACTTTGACGCCTATAAGGCGTATTTTTTGCATTTTTTTCCCCCTGTATTGTTCAGCAGTGTGAAAAACAAAACATCCTGTTTAACACACTACTGATTATTAGTAATCCCGGTACTTCTCTCTGGGTTGGAAATATGCAAAACTAATGAATGTCTCTACATTATATGCCCATACTGTGATGCTAGAATTTAGTGAATGTAGAAGTGTGATAGAGAAGCACTTGAGAGACAGTGAGACTGTTGTCTTTTCTTCTCAAACCTCAGCTTGGATTCAATAAATGTCAGAAATCACTCTCTGCACAACACCATTTACACAACAATTGATCCTGTCCTGTTGTCCTGTCAGTTACTCCAATTTCTGTGTGTGCTGCTCCTATGACAGCAGAGTGGTCACTTCTTGACTCATATGGGCATGAAAAGAGACTGAAGTTCCAACTTAACAGCTAAAAACATGCATTGTAATTTTTATATGATAATATAACACACCATCGGTTGGTTTGTCTGCTGTGCTTGCACAGCTGGGGGTGGTGCTCCTAAGAGGATTCCCTGTCTCTGTTGGAATTGTAGATGCTCCAGGTCTCTTCCCGGTTACATCAGTAATGTAACATCGGTTTCTTGTTTCACTAGAATGAATTCTTCTTTTCACTGATGCATACTTAAGGTGATTCAGACCCTGAAATGTTTGGTTTGTATTATTCTTTTCATAAATGTATCTTCTCTCCAGTAAAAGAGACCCCCCAGCTGGAAAACATGCAACTTGTTTTTTCAGTAAATTGTCATCTGTAAGTACAAAATGTGAAATAAGGATTTTTTTCCCAATGTCTTTCAGCTTTCTAATAGCCATTTTGACATTCAGACTGAGTGTGCTAGACGGTTCCTTTTGCCTATTATATTCACCCACGCCTTCAGTCTGCAAGTGACGGGGCCACAGTTATCTTGTAATATAGAAGCGAGGACTTGCGTACCTCCTGGCATCCATCATTGCGTGTGGGTCGTCTGGATTGACCACGTCGTTCTGGTTGATTCTCATGGGTTCTCTGGGTATGTGGGAAAAGTCTGCTTGCGGCTGCAACTGAGATCCGAATGCAGAGATCTTTCTCTGCGGGACCAGGATCTGGTGAGGATCCATTGGATCGATATCTGCACTTCTAGTATTTCTGTGGGGCTCAGGTGTGTTGAATCGAAATAAAGGGATTTCATTTCTCCTGGACAAAAACTGGGAGTATGGTGGTGGATTCATTCCAGGGAAGAAAGCTTGTTTAACTCTGCCTAAGCTAACCAGGAAGTTGTGTTTGGGAGACTGGTACACATCATATCCATTTTCCAGTGTCCTGTGGTTGAACACACAGTCCTCTTGACTGAAGTAATGCTTAGGGAAAAAAATATGACACCTGTGAGCAGAGGGCTTTGGTGAATGACAAGTGCTGATTAAAGACGGAAAGAGGGATGAAATCTTGCAGCAGGTATTTTCCTGATCTGCCAGGTCTGTAATTCAGACAGGTCAGGCTTAGTCAAATGTAGATCTGAGATGCACACCCATGTTTTCAGCAAAGGTATTATAACGATAAGACTGGTTTTTTTCAGAGGGCTGCACTCTTTGAGCTACTCCCAACCCATGGCTCTACGCTACTGCAGGAATTCAGGCTGGTGCATCACTGGATCTCATTCTGGCCTCGTTTACCCAAGCAGGAACTCAGATGATTTTTGGCAGCTCTACAACTCAATACAGTCAAAGAAGAGAGGAAAGCTAAACCTAAGTGTCAGGTCCTCATCTCGCTTAAATCTGCATCCTCCTACTGTGTCTATAGAGTTTTTCTTTAGCTGAGGAAATAAGCACCAGAGTATCAGGCTGCACCTGCCTTTCAGTCTTGAGTATTAGTAAAGTCACTCACCGAGCCAAAAATGTTTCCTTTCATGTCCATACATAGGTAGCGTCCACTCTTCACACCCGTGATTATTACTGAGCCAGCACCCTCAGACTTGATCATTAAGGCACCTGTTTAGAAAAACAAAGATGTCAAATCGAGGACCCAGTTTGACACTGCACGGCTGCCTGGCAGGTTCGAGGTGGTCTGGCTGGAAGTGTCCCCCAGGGTTCCGAAACAACCTCCCACATGACCCGAGACTTTTGCCCACCCTAGATCAGGTTAGCTGTGTCTTTGTCTGTCTGAGTTTTGGAAAGCTCCCAGGATGGAGATGCCACCACCTCTCCGTGGGCCCTGTTACAAATGCTGCACTAACCTCCCCAAGACAATTTTTTTTTTTTCCCCTAACATCTCCTTTGAAGTCCCAAACCACAGTCTGGGGACATTGCCCTTAGTTCTGTCATTGGCCAGTACCAAGGGGAGTTTGTCTTCCTCATCTTTGTGACTCCCTGTGGTATTAGATTATCCTTAACCTAATTTTTGCTAAACAAGGCCAGATCCCTCAACCTTTCCCGATAGATGGTGCTCAAGGCCCCTGACCATCCTGAAAATCCTCTGCCAGACCAGCTCCAGTTTCTCCATATCCATCTTGAGCTGGGGTTTCTATAGTGCTCCAAGAGCAGTTTCACTGGTGCCAAGTAAGGCAGAAATAAAAACTTTCCTTGATCTGCTGACCACAGTAGGTGGTTTGCCTTCCTCTCAAAGTGAGTGTGCTGTTCATTTATGGTTGACTTGGTGCCTGCCCTCAGATCCTACCCAGGAGGACTGTACACATCCAGCCTGTGCGGCTGCAGGGTCTTATTGCAGCCCTGGTGCAAACTTTGCACTTCTCATTTCTATGGCGTCTCAGTGGTACCATGGTGACCTGGCAGAGATTCAGTTACCCTCCCTTTCACGACCCCTTTCGCTGCCTGATTTCCATCCTTCCTGCTTCGCCATTCCAAATACTGGTGTATTTGCTTCATGGCAGATATGGGGAAAATATATTTTGCTGTCTATTGGTGTCTAAAACATCACACCAGTTCTTGACCAACGTACCTAAAATAAGTTTTATAAAACCTTTAAATATGCAGGAAGAATAACAAGAAGACAGTGCAAAGCGTTCCTGCAAGTGTTTCATTAGTAATTCCTAAAAATAGCAGAAGTTGATCCTTTTATCTCCTTGATTAAATTACAACTTTTAAAAATATCCTTTGCTCCTTATATACTTATGTAAAAACATAATTACATATGATTATATTTTTAATTGAATGTATAAAGAAGATGTGATGCAACAATAATAAACATGGCTTTATGATGCCTAGCTACCTGTGATTTGAGTGATGCTAAAAGAGAAGTACTTTTGAAACATTATGAAAGAATCCTAAGTCTTAAAAAACCCCTCTTTTTCTACTAATGATAGTGTTTGGGCGAGGTATTCGGCAAAGGAAGAAGAATCCTTTAGTTTTCCATGAAAATAAACTATGATGAGACAATCTGAGAACCTTTTAGTTACAGTAGGGAATAGTCACTTCTCATGAACCGCAAAGGCTTAACACTTCCTTTTCACCAGTCTGGATTTTTGTAGTTTCCCCCTTTTTAATCAACCTTTGCACGCCCGTGTTCTATGCACATCAGAGTTAGTTTTAGTAATTATCATCTCTCCACCCCAAAAATAAAGATTTTACAGACTCTATCAGTTTTCCACCACTGCTGTGGTGAGTTCCCTCAGTGCAGTTCCTTTGGTAACGCTGTCACTGCAATGGGAAGTAGCTATTTGGGGGATGTCATCACCAGCCCCTAATAGGAACTTCCACAAGAAGCTGTGGGTGAAATCATGAAGTGAAGGATAAGTCAGGTAGCTTTTGCTTGCAGAACATTACAGGAATCACAAGACTTTTCTTAGGCGAGAAATGAAATTCCCTATGTACTGGATTTCTTTGGAGTGATTTTGTTTATTTGTTAAACTAAAGGAGGATTAGAATTTTGTGTGTTTTCCATCCCATAGCTATATTCCCCCATCTGTCTGCCCAATGAGAGGAGGGGATTTTCTACAGTCAGTGAGAAAGCAAAAGTCTTGTCCTCCCTTCCCTGCTCCCATGAAGACTGAGGGTCCATAGCAAGCTACTTACTGTAAATGGTTTGGTGAGGAACACCATCAACGTAGCCATCAGCGTTGATTTGGAGATGGAAGCTGTTCCTCTCCGTATCTGTGTAGAGGTGCATCAGGTGATCCCCATTCCCCCAGCTGGGATTCAGCAGTGGAGAGGAGTTGGGAAAGGCGAGGGTAGCCTTCAGGCTACAGAGTACCAGCAGCAGGTACCCCAGGCAGCTGTAGGGACTTCTCTGTGGCATGGCTCGCCCTTCCTAGCAGTTGGTCGGTATCTGCAACTTGATACGCCGCTGTGCTTCTCGCTTGCCCTTGGTCGCCTGTGTCTGGAGTGTGAATCCTCAGGTTCCCTTCTCTTCTGCAGAGGCTTATAAAGAGCAGCAAAGTGACATCACACAGGAAAAACCTCTCCACATCCTTGATTTTTGTCAAAGCAACATTTTAAGTGTCCCGAAACCTCAAGGGAAGGATCTCTGGCTAAGGTGCGGGGGGAGAAATGTAAGGTTTCTAAAGACAGCTCACGAAAGCTAATCATATGTTCAAATGTTATCTACAACCCTGTGACATCTGAAAGCTTCCCACGCCCCTACTGTTAGATCCAGGAAGAGCAATCCACTGCACTTTAATTTTGCTGAAGGGAATGACCCTTCAGACCTGAATTATCTTTTCTTTTCAGATATGTTTATTCAGATTCCCACCTCCACTCTCAGTTTCCAAAGTACATTCTGATTTAGTGAAAACATCAAATACTGCTAAAATTTTTTGCAAATGTATCAAAAGCTGATATTAGGTTGTCCTTGGACTGATTTACCCTTCACTATGGTATAAGGTTAGCAGTGAGCCTCTTGGGCTGGTATTTGTGTCACTCCATTTAAGCAAAGGAAACTTGATATGAGCACAACCCACTTCAAATAAGCTGTCCCTTTTATTTCTCCAGTTTCATTTTAAGTCACCTAAATAATTTAAAGTTGACCAAATGGCTGAAAATTACCTGTACAACACAAAATCTGCATGTTTGTTCCTGCATTGCACATCCGGCTGGCAGTCTTTTACAAAGTCATACCAGTTAGCCTGGCCAGTAGATCTAGGATCTGAATCGAACCTTAAATCACTCATATTGACACATTTTTATCACTTCAGGTACAGCAAGCAAGCTTGGAAGCACTACAAAGGGACATGACCAAGCTGAAAAGTAATAAATGAAGAGCAATGTTAAAAAATGTTCCAAGACACAATACCTGCTTTTCAGTTGTCCTGCCAATGTTCTGTGTCTTCACAAACAAATTTTCTAGTTTAAAAAAATATGGTTCATTTTATTGTATGAAAATGCTGTACTAATGGAACACTGTGTATATGGATAAAACAATGATGCTAGGAATAACAAGTTATAAACCTAGACTGTGTTAAGGTTTCATTCAAAAATTAATACAAAATGGAAAAGAATACCAAACAATACATTAATAACTTTTCAAAAGAGAAAGCTGAATTTTTTGACTGTAGCAGTCTTAGGTTCAGTTTCAGTCTGTAGTTGGACACAGTATTCAAAATTCTTAGTTTCATTAACAAGCTGTGGAGCCGTGCCATCAGCACCAAAGATATTATGGATTGATACAACTGTAACCAACTGCAAAAGTTGATCTGATTTTTTTTTATTGTTTAATATTAGCAAAACTCTGCCAAATTCTTCTGTGTAAATCTAGAGACTTGCGTCAGTGTATATACACCTGTGTAAATGACAGCATTTTTTAGCCAAAGTGTATAAGGGTCATATCTTAAACTGAGTAGACTGACAAAGCTGTCTTCACTGAGAGACAATCTAGGCTACAGATGTTTTACTGGTTATAACATCTGAAATGCTGTAATTTAAAAGACAGCTTGGAAGGAAAGGAGGGTTATTTTTATTTTAAGGCGATGTATCTATTTATTGTTGAAATTATCCATCAATGTTTTTCACTCTGGTATTAAAACAAATGTTTGGGGTTTATTGTTGCTGGGTTTTTGTTTTGTTTTTCTTTTGCTCCCTTTCATTAGACTACGATGGAAATGTGGATAAGTATAACTCAGAAGTAGTTGCAAAAGATTCTGCGAGAAGCACTTACAGGATAGTGTGTCATCTTGGAATTTTTTGTGATTCTTCCGTGAATGCAGTTTTTCTGGTTTGATATTTCATATTCAACACGAAATTTTTCCGTGCTTGCCATTATGCACTGATTTGATCTCTCTCTGGTGTCTTAGCTGCAGAGAAAGAGGTCTCGGATGTTTGACAAATTTATTCAAAACCCATTTTAGCCCATGTCAGTTGTCAGCCAGTGGCTGTTTCATTTTTTTATCTGTCAAAGAAGCAAAGACTACTTTCACATGCTTAAATTGTTCGGCATTTTCAAAAGTTTCCCATAGGGTCAGCAAAACTCCAGACTTTGCTGAGTTCTGTTTAAGCTGATGGGCTAAAGAGAATTTATTTAAGTCTGCTTGTGAGGATGATAATGTAAATTTTGCCTTTTCATAGATTTTTTGTTTGTTTGTTTTAAACCTCTAAATGTCCACTGCTTGTGGTTTTTTTAACAGTTCATTTCTTTTTATTTCAGGCTGATCCATTTATCCTTCTGTTGGTATAACACTTACCTTCTCCTACCCCTTCAGCTGCTGATGAAGTAACTGGGTGTATGAAAGCTTGTTTTCTTCTTCAGCCGTGTCTTAGTCTAATAGAAGTGATGACAACCTTTCTCCTCGTGTATCGTTACGCTTTGCATCAGTAATAACAATATTTCTGCAACTTTTACCACATATGTCGATACTGCGTTTTTAGATCTCTATATTGTTCTGAGATGCCTGATGAATTGAGAAACTTTTCTCAGTTCTCAGTAAAGAATTAGCTGTAGTCTTACAGACTTTGCTTGTTTTAGAAGGAAAAAAAAAAAGAACCAAATTTGAAGACCAAAACCCTTTCCTCAAACTCAGACTGCTCTTCTTTAACTGCTACCTTAGCCCAAATGGATAACTCAGGTAGTGCTAAGTTTTGTTCAAGCACGAAAACAGTTGGTCCCTCCTATGAGGAGCCTACACTTTTAAGCAGATAGGAGGGAAGGTGGGTGCTGTGAAAACAACCTTGTGAGGACATGTGGAGCCTGAGCCATGCTGGTGGGAAAGGGCAGGTCTGACCTCTGCCTCAGGGCTGAACACGGACATTTCTGTGGTCAGAATGGCCACGTTTCCACATTTTCCACTTCCCATTGCAGGGATGCTACACAGCCAGTGTCACGTGCCACAGTGGTACAGGGCATCTGGGAGACACCCTCAAGGTAGCACCCGTGGTGGATGTCAGGAACCACTGAGGTAAAGTGAGGAAATTCTCACTTCAGAGCAAGGTTGAAAGGAAAAGATGGATAAGACGGATCGCAGCTCGTGGGCTGAAATTAATTTGAGAAAATCAATGATGCTTTGCCCCTTAGTGGGTCCCATTCCCCTCCCTCTTTCTGCCATGCCTTCATTTCAGTTCCTGCTGCCTCCTTGCTCCTTGCATCGGAGGCAGCATGGGCCTGGCTAAGCCCATTAGTCTGGGCGCTCAGCAGAGCCAGGAGCCTCGACTGTAAAACCTGCGATGCTTGTGCCTCGCCGGTGCGGCATGTGCTGGGAGTGCTAGCCCAGGACACACAGAAAATGGGCCACAAAGCACCGAGTATCTGTAAATGACTGTAATAACTTCCTCTGCTGAACAAAGCCGAACAGTGGAAAGTCTTCTAATTTATTAAAATATGGTCATTTAACTGCAAATTATAACCAAAACTGTACACAGAAGGAACTGAGTTAGGGTCATCGGAGCAGCCTGGGATCTGACTTTCCCCCCATTTTGACTGCTTTGAGTTTCAGCCTTAGGTCATTTTTTGATCAAAGCTTACCATTTCAAATCTGTAAAACCTTGATCTCAGCAACTGTGCATCATCTCTTGTCCCACTGCTAGCAAAGTAACTCCTTTCTTTTATTGCTTATCACTTCAGTCAACTGCAGAGTGAGTTGGGAAAGGCAAGATTTTGACAACAGATTTGAGTTCCTACAAGTGATTTGCTCTCAGTTAGCTTTTGCAGACCCCTTGAAAGTGCTTTATGCACCATCAAAAATTTGCAGGCTTAAAAAAAAAGGAGTTCCTAACTCAATATAATGAGGTTGCCTTCCAGGATTCTCCTACGAGTAAAAATGCACGTTCCCTCAGGGTGCTGGACTACCTTTCATCATGTAGGAGCACCTGTAGCACTCTTGCTTAATAAAGCATATTGACTTCTATTTAAACAGGTGTGTGGCTTGTTCTTTTGCAGAACTCTGTGCTATCTGGGATCTGGGATGGCCTCAGGAAGCCTCTTTCTCTCTGCTGTTTCAAAGATCACACGGGAGTTTGGGTTGACAGATTTGAATCTACCTCTGCTTTTAACAATTTTATTTGCATTGCATCTCTTCAAAGAGGTCAGAGAAATCAGGGGCCCTTCCCTCTGCCTCCCCTTCCTTAAAATCACTGTAATAACTGGCTCTGGGACAATCACATTTTCAGCATTGGAAATACAAGGGTGGAGTGCCTCTCCAGGAGTTATTCTAGGAATAATGACGCACTAAGTCAACGGTATGTACAGTGGATGCTCTGTGTGTATGTGTGTGCATGAGCCTTTGCCACAGACTTTACCCGGTGTTGTTAAACACATCCTGAGTGACCTTATTTGGATGTCCCATTCTTGTCACACTGCCCACGACTAAAGAAAACATCCTGGCTAGGTTCACCTACGTGAAACGAATGAGGTAAGCACAGCCCACTGGGTCTGGGACCGCAGCATGTACTAGCAGTTTCTGCAATGTGCTTGCCAAATATATTGTTTTGGGTCTTCTATTTTTTCCCCCTCACCCTTTCTCTATGTAGTAGACATTTTGGAAATCCATTTCCAATTTCAGAAGTGCTAAGTCACCTGCACAGGCAGCTCCAACAGTGATACTGCTAGAGTAGCTTCGTTGATGCCTTTCTCTACAGGATGCGGGATGTATGGTCTTCCTCAGAAGTGCCTGTCTTTTCTCCTTGGCACTTTTCTTTCCAGTCAGACAGAAGACTGGCATAAGCTTTCAGCTCTGGTTCATCAGTCCAAAAGAGGGGGCAGATTTTTACCAGTGGCTTTAGAGACAGCTTTCAAAATTTAATGCAACAAAGACAGGCAGAAAGAGAAAGACACAGTATTTCACTGTATTCTGAGGAGGAGGTAGATCAGAAAACAGACTTCCCTGCCTGTAAATGTCCCAGATGGGCATTTGTGATGCTGTTTGTGTTGTTTTGCTCTAACTGAAATGAAGGGCCTCATTCCTCCTCCAGCTGAAAACCTTGGCAGAGCTCCCAGTTAAAGCAGAACCAGTCCCTAAAAGGTTGTGTTTTCTGAACAGAGAGTGTTTCTGTCATTTTAAAGGGTCTGAATTTTCTTAGGTATTGTGGAATGGTTACAATCCGTGATGAGAGCTGCTGATACCCTCCATTTCCAAAGAGATTCTTCTAGTTTATTGAAATGGAGTCTCTCAGATTGTGGCACCCCTTCCTCTGGGGATGGGAAGTCCCTTTCACATGGGGGGACCTGCTTCTTCTGCAGCTCAGGTCAACACATGGACACAACCAACCCCACAGATCATCTAATATGCTTGGTGGTAGGTAGATGAGAGGATGTCCTCGCCCTAGGGTGAGACAAATGAGAAAAGTTGGTGGGGATCTGAGGGTGGGTCTCAGCATAGAAATAAGTGGGGGACAAATGGGGAGGCATAGATGTGAGGGGGTACGCCAAGAAAGTGGAGGAAGAGGGCATGAAGGCAGACCTCTTTTCATGTTTGTCTGTGGTAGCTTCTGCTCTTTGTATATGAGCAATCTGAGGTAATCTGCTTGAGCGATGCAGGTGGTTGAACCAAATGCCCTTTCTCAGTGTCCTGTGGTATCAAGTTCTCCTGATAATCTGTGGTTTAAAATATGTATATATATTTAAGAACACATAATTTAATCTCTTGGTGTGCAACTTGTAATTTCATCTAAGGTACCATAAGAGTGAAAGAGTTTCAAGTTAGTTCTGCTCCTACACACATACTTGTATCAGCTCTCAGGTGTTTTTTCTCCTCAAAACTAGACAGCCCAACCCAGTCTGAGCTCTCACATGGAGACGTCTGCATGCTTTCTCTGAGCATCCTTTGATTGTTGCTCTTGCTGCTCAGATCCCAGCCTGATTTGCTTCAGTCCACCCTCTATAAAATAAAATCCACATGCCCAGCAGCAAGAACCCGCAGCACTTGTCCGTCCCTTGTTTTACCGCATGACCCTTTCTTCTCTGGATACACCTCCATTGTTTCCTACATTCTCTAATGCAGTATAACCAAATGCTCTTTAACATGTTCAACCTGAGATGAGAAGGATGTCAGTGTGCCAGGTGGCTTTTGCCCGGCAGGCTGACTTCGGGCTGGGGTGCAGCTCCTGGGGGGGAAGAGCATGCAGAGGACACCCGTGGCCAGCAGAGACCTGGCAGGCATTGTCACCAGCAAACAGCAGCTGAACCAGCAGCTCAGGCATCTCAGTAGGCAATAACAATGGGTAGGCGAAGAATTCAGATGATATTCCTTGTTTTTTTAAAAAAAAACCCAAACAAAACAACAGTAAGATAAGCATAATGTCTTCCCTTTCATCTTCAGGGGAAGGCAGCAAAAAGATAAAAAGGAGCCTCTGAAAGACTCCTCTTGGTTACACTCTAGTTTAACGGTTGGACTAGACGATCTTCAAGGTCCCTTCCAACCTAGATGATTCTGTGATCCTGTAAAGGCTGGCTCTCTGCTGTTTGTGAAGCATTTTGCCCACAGCGGCTCTGTTGTCTTTCATTTCTGTTCAATTGTTCTTAGCACTGGAAACACAGTCAGTGTAAATAGAAATGTGCCCTTGGGGAACCCTTTTTTTCCTGTGCTGCTTTTCAGACTTGAAACAGAAGCATTTGGGTGCTCAGGGTTCAAAATTCTTGATGCTCTTATCATGTTTGATATTTGATTATAGCCATTATATTGAATCTAGACCATTACAGCCAAATACTACTGAAATGGTGTTGCTATTGAATAGATCAAGAAAATTGGTTTTTCTCCTGCACATCAACACACACAAAGTAGAGAATTCAGCTTTGCAGATACTTCTTTAGATGTGTGAACTCCTTGTCTCTTGTAAAGACCTGTAGGGGTCGGTGGCACTTAGGTTGGAGTCGGATGTAAAACGTAGTTTGCTAGCAAGTCAAACTACTTGAAGTCTTTGAAGGGCATTTAGTTTCTCAGCTGCAATATGAGCTTACTTTTGAGAAATACATGCCCTTACACAGGGGGCTGGGAGGGACGGAGATGGCAGCCTTATAAGCAGAAGCAAAAGTTTTAAAAGACTTTTTTTTTTTTAATGACAGTTTTCTCATTTTATGTTTCCAAATCTGCTTTTGGGAGGAATAATTTGGTACGCTATCCACAACCCTTAAATTTTCAACTTCACAGCAATGATATTTGATCTAGACATAAGTGAAGGTGTCTAGGCAGTCTAATCTCACCAGTCTACTTCCACAGCTTTGCACTTGAGTTTTAGTGATTATGCAAGTTCTGAATTTTTTTCTGAAGAAGAGATGCCATCTTAAAAACGGACCTCTCTAGCATCAGTTCAGTTTCAGATCTTAAGAAACAAAGAACAGCCTTGCCAGATTTAAAAGATACACTGATATTACAAAAGATTCTGACAAACAGATGTGAAATGCAACTATAAAGTATTTCTGAGTAGTGTTTGCAAACCAGACAGAGTGACATTAAGTTAATAAATGGCACTGAAAAAAGGCAGAATGAAAACTAATAAAGCAGGAGCAGAACATATAACATACTTTTAATCTTAGAAAAAGAAAAGGAAAAATATGAGTGAATTGGTTTCCAGTCATCTCCATGGATAGTGCTTTGTTTCAAAGTCTGCTCTAATAGCCCTCTGTAATGTACATTTTCTGTACAAAACCTGTACATTAAAATTCATTAAGACTGAGAGTAAGTATCAGTAATTTAGGATAAAATACGCTATGGTCGCAAGTTGCAACAAAGGAAATTTTGGTTAGAGAGAAGTTAAAAATTTTTCCTCTGAGGGTGATCAAGAAGATGCCCAGAGTGGCTGTAGCCCATGGCCTTGGAGGTATTCAAAACTTGAAAGGGCAAGGTCCTGAATGAGCTGATCTAGCTTGAGAGTTGGCACTCCTGTTTTATCAACTTGGACTAGAAACCTCTAGGGGCTTTTTCCCACCTAAGTCTTTGTCTGATTTCTGTGACGTTGAGTATGATAACATAAGCCACTGCATTCATTGACAGTTTCCAATAAACTAATAGGATGATTTCCCTTTGTTAGATAGAAGATGAGAATAGATAATAAACTTTGTTCTAAACTGGTTTTAAACTTCAGTCTCTTGGGTTCACATGTTTCACTCGTTCTGTCTCCTGGAAGAAAAGCTAAAATGGCTTAGGTTAAAAAAATGAAGACTGGAAAATGCAAAAAGGGAGGGAGGATGCAATGAAACTGTCCAAAAACAACCTCATCATCAGCCAAGGGTCCTTTTGCTGTGGGACAGTAATAACTTAGCACGTGACTGATATCATTAGAATTGCTTCAGTACAATTGCATGTGTTGCTCTTTAGCTACGAGGCTTATATTTTAGTGGGATCTCTTTGAAACTAAAACTTGATTCAAGAAACATTTGCTCTGTAAGTGTTAAGAGTAATTTTTTAACCTGAAAACCTGAACAGTAAATGAAGAAGACTATGACTGAACAAAGCATTGTTCTTGTACCCAGTACTTCTAATGCAAGGAAAGTAGAAAGATTTCCTAAGCTACTGCAAGACTAACATGTGGTTCTGGACTCCTTTAAAGCAACATGGAGATCAAACTTTATAAAGGTCGGGGTAAGATAAGTAACAGTGACTTCATTTTTTAACCTAAAATTGTGTTGGCTCGGCTTTGCTAGGAAGCTGGGGTCTGTTTGTTGAAGTATTTCTCTGGTGGGGGCACCTGGAGCACAGAGACAAGGATTTATTAGATTGAATGGAAATATGGCAAAGATACATCTTGAACTCTGCCCCTGATTCAGGTTTTCCATCACAGAATAGCTTTTCAGGTAGATTTACAGCTACAACATTTCTTTGTGTATTGCAGACACAACAGTTCATCTTGCTTTCTCAGGCTGTCATGCTGCTGGCAAGGAGGAACTTGAGTGACACATTGCGCCCTGGATGCACAGGTTCATCAGCTGCTGGGACACTGATCCTGCACCTGGGCCCTACTGATCTTTGGCCATTTTCACAGCTGGCACAAGCTGATGTCATGCCAGGGCTGGTTGGGAAATGCATGCTCTTTCAAAGAAGACAAGCAGGCTGGTTTTGTCATCTTTATTGAAGTTTTGGACTCTCATCAAACTGCTCAGTTTTCCAAAACCAAAGATTTGCTGGCTGACATTTAAAAAAAACCTTATAAATGCAACCTAACACCACTTTTTCTTTTTTTTTTTTTTTAATTAAAAATATCTTCTCTATTATCCTTTCCATAGCCCTAATGAACCTTCACATGCCAGAGGCTGGCTAGCCCACCTGCCTAGCCTGAATATGATTATGTCTCTTTGACACTGGTGTCACTTCAATACCTCTTACTCCATGGTTCATTCATCCCTCAGTGTCCCCTTCTGGGAAAAGAATGGAAATAAATTCAAGTTAACACCTTCATGACAGCTGATGACCATATCAACATAAACGGAGGTTGTACAGAACACAAACATACATAAGAAATTTCATACAGAAGAAATTTCGCAGTCAACCAAGTGACTTGTAGACCTGCGTGTTGATTGTTATAGGGGCGTAGAAAATAATCCTGTTTGATATTATCCTGTCTTCTTTTGAAATCTGCAAGTTTCTCTTTAAAATCTGCAACAAAATGTCTACAGATTTGCTCAAGTTTTACAGAATGTGGCACCGATACATGCTCCATACATGTTCCCTTCCCTTTCCCACATTCTCTATTGCTCTCGGCATTGCCTTTGCAAAATGCTGTTTACTGGTGAGCTGGCATGGAAGGGCTGCAGCTTATCTGTCTAGATTCTGAGATCTGCACTGTGCTACAGTTTGTCCATCACTGGCATACCCAGTTCTGCTGGCCTGCCTACCCAGGTGCTTGCTTCTAGGTCCTTAACAACACTGAGGATCCAAATATACAACCCCAACAAGAAAATCAGTTCATGCATCCACCTCCTATTGTATTACAGTGTAAGGTGGATAAAGAAGTCTGACTGACAGTTTTATTTTGGGAAAACTCTTTTATGTAAAAGTTTTATGTAACGTTTCCTATTTCCCAACTTTGTTGTTAGCCTGGCACTGGGATTTAGTGCTTTTGCATAGGGTTAGGTACATGGTTATATTAAAGTGCAGAAGTACTTAACATATTTTCACTAAGGGACTGTGGATCAAACTAGGCAAGATCATGAGGTTAGAGTCAAAGAGGTTGCTTGTATTACTTGCTGTTCCCATCAGCTCAGCCTGAGATCTGAAGGCCTGGCTGCATGGAAGTATTGCCAAGAGTCAAGGTAGGGTAAGGATTTGTCACGTGTCCACTACTTCACAGTAACTGCTTTTGTTTTGACCCTGTGGTAAATGTAAGCTGGCTTGTCCCTCACTGGATAGCCAAGGTAGTTAAAGTGCAATTGAAAAAGATTATGATCTCACTGAATGACATCCATGCTGGTTATCATAATTACCTTCCTTATGTTTTTATAGCAGATCTATTCCTCTTCAATAAACTGGAATATTTTTGTTAGTGCAGTGAGCCCTGGGCCCAGGTCACAGAGTAACCCCAGGAAAAAAACCAGGCTCTGATCACCTGGAATGACTCAGTATGGATCAGTTCTCATAACCAATATTTAAGAAAAAAAAATAGATGCTCTTCTCCAGACAACCCTGAAACAATTATAATTGCGAACAACTCTGTGGGTTTATACATTATCGTTAATCATTTGACATAAGTTGGTATGATTGCATTGTCCTTGGAGGAGATATTCTAGTGCTGAAAGCTCTGGTCCATGAATTCAACAGCACACAATAAAATTGTGAATTGTAAATGGTTAACTTAGGGGACAGAAATTTAGTCCCGATCAAGGCATTTTGGTCCACACCCTGTAACAAAAAATAACCAACAATAATATGCATGCATGCAATCCAGGATTGAATAATATGCTCACATCTCATGATCCAAGGACACAGCTTGTTCAGCTCATCTGGACTTATTGGCCCCTTGGATTTTAGCCAAACACTTTTCAGCAGACTATGACTTCCAAAACAAACATGCTTTTGGGTTGAGCTGGATGCAGAGCTTGGCTGGAGAGAAAAAAGAAATCTCCGCTTGTAGCTGCATACTTGGTTGTTTGTTTTTAGGATTTTTTTCCAGTGACAGCTATTTCATTAGCCAGGATTGGTCACTGCAGTTAACTCTAATTCCAGTTTGCATTATATATATTAAACCTAGAGATTCCCACATTGTTTGTTTTAGCCTCGATCTCCCCCTCAGTTACCCAACAGCTGGAAGAGATTCTTTCTTCCTCCTTCACTCTTGCGTTCTGACAAGGAAATCAAATGTCCTCTTGGCTTCTGCTGAGTCATTTGTGATTTCAAACCTGAGGCACAAGAGCTTGCAGTTGTGTCATTTTACCAAGGAACAAAGCCATCTGTAGTTACATACCTGGGACCTAATTCTGTCCTCCATTGCTTAAACTGATGCAGAGAGGGTAGCTTCAGTAAACACCAAAAGTAAAGCTATGAAAACAGAGAATGCGAAAGAGATTTGGGGTTGTTTATTTCATTTTATGAGCATATCTTAAATTACATGGCTAATACTGACCAGCACTCTAAAGTCACTGAGACACCTTTAGATCATGGCCTGCAAATGTCCGTCAAAGATGCTGAATATCCTCTGCTTTCCTTAGCAACAGTGGGAATGGAATTGAGCATTGCTAAGCTCCATAGGGACCGGATTGTTTCACAACATTTTAATTTGTTTGCAAATCACTTAATGAAATCCAGACAACAGCCTCACCCCATTGTCATGCTCTTACACAAAACTGTCTTAAATGAATGTCTGGCAGTTCCCTTGAGAGGCTGGAGGGGGAATCCCCAGTTTATAGACTCTCTGCCTTTGCCACTCCTTGCCCTCTGAGACTCCTTAGTGTAAGAAAGACTATCAACACAACCATTAAAAAAACAATGGCATATTGGGTTGCATTAGCAAGAGCACAGCCAACAGATCGAAGGAAGTGTTTATTTCCCATTTGTGAGGCCACATCTGACACTGTGTCTAGTTTTGAGCTCCATGTTGCAAGAGAGATGTTAACAAGCTGGAACAAGTCCAGAGAAGGATCACTAAGAGGTGTGCAGACTGGAGCACATGATATCAAGGAGAGGCTCTTGAAGCAGGGTTTGTTCAGCCTGGAAAAGATGAGGAGACAAATGTGGCTGCAGTTTCTCTACGTGAAGGATAACATGGAAGTGATTATTATTAGGATGCAGAAAATACATTGCTGAGGTATTTGTCCAGTCTGCATTTACCAGGATTGTTCCAATCCAGCACGTATGGCTAACTTAATTTTCTACATTGTCAGTTTTGCAGCATTCCCTGTGTACAAGAGACAGTGCAGAGAACTTCAGTGCATTGTCCACACTCACACAAGAATCCCATGGCAGAGCTGAGAACTGAGCCTGGGACTCTCAAATGCTGGTCCAGCATGCTGTAAACTGTTCCCTGCTGCCTCTCCAGAGGTTTTTTCACAGAAAACCAATGTGAAGCTTTTCCTGGAGATTACCTTCTCTTCCAGTTCCAGAATCAGAAAGATTGTACAGAATTGTGAAAATCCATGCTAACCTCTCCTTAATATTGCCAATTTCCAGACAAACATGTTGTTCATCTCCAGAGTTATGATGATGTACCTCATCCAGAAGGTCCCAGGTGAGTCTGGTCAGGGCCATTAGGTCCAATCAAGGCCAAGCTTAAGGGCTTGGTGCTGCGGGGATGCCAGAGCCCAGGGAAAGGCCCATCCCTTGGGAGGACTTGTAGGGCTAAGTTCCTGCATGGCTGGAGGACAGCTCCATGGTGCTTGCCTCCAGGTTTGGGAAGGCCCGAGCTCACCCTCAGGGAGCAACATGGTGGGCTGGGGGATCCTGCTGTCCTGCTGTGGCCAGGCAGGGACAGAGGCCTGGCCTGGATGGGCTCCCTAGGCCGTGGGGCGCTCGGGCAGGCAGGCCCGCAGCTCAGTGACAGCGTCACGGTGCCTGATGTTCTCATGTGGCTCTGTCCCAGCTCAGGCTGGTTTAAACAAAACCGGGCCCTGGAGGCACCCTTGGACGGGTTGCTGGCCTTGTCTTCTGCAAGGCTGAGTTTATCTGGCATACAATGGAGTCAGGCAATCCTTTTGCTTGTGCAGCATTTTCCTGATCTGTGAGAAACTGGGCCCAGCTTGAGAAACTGTGCCTAGCTCTCACCTTTGCTATGGTTTCTTATTGTGGTTCCTAGAAGACAGGCTTTGCAGAGATGCTGGAGACCCTGTGATGTACACGCTGTGGTCTCCTCCATGAAACAGCAAGTTTCAATAAGGAGAAAAGGATCAGGAGGTAATTAGGTCCTCAGGTCCCTGTGACATTTCAACAATGCGTCCCAACCCCTTCTCCCACTCCTGGGATCAGCGCTGAGATCCTGCACAGAAAATCATAGAGACTGGGCTGGAGGCTTAGATTAAATACACTGGGCAAGCCTGAACCTGCTTCCTACCTTCCTTATATGTCAGGTGACGTTTATGTATGTAATGTACAGGCTGGCCCTTTGGTCTCAGGCTGTGCCAACCTATTATTTCCCAGTAGATTCACCTTTAGAAGAGAGAAAAATGTATTAACACTAAGATGTCTCATATATCTATAATTTAAACTAGGAAGATTTTTTTTCTTCCCCTACAACACAGAAAATAAGGACCTATTAAATTTGATGTTTTCTGCTATAAACTTTCTTGATCTAAAAAAGAAATGAGTGAAAACTTCTGAAAATCGTTTTCAGCTATCACTTCTCTGATGTACCCGTTTGCATATTCCAAGGAAAGTAAACAACTTATCTGAAAGGGGCCTTTTTACTGAATTGAAAGCCTATTTTTTTCCTTAGAGGAAAACTCTGGCTACATTTTTTCATGAAACTCTAGTATAGTACCTGCCGCTTGTCCAGAAAAACTGTGCTAGCTCAGTAGTTGATGGAGAAGTGGCTATAGCATTTGTATGATGCTCTAGATTTTGCTGGTGAGGTTACTCTGTTCAGTAAATTTCTTAACAATATGCTTGTTTCTAAGTGTGAGTGACCTCTCCTGTGTTTTTCTTTTTCCTTCTATATTTCTTTTTCCCCGGAGTTGTCGTTTCTGCAGGTGGCACACTGCCCCCTGGCAGTCAGAGCACCAGCATCTTCACCAGGGCTCCTGGTCCTGCAAAGAGCATCTCTGGTAGTCGATGAACTGGAGACTGTATCACTTGTGGTCACTTATGGTCTCACAGCACTATTTGTAATAACGGTCAGTAAGATAATGGGGGAAAAAAGGGATTTCTTAACATGCTTTAAAATTTCTGTCTTCAATAATTTGGAAAAGGCTGCTGCTTTCCCATTCAAGGTGCTCCATGCTGCTAAACGGTATTTCCTGTCACAGATGTCATGAGGAATAGCAGGGGTATTCAATGAGCTTTGTCATTTTATGTCGTAGAACCATAGAATCATAAAATGGTTTGGGTTAGAAGGGACCTTTAAAGGTCTTGTAGTCCAACCCCCCTGCAACGAGCAGGGATATCTTCAACTAGATCAGGTTGAATGTTTCCTGGGATGGTGCATCTACCACCTTTCTGAGCGACCTGTGCCCGTGTTTCACCACCCTTATCATAAAGAATTTCTTCCTTATATCTAGTCTGAATCTACCCTCTTTTAGATTAAAACCATTAGCCCTTGTCCTATTGCAGCAGCCCCGACTAAAAAGTCTGTCCCCATCTTCCTTATAAGCCCCCTTTAATTACTGAAAGGCAGCAATAATGTCTCCCCAGAGCCTTCTCTTCTCCAGGATGAACAACCCAATTCTGCCAGTCTTTCCTCACAGGAGAGGTGCTCCAGCCCTCCAATCATTTTTGTGGCCCTCTTCTGGACCTGCTCCAACAGGTCCATGTCTAGGTCCTTTAAGGCATTCTGCGTGGCACTGCCTTTGATGCCAAGGCTCAGGTTTTATGTTTGCAAAAACCGTGGCAAATCTGCAGATTGGAAAATTTGGAGTAGAAGCAAAGTAGTTTTCAATTTACCTGCCTAGCATTATGGAAATTTGCTCATCAGGAAGATACTTGAATCCCAAATGTTGTGTTCAGTGGCTTCCCAGTTAAAACTGTGACTTTCCTGTGGAAGGGTGGAACAGATACTAGCCCAGCGAGGGACCTGAAGCCTGTATGCAACCACAGCCATGAGGTGGTGGCCTCCTTTCCCCCTTGTGCCCAGGCCCATGGTGCAGAACCCATGCTTGGTCTCTGACCGCTAGCTGCTAAATTACAAAATTGCCACCAGAGGGCAATAATAATAAGAGCCAATAAAAAAATTGCAGTAATCAGCCTCAGGAGGTCAGACTTTCTACCTGTCTCTAGCACCGGAGATGTTAGGTGACATTTCAGGTTTCGGAATAACACCCTTTTCCCTGAAAGTGATCTGGGGCTGCGCTGAAGCCACACAGTTCATGTACCTGTGTCTTTCACCAAATCTTGTGTACCTACAACTGGGGTAGCTTTGCATCCAAGAGTTGTCAGAAAGCCTTATTTTTTCTTTCTTTCCTTCCCTTCAGGGAACTGAATCCTTCAGATAATTTCTGCAGACACTTGTGCTGGTCGGGGTGGGTTCCAGTAGGAAGGACATTTTCCACTCAGTGCACAGGCAGATATGGTTTGTGTAAAGGCCCGACAGGAAGATGCCATCAGCTCTTAGACTGCCTTCCAGCAAAGCATGAGCTGTGCTGGTGACCCGTTTGAAACATCTGCCTGTGACTGGCCCCTTTTGAGTTGCTATCCAGGGTTTCATCCAGAGCTTAATGAATCATGAGGCTATCACAGGGGCCGTTGGAGGAGGTGGATAGGGAGGATTCTTCCTGATACACCCTCCCCTAGCTTTGAAGTTGGTCCTGCATTGAGCTAGAGGTGGGATCCAAGCCCTCCAGCAGTCCCTTCCACTCTGAATATCTCTGATTCCATGACTAGGATGTTCTGAGGGTAACACCTATTCAGCCTTTAACTTTCTTTGAGCAGAAAATGTTTCCTGCTCTTTCACGTGTACATTTTTCTTTTTTTCATCTTGTTGTGATGGCTGGGCAGTTTTTGCTGGCTTCAGGAAGGTGTAGTGCTGCCCGCTTTCACCTGTGCTCCTCACACTTTAACCTCCAGCCAGCTCAGGGCTGACATATCTCTCAGGAGCTACTGACAACCCAGGCTCATCAAGCTAATGAAAACAGCACCTGCTGCCTCGTATAGATGGTGGGTCATCAGAGAAGCCAGAGCCTGAGTAAGTGGACAGATTATGGGCCTTTGCCAATGGCTTCAGGCCAGGGGACACAGAGGGCAGCGTGACTTGGGAGAGTGGGGAGAGAAGGGACGTGCTGGGATACTCCTGCTCTGCTCCGGGTGCAGGGAGAGATCTTTCAAGGAGCAGTTATATTTTCAGTGACAAGTCAGACAAAAGACTTGGGAGGAAAGAACAGAGTAGAGGAACAGGATTAGTGCAGGGAGCTGGGAGAGGTGCCTTTTTAAACCCTTTGACTATTTTTTTTTTAAATTGCATTTGCCATTGTGTATTAAAGCTGCTTCTTCCCTGACAAGCATCCCACAGCTTATCCAGGATTAGCAGCAGAGAGTTGCTGAGGTGAGAACCCAAGTCAAAGTGGTGAAGAGAAGGATAAGGTTACTGTGTCACAGACGTACCTGTAGGAACAGGTACAGCATTAAGTTTCAAATGACCTGGGAAGGAGCAGAAAAAGGTGTAAACCGAGCAAAGCTCAGCCAAAATTGTTCCTGTTCTTCATAGAAATGTGGGGCTCAGCCACCATCTCTTGTCCCCTGAATTCCCTGATGATTTTTCATCCCCTGAGCTGAGAGCACAGGGTGGGAAGGGAGCATGGGAACCGTCCGTGCCTCCCAGGGTACCCGGGCACTTGCCTAGGTGTGTCTGGCCAGCGTCACCTTTCAAAGGGCAAACTGAGAAACAGGGAGGAGAAACTAGCCTGTGTCTGAGGGGGTGTCTTGTGAGCTGGCCACGTGTAGATTTTTCCTCACCTCTGCAGATGACTCCTTACCAGATCGCTTATGTTTGTGTTTTGCTGGGGCTAGCTTGGTTTACATCAGCTGTGGTTTGTCCTGTTGTTTCCAGTCACTGCGTGTGGGCTGTGTATCTTCTCCTGTTCCCACTTCCACCTACAGTGACTGGCCTCCAGAGCTGTAAACAAGGCACTTCTGTAGCAAGCAGAGCATTGCTTAACCCACCAGTGAAACATAGTCCTCTCTCAGGTGAAATGTGACACATATGCAGAGCCACGATAGGTGAGAATTTATGACGACTGGTAAGCAAAGGGAGTTATTATGGGGGAGCTTAGGCAGCTGAAACACAGATGCAGAGAATGGCGTTTAGCCAGCGTGGTGGTGCTGATGTTCTTACACTCCTGAGAAGAGCTGCCAGCAATCAGAACTTTGGAGACTTGCCCACTCTGCAATATCATGCTGGTATGGATTAAACAGCGCACTTGTACCAAAACGCAGGTGGCAGATTCCCAGCTATTGGTTTCTAATACCTTAGTCCATGTCTCCAGATTGGGAGAAGTCTGTAATTTAACTAACTGAAGGACTGATTAAAAGACAACTCGGGAGTAGAGAAAGGGAGAGCAAAACTTACCAAATCACTGAAATGTAGTGGTCATTCCAAAATACCTAACTTTGAGGCATAGTGAGGTAAAAACCTTCAGCGATGGCTGCAGGAAGCTGCTCTCCCAGGTTAGTCCCAGGCAAGAAGAAAACACCATTTTAAAAAAAAAGAAGCCTTTCTTATTTAATGAAGTGATATGCACGGGCAGTTACACACTGAAGAGCACTAGCAACAGGAGAGCAGCACTAAAACCTCCCCAGGTTAAAAAGCACTGGAATTTAGACAGGTGACTGTGACAGCTCATCTTTAATCAGATTGCACTTTTATTTTCCTTCTCTTCTGTGAAACTCTACAACAAGCACAACTCTCTTATGACTTCCCAGGCAAGAATTCTGAAGAACACAAAAGTTGACCACAATTTTAAGTGTGCCAATAGGATCTCTGGTTCTAGAGGTGAATAAAAACTGTGTGTGGAGGGGAGGAATTAATACAGCAGCTCTGAAGCAGGGAAAGAAACAAATGTTAAGAGGGATTTGGAGTCAAAACACTACCAAAAATGTATAAAAGTTTATTTTATGAATACATTAAACTATTGTGCGCAGCACATACATATAAAAATAGAAGCAATTTCACAAACAATTGATTAGACAGTTTTGTGTTTCTTGCAAATTTACAGTCTCAATTGTGAGTCCATATTGAGTCAGAATATGAGGTATATTTTAATGAAAAAAAAATAATGTGAGAACTTTGGCACCATTTTACTGTGCAAAATAAAATCTTGGAATTGCAATAGATAGTGAGGTATACAAAATTACTCTGCTTTTCCACTGTGTGTGTGTCTGCATCTCTGCATGTTTGGGGAAAACTAGATTATTTAAGACCATGATTCAGTTCCAGGCAAGACTGTTTTCTAACAGAGGTGGAGTAGGTCTTAAATTATTATGGGATTTACCTATGGAAGAAGAAACCTTGAAAATAGGTATCAACTCTACAAGAGAATCCCATGTGCAAAATATGGGCAAGACAGGCTGGTGTGGGGCATTCACAGCAATGCTTTCAAAGCTTGTAGCCCCTTTCATGACTCCGCGTCAATGCACACTGGGATGAGATATGCTCTGAAAGGGACCACCACAAGAACCATCAATAATAGGTTCCTAATTTGACTCTGATTTGGGAAACTCCTTTTTTTCCATGCATTTTCTTTACATAGTCACATATTCATGGAACTATTCTTTTGAAGAAACTTTTGCTTAAGAGTTTGCCAGATTATGCCCATATTCTCTCCATAGCTTCCGTATCATGTACATTCAGCTTACAAATGGTTTGGTTTTTTTTTTTTCCTCTGTGCCAGCTCAACAAATTTATCCTGACATGTGTAGAATGCATGGTGGTCTTCCTAAATCCTCCTTCTCCCATGCGTGTGATAATGGCCTGAGGAGGAGGAGGTGGAATTTAGCTAATCAAGCATGAGGCAGAACAGTATCAGGCCATTTCCCACGCAAGTTACGTAACTTCTTGAACACTGCCACAGTGCATTCTGCTATGGTGAGCTGCACCTAGGCTGCTTGCACATCCGCAGCAGTGTGTCAACACATACCTTAACTCCTCTCTTGAAAGCAGCCATGCATTCACTTAAGAAGCACCTCTGTCAAACTCCACAATGCTTCAGTACTGCGCTATTTGTGCTGGAGGGGTTTCCTGCCACGGTTACCACTCTCGACAGTGGCACCTTCTGTTGTCACTTCTGACAATGACTCTCATATTCGTCCGGATTCCTGGCACTGGGAGACCTTTTTTGATTTCAGTGTTGACTTCAGTGTTGATCTGGCATTGATATGTAATAAGGAAAAAGGAGTGGTGTAAAGAGTAACTCAGCAGAGTGACTGGTGGGGCTTTCCAAATGCCCCCCAAAACTGCATCTGCAAGGGTCTGCAGTTCTTAAGAACAAGCTCAGCCCAGCGGGCTGCATCCAAACAGGCTGCTTGTGACCTGGTCTACTTTTTGTTCTCACTGTTGACCAGTATGTGCAAAATGGAGTCAGTGAGTCTGATTCTCACCTGTTATGCCAGCTATCCCATTATTTATCAGTACTGGCAACAATAAATTACTCTAGACTGCACTGCTTTAAGAGGGAACAGACTTCATCCTATCCTAAGGACACCAGTTTAAGCTGTAATCAGAAACAAACTTGTGTGTCAGCATTCAAACTATGATTTCTTCTACGTCCACGTACTCTTCCCATCCTTCTTCAAACTTCATTTCAAAGACAGTTAGGAGTATAACACAAAGATACAGGTTGCCAGCTAATGTATTTCAGCACAGCAGTAGTCTTCCTATCTGTACCTCTAGGGACTCTAGGTCGATGTAATTGTCTGATATACTCCAAACTTTTCTCTGACCCACTCTCCCTACTCAAAACATCCCACTTCTTCTCTTAAAATGCACATTTTTTCCAAATCAACTGCTGCACATATTGTGGATGAACAAAGTGTGCCAACTTGGCTTCTCTCTACATACTGCAAGACCAGAAAATGCAGAGTAAAACTCCTTTCCTTTGCCATATCCGAAGCGTCCCATTCATGTACTGTAAGCAGTATTCCATTCTTTTTTTTTCTTCATTTACACTGTGATCAACACTTACATTTGAGCAAAATAAATTCAAGTATAAATCACACAGAAGTAGCTGAAAAACTGTATCTCCTTCACAAAACATTTGTCTTCACAATTTTTCAGAAAACATGGCTGTAGATACATCCTTGTAGGTGTGCTCTTTGGGCCAAATCTTCTGCAGCTATAAACTGATAGTCTCACTAAGCTGGTTTACTCCAACTGAGGATCTGGCTCTGACAGTGTTTTTCATGCATGTCAGAAGTCTCAAATTCATCATGAATAGACACCCCCTGCAAATAGAATGGCATGTCAAGGCTGGACATAGCCACATTTTGGCTGGACGTGGGAGATTATCTTGCACTCAGATGTTCACTTCTGCAGCAGCATGGTCCATCTATGCTGAAAATGCTCATGCTCTGACATTGCATTGAATCTAGTTTCAAATTTAGGAGCACACCATCAGTGCAGGAATCCCAAGGCTTCTGGTAACTGACATTTATAGTGACTATTGACTTAGGGCCTCTTAAAATACTCTTTGAAAGGCACAGAGAATGCAGCTTCATTGGTGATCTGGAAAAAGGTTGTCAAAACAGTAAGGCAAGGTTATATACCATTTGTATGGCTTCTAGGCGAGCTTTGGAGAGTATTGCATACAGCTTGCTGTGTTGTCTTTGAAACAGATGCTTTGCAAGTGACAGAAATTGGAATTATGGCAGAAATTCCTCTGCCCCAACCCAGGAAGGAATGCTTATATAGCCTCCTTCTTTCTCTGTCCTTCATACCTCAGTGAGGTATGATAGAGAAGAACCAAATATACTTAAAGCATTAAATAGAAGAAAATTCAAAACAGAGAAGTTTTCTGAAATAACCCTTTGCTGGAAGTTTTCATTAATTTCATACATTTTAAAAAGTGCATCCTGCAGAACAGTTCTAGTTCTTAGAGATTAGCAAGGTTCAGCCTAAATGAAATATAGTGCCTTTAAATATTTATGTTCTTTTATGAGTGTATGCGTATAAAGGCACCTGGGCATCTAAAGACTGGGATGACTGATTCATTAAAAGTATGTAATTACATAGATACACACTCACACATCCCATGTCTATATATTGACAAGTATTTATATTAAAAGATGTACACATCTATATTTGAGGTGAGTCTAAACGAAGCTTACAAAATGCCATTGAAAATCCTCACCTCCAAGCGTATTTTGCATTTGGGATCTAACTGTGATTTATCCTGTGGCCCTTCCTAAGGGAAATTGATTGTAGATCTTCATTTTGCCAGCAAGTCCATGTGAGGAGACCCTGGAGAGTCCCTTTGGAGACAGAGGGACTCTGGTGGTAGACAGTTTGCTTGTGTAGAAATGGTTGTGGAATTGGCACCCTAATGATCAAAATAAATTGAGGACTTTACAAGACAGGACACAGTGTGTAGAAGGGGTGGTGCAGGCAGATATTCAGATGGAGTGAACTGCTTGAAGCTCTGGTGAAGCAAAGTCATCTGTTGATTTGGCCCATGATATGTAAACAGTTCACTATGAAAGGTTATTATCTGAGGTAATTAATATTATTTAGTAAATAATCTATGATTGATTAGATGATTACCCACAGCCATTCTATGTCTTCCAAACACCTTCTTTGCACTCCAGCTTGCATTTTTCTCTGTTCAGCACCAAAGGAGGCACACAGCCATGTAAAATTTGTACAGAGTAGAAGAGAAGCAGCATCGTATTACATATGCTATGTGATGAATGTAGTACAAATATTTTTATCCAAATATACACATAGATATATAGACTTTTTATCAATGAACAGTATAAATACTTTACCTGGGAGATTATTCCCATGTGCAAAATGAAACAGTTTTTCCTGGGATTTAATCTTCTGTTTTGCTCATGTTCATATTCTCGGTAAAAAATGGGTCACTGTCATAGCAGGAGAAACCTTGTTTCCTCTTTTCACTCTCCCATGTTTGCTGAGTGCTATGTAAGCACCACGGTAAGCATTTGATTCATATGCGTTGTAGTTATTGGGCAGCAAGGATTCTTTGAATTTGCACTCATCTTGGAAAACAGCCTAAAGAATGGAAAGGGGGGGGGGGGGAGGGAGAACAAAGCAGGTGAAATAAATACTTCACAAAGACTCAAGTCATTTTTCTTACTAGCATTTTTACAGAACTTGTTGCAGTGTGCAACAGGTGGTGCCGCAGTGACTGCATCCAACAATAAATCTCCCTCCCCAGTGCTAATTTGGTGTCAGATGAACTCACATGCCACCTGTCCAGATAATGGACTGTGTACTTCCTGTTACAGATCAAGTTAATTCATCATAAATCATGTATTTCTTCATTTTGTTTGCAAGCAATAATTTCTGTCAGCATCATGCCCTTTCGCACAAATGACGTAGCTTTATTTCACATCTCCCCTCTGCAAGAGATCCCGTAATTTATAAAAGAATCATATGCTGGCTGTCAAAACCTTCAGCTCTCTTACAAGCAGCAATGTCCAGGGAGAACTATTTGCCTGAATAAAGCATTTAAATAAGATCTCAGATTAGCACTAAATCTTTTGTTAAATCATTAGTGATATTGTATTTAACTGCTAGTGAGATTATACATCAGGTTCTAAACCAGGAAAACAGTTTTATTTTTCTTCATATCACATCATGTACATACACAGAGAGGGAGTTTTCTGGGAGAGGAGGTGTAAGAACAAGAAGGAGACAAATGCAGAGCACCAAGAAAATTAAAAGAGAAAGCATAATAATTCCCTGATATCAGGTCTGTCACATGAGACACCACCAGTGCTATTTGGACATCTTGGTAATAACACCATTCAAAGCTTGTAAGAGTTTAACTTAGGGCATTGCATTGTGCAAGGGAAAATGCACATCTCTTACAGCTTTTAAAAATGTCTGTGAAAATAAGCAAGACTGGATTGAAACTGATGGAAAAAAATCAAAGGGAGTTCTGAAGCCAGACCCTGCATTTCTTTAGAAAGACCTAGTCGAGGAAAACAAGTGGGCTTGTGGCACTTCTTAGGTGCTTGAAATCAGACATGATTGAAAGAACTTTCCTAGAGTGGAACCTGGAAAAGTCCCACTGTCATCTGTGAGAGAAGGAATCAGTCAGATTAGTAATGGCTACAGGTCCTTCACAACATTTGGTATTTTATTATGCAACTGAAATGTCTTGTTGAAATTACAGCTGTTTCAAAGGAAATGACTTTGTTTTTTCTTGACCAAAGAAACAAATGCAATCAGTGCCATTCATCACTTTGAGATGGAATGCTTCTGCCTGTTGCCCAGAGCCAGCCTCTTTCAAAAGCACTTCCTAACAATCCCTTTTTCTGCTGCATGTTGAGACTGGAGATGCCCTGCTCAGGCCTCAGAGATTAAATTGCATTTAGATGACATTACTAGCACTTTCTAGATGAGGATGATGGTGATGGTGTTTCAGTATGACTTGCAGGCCTTTGTTAATAGCTATCATTGTTTTCTCACCCTTTGGGACTGATCTCAGAAAACTGGTCATTAAAATAACCCCAGGCACATATGTTGACTTTATAGGGTAGACTTCCTATTTATTCTTCATGGTGTGGTTGTTTTTGGAAGGGGGAGACATGTGGTCATGATTTTACTGATAGTAGCTGGTACAGATAGCTCTAATTGTACCTCTTCTACACACCTGTACACTCACACATATGCATGCACTCACATATACACATGCTTTACCCCCTCGGGGGGTTTGCAGAGCACGCCCCTTTGCTTTACATGCAATGCAATGCAAAAAGGAATCAACAGGCTTCAGAGATGCAGTACTGAGCCCTTAGAAGAAGCCATCACTAATTGCTCTGTACTATTTGCAGAATACATACATTTTCCTAAGGTGCTCCCTGTACAGCTTTAAAATAACAGACCTCTAACAGCCACGCTGCTTGTTGCACTAAATAACACTGATGACACCAGGCTGGGCAGGCTCCCTGTAATTGAAAGGCTCTTTTCTCTGCTTGTAATCAGATATTTTCGGGAGAAAACAAAAAATAAAAAAGAACCAAACCCCTTGCAGCCTTTGTTTAAGCCTTGAAAAACTGTTTACACTTGTACTCACCGTT
Source organism: Strix aluco (assembly GCF_031877795.1). Taxonomy (NCBI): domain Eukaryota; kingdom Metazoa; phylum Chordata; class Aves; order Strigiformes; family Strigidae; genus Strix; species Strix aluco. The sequence goes on from NC_133935.1 coordinate 7,066,287, forward strand.
CCATATAACTTCCCCTTGTTGTTCATTGCGATGAAGAGAGCACTTTTCACACCAAACAGGCTAACAACACCTCTCTCTACAGTGGATATTTCAAAGAGACCTACAAAGTAAGAAGTTCAATAGAAGCATTAGCACAGAATTTAGAGCAAATCAAAGTCAATTCAGATATAATTTATTTCTTTTTAAACCCTAATGAATTTTTCCTATTTTCTTTACTAGAATTATCTCCCTAGTCCAGCAAAATAGAAATAGAGAAGATCTTGTTTTCTCCTACATGCCATAGGAATTTAAAATAATTATTGTGGCGTCGTAGTCACGTGCAGAATAATCCTTTTGCTCTGTCAAACTCTTCTGATGTGTCAGACTCTTGGGCTTTCTAGTAAGTACATTATTTTTATCTAATATACTATAATTACAGAGTGTTATTGAGCTTCGGAGAAGTGTGGCTTGCATTTTCAAGTCCCCCACGATATCTTAGCTGCAAAAGATTTTAGCAACTGCCTTCTACAGGACATTCAAGCCCATAGGGCTAATGCTTTTCTTTAATCTTATGGTAACAGAACAGCGCCCATAAGAACAAGCAAACGAGGAACAGCAAGCCCCTTCCATGACCGAGTGTCCCAAAAGTACTAGTCAGCTAGGATTCAAATATCATGCTTTGGCACTCTGAGCTCAGTGACAACCTCCCAAATTCAAAAGGCAAAGGAGAAGGTGAGGAGTGAGCAAATGCAGCAGAGAAACAGTTTTCAGCCTGGTTTGTCTTTTCTCATCTGTGCAGTAAAGCAGAGTAAAAATAAATTGTATCTAAATTTGTCTAAGCATTTGTGACATGTTTCAGCCTGGAGGGTTCTAATGTTTATTGATCTCAGAGATTTTTAAAAGGCAACAGATGTAGCACAGATTAATAATATCAAGTAATAACATTTGCATTCTATGAAGGGTAATTACTAGAGTTCACAGCAATTAAGTGACATCTATTCTATTTCATTTCTGGATGCAACTCACTGTATTGGTTTTCATTGTGAACTCCGCTTATCTTTCCGTCTGGGAGGATTTGAAGGTGAAACCCGATGCCCACGTTGCAGTAAAGCCTCCGCTGCCTCTTGATTCCTAGCAAATAGTCACTCTCCCAGTTCACATCTGACTTCTCCCCTGACATCCCAGCAATGGACCTGGACAACAGAGATTGCCATCCTCTTTCCAGCAATGTGCCATTAGTTCTGCTTACAACTGGATGTGTTGAAGCAATCCCAGATAGAAAACCCAGGAGAACGAAAGCAGGCAACGTCCGGTGAATGCTGGCTTCGCAGGACATAGTGATGAGAAGTCTTTGTGCAGTGGCCATCCGGTTCACCTCCTGGGCACGTGGTCAGAATTAATGACCCTAAAAATACCGCCCTTCTTGTTTTTCTCCCTTCAGCATGGTGGCAGAGGCTTATTTTTGGAAAGCAAATAGAGATTGCTGACATGAAACTAAAGCCCGAGAGCAGTTGGGTTGGAAGCAGAGACAGGCCAGCAGGACCCAAACTGGTGGGGACCATGTTTTGTAGATCCTGCTCTCTGGTGGGCAGCCTCAGTTATATTTGATTGACCCATCTTTATAGTGCAGAGGCTGTCCCTCCCCACATCATCACTCTGACATCAACAGCTTGCCAAAGGTAAGCCTGCCACGGCTGTAACACTAACCTGCCGTCCTCCCAGGCTGGCTGAGGTTTGATGAATGCTGTCACCCAAGACCAGAGACAGGAGTGGGGTTTCATTGGCTGTTGAAAGCAAAGGAGTCAAATGGGTCGGGCAGTCGGAGGCCTCGCAGGCGGCTTCCTTATTTAGAGAAGAAGGTGTAAAAACAGTTATGGGCCTCATCAGGGAGCAATGAAAACTTTGCAGTCACTTCCTTGGTGGCACGATCACTGGGTGTATGTCAGGGCAGCTCAATATTTGGGGAGAATTGGCTTGAAGTGCTCATTGCTCTTTTTGTACATACCCAGCAAATCCAAGGCACCTCTTACTATAGCAGCCCACGCGCTAGCAGCTTGCCTGTACCTCTAAAAGGAGCGCTGCTGGCTGGTTAACAGTGAGGTAAGCCATGCTGAAGGGAGAGGAAGCCCCGGGGCTTGCTCCTACTGTCTTTATGCAAGCACATTTCTGCTGCTTGCAGTGGGAATTCTGCTGAGCAGTGTGTGCAGGCTGGAGCACTGATCTTGCATTTGCGCGTAGCTGGGGACATTGGTATGTTCTTAAGTGATCATGGTTTTCACTGAGGTGACTTCCAAATGATGACATTTATTTGGGAAGGGTGTGTGCCTCTTGCAGGGGTGCATTTGTATTTACATTTGTAAGACAAGCGTTTAGGTAATGTGTTAAAGAAGAGGAGAAAGGGAAATGGCCACACCTCCCTGCTGTTTCACTGTCTCTTTTCCTCAAGCACAAATAATCTCTTTTTTTGTAATAAAGTATGAGCACCTTAACGAGCATCTTAATTTTCCTCTCCTTCCATTTGCTCAGACTGTCTTACTTGTTTCCCCTCATTTTGCACTGATGCTGTTTCAACTTCTTCAAAGCTGGACAGATTAGACTTTTATCTTCATTAGTTTCACAGGACTTATTAACACATTAGTGGGAGGAAAATGACTGAGATTTCTGCAAATATTTTTGCCAATATGTCTGTCAGCTTTTCACAGCACAGAACTTGCGTCGTCTATGTCATCTGAGATGCCTGCACGTTAATGAGGAGAGTACCTGGAAGCGTAATTGAACTCAGCACACCCGGCGTGACATAGAGTTTCACATTAACAGGGGTGTAACATGAGGCCTTGGATGCTGCAGACACTCAAGCAGGAGCACCACGAGCAAAGGGGAGGCAATGGCAGCCCTGAGGCAGGTGAGCGGTTAGATTCAGTGACGTAGGAAATACTGATTATTCTCAAGAGAGGCTTAGCTATAAAAAGATTGGGAACCACTGGACTAGACCCTCACTTGTGCCAGGTGGTGTTTCAAAACCTCTCTGCCTTTGTTGAAGCAGCACTTGGAATATCTTCTGCCTGTTGCTCACAATGAAAATCTCCAGGTCCTTTTCTCTCCTGCCTTCTACTTCATCTCATGATTTTTCAGCTATGCAAACTGCATATATAATTTGTTGCAAGGAATAATACTAGTGTTTTATACCCACTCAACATAGCTGCAGTCTTTATGAGAGGCCAGTGTGGGTGGGAAAGAAAGCCCAGGGTCACTGTTATAGAGCTGAAGCACTGATTTCCTACGTTGTTTTATGCTACAGTCTGAAGACCTGCACATTCCCAATGCACGTGACTCCTAGAAACATTATCTAATCTCAGAGCCATCACTGTAAAATATGCATTGTAAAATTTTCTTTCCAATCGACTTTTTATTTTCCCTACAGAATATTTCAAGTGTAATTTTGCAGTTTGCTCATAATCGGTGTCCTAGGAGGGAAATCAGAATACAGCTGCCAATGAGCAGGCAAAACCGCACTTGGTGGTTTCATGGGCTGGGGGAGGAGGGTGCAGGACTGCCTTTCCATCACTGGCTTTTGACCGCCTTTGCATCTTTGTGCCTCGTTTGTCAGGTTTCTCATAGCAAAGCCAAGGCATGGGCTAAAAGAGCTTCTCTAACTTGTGCTGGCACATCTGCCACTGCAGATTCCCAACAAGCTATTCTGATGGCTCAAGTCAAAGGAACACCTTGTGGGATGCACCCTGTCCCATACCAATACTTTCAACCCTAGAATGAATAGTAGATATAGTACAAAAAACTGGGGTAAATTCTGCTAAGTCTATGGGGTGCACAGCTTTGGCTTTTAGTCAGCCCAGCTAGAAAGTGACCGCTGAGAGCTGTGGTGGGCCAGGGTAGCTAGACCAGGGGACAGGTCTAGCTGGTTTCTTGCTGAGCAAGTAGAGCTGACAGCATACTGTATGGAAAGGGTGTCCAGATTGCTTGCTTGCAAAAATCAAGACTTCTCTTGCTTGATCTGGAAACCACAACAAATAGCTAAAAATCGTGATTTCACTGGGACATCTGGCCTTCATAAGAGCAAGACTCTTGGTATTTGGCCTAAGACCAAATGGTGTGCAGCTGGGAGATGAAGTGTATACTGTAGTCTTGTACTGCTCAGCAACTCTGCACTGGAGCTGAAACGAGTCTTGAACCATTCTGTAGTCTGATCTGGGGCCAGCAGGTTGCTGAGTTTCTGTGTATTCACAGAGTGGTCTGAAGATGAACTGCCATGTAAATCCTGGAGCTTTTGATTCGTTTAGGCAAGCCTTGTCTCCTCTAAAAGATGTCTCATTCTGGTTAAACTTGTCCTTTTGGCCCATGAAGTAACTGTTTCCAGAGAACACACTGTAACCTTTCGATTTTCAGATAGCATGTTGTCCTGGCTTCATGTGCCCAGTGAAATTTGGAAGGCATCAAGGGAGACACAAATAGCTTTTGCAGTAAAACAAATCCTGTGAACTCCAAAATGGTAAAAATTTACTTCACCAATCAGCCTCTGTTTACTCAAAATTTTAAGACCCTGGATGACAGTGCTTACTGTCTAATTAAAGTAACAAATTTTCATTGTCAGTATTTCAGTACAATATTAAAATAACCCCCCTTTGGAACACAGCAGTGTGGATCCACTTTCAGATAGTCTAGGAAAAGCCATGCAGCTGAGCAGTAACGTGATATGGATGCAGAGCATATCTTTCAAAAATGCATGATGACTTAGGGTACTAAGTTCCATTTTCAAATCTCTTAAAAGTCTCTCCCTATTTTAAGGCCTGGAAAGAGCAACCCCTCATTCAAACACAGAAGGACAGACTAAAATTGTTCACCTTGCCTGTGTTGAAGACCGAGGCTGGTGGTGGAACGGATGAGAAGGGAGATTTCCAGGTGACAAATCTGACTGTTGTGGCAGGGTGAGTATTGCAGGCTCTGGATAACTTGCATAAAACTCTGTTAGCCCAAATATGACCATGGAGCCCCATCTTTAGGCTTGCACACAGAGAGGGTTATAGGCAAATCTTGCTCTTTATGACACAACCACAAATTCCTTCTTGCAGCAAAGCTGTTCTCAATGTACTATGAAGTAGCAGAGTAGAACTTGCAGGCTTTATCTTTACCATTTTCTGCACAAGATCTGAACTAGGCTTATGACTGTTTAAAGCTTGGCATAGAAACCCAGAGGCAGGAAGTCCTCTGGGAAAGGAAATTGTGTTTCAACTTCTTTTCTATGCTAGGGGATGGGAGAAGAAGGTAACCCACATAACCTGCAGAAGCAGTTGACGTTGAGTTGGAAGGGGAACAGCCAAAGCTGCTGGTGATTGCGCTGACTCCCCTGTGGAGCTCTTGCCAGTGCAAGTTGAAGGAGATCTGGAGATTTGGAGCTCTTTAGAAGTGCATAAAGATCCTTCTATAGTGCAGAGCTGTCAGCGAGAGATACATTTTAGTGTAGCTGGCCTTCTGGTCCTTCTCCATTCGTGGGCACAATAACATCCACAGAATCACAGAATCATCAAGGTTGGAAAAGACCTTGAAGATCATCCAGTCCAACCATTAACCTAACACTGACCGTTCCCAACTACACCATATCCCTCAGCGCTATGTCCCACCCTGAACAGGTCTGAGGTGTCCATGTCTGCCTCTCCATATCTTACAGAGGTTGAAATGACTGTCATAAAACAGAGTGGTAACTCCACAGCAAACTTGTGGCTTCCCAAGCTGGTGTTCTGCGCACCAGCCCACACTGTCTCTCTCATCACCTCCTCAGCTGTTCCCACTCTGCAAGGACAGGCAGTTCCAGGTCAAAATGCTGAACTGAAAAAAGAAGTGACAGCCTCCAGCCCCCACAGGGATCTGTTTGGTGTTATCTATTAGAAGAGTGGAATGACATGGAACATGTTTAATTTGGTTTTAGTTATGTGCATGGCTTTCTCATTACAGCAGGAACAGGGACACTGCAGGAACAGGGGTGCTAAATGCCCCATTTAGGTAGCATTATTCATAGGAAAGCAAAAATAACTTTGTTTTGGTGGTGGTGGTGATGAGATTTTGTCCAAGAGCCCAACTGGCCAGACCTCTGGGTGATTCCTGACCATGGAAACTATTCAGATGATATGCTGTAATCCAGTATAGAAGGTTAAAGGCAGCTTCTGCCATTTCCCAGGTAACTGTGTCTTCCTTGTGCTGTGTACCATTAGTTCAATTGAGGACTTTCTCTTGCATGCCAATTCTTTATCTGTTGGTCTGGATCCCTCCTCATATTTCAGAGAAGAATTCTGAATCCTGGGCCTTTTGTGCAGTCATCTGAACTCTTTCCTGGTTTTGTCAACCTTTTTTCCTGCAAAGCAGGCAACACTTGAAGATCTAAAGCTAGTAATCCATCTTTGATAGCAGTTGTGATTTGTTAATTTCCATAGAAAAGATCCTATCTTTGACATCTCCTCCTGTCCTCTTCCCATTCTCCCTGCTGTGTTGGTGGGTGAAGAGAAGATAGGAAGATGCTGTGTGGATAGATACTGCATTCCTGAGTCCTGACCACAGCTACCTGAGAGGTAGAAGTGAAAGTCCTCAGATCCCTGGTAATTAGGTAGTATGTTTTAGTCTTTAAGTGGAACGTAAGACTTGAACTGAAGCATAACAGATGTTTCTAGCACACAACTGAATTGCCCTCTGGTCCCCAGGAGGTGAGGGAAAGCAACACTACTTTATGTTTTGGCTGCACTCACAGCATCTGAAGTCTTCAAAATCCCATAAGGTAGGAGGTGTGTAACATTTGTTTTCATGTTGCTCTTCCACAGGGGAAGACTGAATGAGTTACTGGAGAGTGAGAGGAAGGGGGAGGGGTCAATATGCAGGGTGTCCCACCATGGGAGGAGAGGATAGTAGAGCTTGGTTCTAAGAAAACGGTCCTTAGGCCACTTGAGGTGGGAAATTGCTTCATATTCAGACACCAGTGTGTGGGTCCATGTGCACTGAAGGTCTAAGCTCGCAGTACAGGTAGTGGGGATCTAGTTAATACAGTCAAGGAGCCCAGTAACTGCCACAGCTGACCACCCAGTAGTTGTCTTCTTCAGGGTGAGCTGAAGCACTCTCAGGACTGCACTACCTTTATTGAGAAGGTCTGTGTTTCACAGGAGCTGAGACACACAGAGACACCTAAATGGAAGTCTTTTACTCTGGAGATTAATTCCTTCCCCAGTGTCCAGCAGCCTACCTGGGAATGGAGCAACAAACAGACTGCAGGTAAAGGCGTGTGAGCTGGTGTTGGACCCAGCAGCATCTGCAGTGACAGCATCTGCTTGGAAAGCTCTTGCACCTCTCTCCCAATAGCACAGACATGTCTCTCAATCAAAGTTCTGAAAAACAATCTCAAGTCCATAATCTGAAGCCCTGCAGACTCTTCACGCATACTTGCATCAGGTGGATGTCTCGGTATCCTGGCTGCAATATCCTGGATGTTTTCAGGGTAGGGGTTGTTTCAAGGACCATGTTCTAGAGTGTTTGCACATTCCCAGCTACATATGGGTGGGTGGAGGGTGGCTGTGCAGCATGCCTCACCCCCACCCCGCTTGCATCCAGATCTGCACTTGGGAGAACTTTTTAAAGGGCATGCTTTAAGAACTTTTTAAATGAGCTAAGTGACCCATGCAGGGCTTTGAAACCCCCTGGCTTCTGTCATCAGCTGCATGTGCTTTCCATGTGATTAAGCCCTCTAGGGCTACCTAGCTAGCAGGAGTTCAGGGACACAGGTCTCACCAGCCTCCTCCCAAATGCTGGGTGATGCTCTGAATACTTTGTGGAACCAAAGCAAGAAAAATAGATTCTCCAAATCCTTAATGATTCTGAAATTAAATTGCAGGAGCCGTGGGATTCCAGCTCCCTGTTGCTGCTGCTCTCATGCCCATGGCAGGTTTCTCAGACTCATCCTGCCCATTGCAGAAATACCTTGTTTCTTCCTTGGGTGTTTCATTTATTTGGTTTCAACGTTGTGCTGCAATGTACCCATCATGGCATTGCATGTACAAAAGGAGCAACCATGTAATAGCTCATACAGAGGGGGAATTTAGACTGTCAATGATATTACTGAAGAACTCATCAAGCCTTCTCCTGCCCTTCCCCATTAATCTTCTCCCTGATTCCTTAACTCCCTCAGTAACTAATGAGTCAGAGTCAGAGAAATATTTACATTAGAAGGGACCCAGGGAGTTCACTAAGTTCAACCTCCTGCTCCAAGCAGTGCTAACTCCAAAGCAAAAGCAGGATGCCCCATCAAATCCTTACCCTCATCAGGCAGCGGCAGGAACAAGGCTGCTCCACCAGGGAAGCCAGCAGCTGAGGGTGACCACAGTGTGGGCAGGGGCAGTGCCTTCAGCCAGGACACAGTGCCAGGTCCTCACCGGCACCCAAACCGGGTGAGCAGAGCAAAGGTGCTGATACAACAGGTCCCATCGACAGGCCACTGCTCAGCACACAAAAGCAAGGTAAAAACAAGTCAGGTCCCAGGTCAAACCAGGAAATCCAAAAATCAACACAAAAGCCCATGGGAACTGGACTTGGGAGCACCTATGCTGCAGCTTAGGCCAGGACTGCAGGCGCAGCTCTGAATTTAAATGGAGCTCCTGGAGCAATGGGCAGAGGGGGCAGTTTGGAGGGCAGGGGTGGGGCTGTACAGAGCAATTACAGCCTCCTGATGCACTCAAGGCTCTGAAAAAGTATCCTCAAAGACAGGAGATTCCTTTCCTCTCTGGCTTCCCTTTCTGGTGCTGCACCAGTCTTAAGGGTAAATAAATATTTTTTCCTTATAGAACCTTATCCTTAAAATTGTCCAAAAGATCGAATGCTCTACCTTCAGTCCCTGGGAGCATAAATCAGACAGCCATCAGCTTGAACATTTCAATGGCTCCAAAATGTCACTTTAGCTTAATGATGGAGCTGGTATTTTCCTTTCATGTTGCTCTTTAGGGGAACCTCTATAAAGAGGCAAACAAGAATGGGAGGGTAAGGAAGTTTTATTTCTTTGTTATTTAGTATAAATAAGTTGATTCCTGGGACTGATTAAAAGGCACCTGAGATTAAACTGGATCTATAGGAGTAACAGTAGATTTTTCATGCCCTCTTTGAAAATGTGCATATAAAACTATATCCTGTTCTCATCACCAGAGGTCTAGTAAAGCTGCATTCTCAGAACGCTATCTAGATGGGTGGCTAAAGCTCAGTTATTCACCCAAAATTCATCAAAAGAGAAAATTAATTGGCTAAATGAAGAAATGGGTCCATTTCAGAAGTGATCTACATTCTGGCCAGGTTTGCAGGCTAAAGCAAACAGGATGAGTTTTCATATATAAATGCAGTAATTCAGGCTTTGTTCCTATAGCTCCTATTCTGAGTAAGGGAAAAAGAATAGGGTTATTTTTAGCTCTTCAACAGCAGGACAAGTAATAAAGCAAAAGGGGCTCAAGCTATGCCATAGCTTATTGAGGAGCTCCAAATTTGTATAGACCCTGCAAGGGACCGGGAATGCAAGACAGGTGAGCTCTTTAAGGCAATATAACTGATAAGACTTAGTTCTTTAAAGACAGATTAAGGGAAGAAGTCTGTCCAGGAAATGGAGAAAAAAGGAGAAGGATAGCAAACACATAATTTTGAGACAGAAGGGTGATGATGTGGTATTCAAAGATACCAAAAGAGACTGGAAGGAATTTTGCAGACATGTGTGTGGAAATTGATCTTGGAAATTGTGAGGAGCACATCAGATCTGCAAAGGTATACAGGAAAAAAATAGAAATGGTTAAAGTGCAGAGCAAACACTAAAAAAATATATAGAGAACAGGCAGCTAGTAAGTATTGTGACTTACATCATCAAGGACCAAAGATATGCAGCAGGTGGCTGGGGTCAACCAGTACCTAACTTTTAGCAAATTGCACTCTTGGATCTCTGGTTGTTGACTCCTGTGGAACCTGGGACTGTTCACGCACTCAAGATTGGGCTCATGCTGCTGCAGATTGCTGAACGGGCGTGACTTACAGCAGTAAAGATAGGCACATGTAGAAAGAAATTGTTTTAAAATCAGAGCATTAAGGAGCAGAGGGTTCAAAATAAGCAGAGTTAGTGAACCTCTTTTTGGTATCAGTATTTGAGAAGAGGAAAATGAGATGAGATGGTCTATAGCTCAGTGGTATAAAGGGATTAATAAAGAAATTCAAAAAAACCCATGGAAAAAGGTAAAATATAACATTAAAAAAGTGGAACTGAACCATAATATGAGCTCTGTTCATTCTGAGACCTGTATGGTTCCTTCAGAGATCTGTTAGAGTTGCACCCTGTTGGCATCTTCTGTGCTTGAAGAAGGGATACATTTATGGCACACTTGCAGAATTCACGTTTTGTGAATTCTCCACAGAATGATGACAGAATGACTTCCCTGATGATATCCAAGACCTTGTTCAAAAGGCATCTTTCCAAGACAAACAGAAGCATTTTTTCCTTTGGTCAAAAATGCTACAAACAGCTGAGCAGTACCTTGATCCTTGGTAAGTTGCTGAGAGCACCTTCAGCCTCTCCTTGAACATCTTCAACTTGCTCCCTCTGCATCCTAGTGGCTCTCCCTTGGACTTCTTCCAGGGCTGGGATGCCCTAAACTGGACATAGCACACCAGATGTGGCCTCACCAGTGCCAGTTATAGGGAAGTAACCACTTCCCTCAACCCTCAAGCTCCTGGCCACATTCTTGCTAATGCAGCCCAGTATGTGGTTGGTCTTCCTCGCCACAACTACTGGTTTAGGTTCAGCTCACTCTCCGCCAGGATCCCCAGCCTCTTCTAAAAGTAAAGCTGCTCCCCCACCAGTTAGTGTCCAGACTGTACTATTGCCAGGAGAAACATCTTCCCAGGGCAGGGGCTTTGCACTTGTTAATGCCAGACTGCACGAGAGTCCTGTCAGCCCATTCCTCCAGCTTTTCAGGGTCCAGCTGGGTGCAAGCCCTATCCTCATCGCATCAGCTTTTCCTACGAATTCTTGTTGCCAGCTGCAAACTTGCTGAGTCAGTGAAAATAAACTAATCTGGTGCTAGCAATGGATTCTTCCTCAAATGCCTACTACATTTATGCAGCATGTTCCACTCTCCAAATTCCTATTCATGTGATTTTGCACTACGTGGTCATCCCATACAGTACCCGTAGTAAAAAACAATATAAAAAAAGGGGTTGGGTTTTTGCCAGAAAAGTCCTCATTCATTAACATCATATTTTTAACACAGTCTTTTTAATCTGTGTATGATTCTATATGTTTGGCTACTACTCCACAACTATACAATATAGTTGAACTCACTCAAGCTCCCCCTCCCCAAGGCACAACCGAAAGACAAGGTGAGATCAGTAAACCCAGAGTTTTAATCTGTTTGATTACAATGGTCTTTGGTAATATTTTTGAAGCCTGCAAGTCCCATTTTCAGAAAGGAACCCACTTCTCTGTGTCAAAATCTCCTCTGCTCCCAGTGCATCAAGGGCTCCTCAATACTAGTGCCATTTTTCACACTGGAGTCTGGGAGCTGTTGAAGACCTGGTTGTGAGTAACTAGAACATTAGTGCCCTCTCTCCAAATATCATACAGGTTTGCAAGTTTCTCTCATTCAAATCTGCCTCTTTCCTTGCTTGAAATGATTATTTCTAATACTTACTCTGATATAAGAGCAGCAAATCTGAGCACAAAATAAACACTTTGTATTTAAGGCTGCAGCCACCTTGTTATTTCTTCGTCAAGAACTGTAATGTAAGGTATTTGTTGTGATGGCTTTTAACATATGGACGATCAAGATCAGATTCCTAAAATATTCTGAAAACCAGTTATAGCTTTAACAGTGACTGTGGTTAAATATAAAACCTAAGTAATTTGTTCTATTAAAAAGTCAGAGTCTTATTTTTATCAAGTGATGTTATGAGGGCATGTTCTAAATCAGCCAAAAGTTCTTGTAGCTGTAAGAGCTTCACTTCTGCAATTTTTAACATCCCACCTCAGCTGGTGTAGCTTCTTTGTGCATTTTGTTAGCACAGAATTCTCCCTCTGACACTGACCAGATCAGGCAGACTCTAGAAGATTAAACACTTGAAGAAGACACAGGCAAGGAAAAATGCAAGATCTGAATAATAACGTTGAGTTTATTTTTCCCCTGCAAAGATGAGTCTCATTTGAACAGGGTCAGGTTGTGATGGGCGCACAGGACTAAGAAATAAAGCCACACATTTCATGCATTCATATAACACTTCTCCTCTTGACATCCTTCTCCATATGCATGGGCCCAGTTTAAGATTACGCTGCTAATGATGATATGCAACTATTCCAAGCATCCTTCAACCAGAATGTGTATTCTATGCAGGATTAAAGAATAGTTTGTCTGATGCACGCTAGACAGGCGGTATGGAGCAGGGTCAAGGCAAGCATGTAGCAGAGATCTGAAATTTCCTTTTCGATCAAGCAAGTAGTGAGCATATGTTTGCAGCTGGAATGTGTGCTCAACTTACTTTAGTGGAGTTTCAGCACTGACCTTTTGCTGCATTCCTCCAGCAGCAGTAAAATGGTTCTGCTTAAGTAAACTGACATAGACCACGTGCAAACCCAGCTGTCTTCTCCAGCCCACCATTTCTCCTACTGTTACAAAAAGCCTGAAGGCACAGGAATGCTGTAATTTAATGTGTAATAACCTCTCATGAAAATAATGTTGTGAAAAATAGTTGTGCTCATGGCACAATAAAATCCACCTTGAGAAACTGGTTTAAGGACCAGCCACGGGAGTGCATGTTAATAGACCCTGAATTGTTGTACTTTGTTACTGTCTGGTTGACACAAACACAGGAGGTTAAAGCCTCTTACACCACCTGCTGCTGAATCCTGCTGCCGTCTCCAGCTTGACCCATCCTTACCTCTCTTTGGTTGCTTTGTGTTTGCTACCTTTGCTCTGCTTTGTTTTTCTAAGTGCCTGGCAGGTCTGGCCTGTGTATGACTCCCCTGTAAAAACTAAGGTGGTTTATGCAGTGAGTAGGTGATCTGGCAGGCAGTTATTACTGGGCAGAATGCTTCTTTACAGTTACTCGGGATAGCAAGCACTGCCGCTGGTGTGAGCAGACCGCAGGGAGACAGACAGACTGTGCCCCTGTACTGTGGCCTTGCACAGCGCGCAGACCAAGGCCTGCGATTCCAAGCACCCTCATCTATGAGATGCATTAAACTTCAGACATGTGGCCTTGGCTTTCAGAAAGTGCTGAATATTCCCCATCTCAGAGCCAATTTGCTTAAGCTGCCTTAGTTTGGACACTCAAAAATGAAGACATCACTGGTGTTTGGGTAGCCAGGAGAGAGCTTTCCTTTATGTGCATGGCCTGAGCTTCCCAAAAATCACAACCAAATGCATCTTTCCCCACAAAAATACAGAAAATACACAAATGACATGGATCCATCATGTGTATACAGCCTGCACTGCCACATTCTTCATGCCTTTTTTGGGAGGGAAGATGAAAACCCTGGTGAACAGGAAGGGCAGTCAGGAAAGATCCAAAGGCTCTTTTATTTTTTAAGTCCTCTCAAAGGAATTAGGGTGCTGTCTCCACTGCCCTGCTCAAATAAATACCTCAGCCTCGATCGAGTTTTCCTCTCACTGCCATGACATCAGCTGAAAGATTATCACCTACTGCTGCTCGTTGCTGCTGCCTTTCACTCAGAGGTGGGTCAGTTTATACAGAACAACTGAGGCGCTCTTCTGACCCACCTCTTTTTGCCTACAGAGGCTCAGGGAGCATTTTGGGGAGAGTTTCACCCAATGGAAGTGGCAACCTTCAGCAGGAGAGGGAGTCAGCCAGGGTGACCAGCAGCAGCAGGTCGGGACCCTCTCAGAGGGCAGAGCTGCAGCCAGAGAGCAAAGGAGGGTTCAGAGCTTCTTCGGTTTTCCAGCCTCCCCAGGTGAAGCCCCCATGCATGCGCTCAGCATGGCAGCACTTCGCTTGCCTCAGGCTGAATCCAGACCCTGTCAGGCAGCAGAGGAGGATTAGTCACCCGAGAACAACAGCAGCCAATGGAAGCACCATCTATTGTGGTTGTAAGGGAATACTAAGGGGTGTCTTCAAAGGCCTCCAGATTCAGGCCTTTCTCTCAGGCCTGGAATTGTAGCCCCAAACCCTTTTTTGAGGTTTGGCACCAAAAAGGAAGGAAGGTCACCCTGCTTTTTTCTACTGTGGCAGGGATGTTTTATGTTTGTACATCTATATCAATCTCTTTGAAGCAGGACACTCACATTACAGGCCCACTTTGGCCTGAAGATGTTTGAATACAGCTCAAGAATGGCTTGATCAACAAGGGAAAAAAGACTATGTTACGAAGCCAGGCTTGGCTGGAATAAAGGATGAATGAGAAAGAAACACCACTGTTAGCAAGTGTCCCAGAAGCCAGGGAACGTGTGGATGGGGCATGTGTCCTCACTGCACAGCAGGCATGTTACCAGTCGATCTGAAAGCCTTGTGTGAAGCTCAGGCCATACACTGGAAAAGACACCTAACCTGGGTTGGAAACACTTCTGAATGCTAAGGCTATTGCAGAGAGAAGTAGAGTTAGGAACAGCACCCTTCACTGGGGACTCAGCTATGAAGATGACTCCTTGTTGTCATAAAACCTTATTAAAGAGGTGCTTAAATATGAGCATAACTTCACGTCTGGATACTCTTTGTATGTCTGCAGTTAGACAAGTACTTGTTTTCTGAATTAGGGCCCTAAACAGTTCTGCAGAGTGGTAGTCATAAAGAAATCGGTTCTCCACCTTGACTTTGCATTTTGTATGGATGGTGGGTATGATTTATTTTAGCCATGAGACAGATGAGCTATAAGTTCTCAGTACAAAAAGATGTCAGAGCTTTTGGGAGTCAAAGGATTCCTGAGCGCTGGGGGTTGCTGAATGCAGCCCAAATCCAGCTGAGGCTGGTGCAGCTCCTTACCCCTTGGTCCAGGCAGGAGTGAGGCTGAGCACGTATTCCCAGTAGCCGCACATGTACACAATACGTACGTACCTGTGTGGCTGGTCCTACAGATCAACACAGGCAGCCAACAGAGCACTCAGGCAAACACAGACAGCACCAATGGCCTCATCCTGTCACCTGCTCTGACTGATCAGGATGAAAAGTCCATTAGTTGAAAATATATGTGCATGTACACATGCATGTATACATACACATACAAAATGTACATATATGCTATATGTATCCCTCCAGTAGTTGATGTGCTTTTAGACGCTCAGTCTATCCAGTGATAGACTGATCTTCAATCTCCTCTGCTGCTAGCACTTGGACGTACGAGCCCCTGAGTCCTGCAAACCTTCTTGCTGGTACTCAGTCCTCCTACGGATCCCCCCTCCACAACTGGACTGAGACGTTGAGTCTCTCCAGTTTCTGGCCCCTGGATCCCTGGCCCCCCTGTCGCCTTATGCACAGACATATACAGTCTCTCCACTAGCGTTCCCAGTAGCCACAGTGCCTCCAGTAGCCACCTCTCAGACTCCTTGGTTGCTTATGACCACGCCAATACCTGGCTGGCAAGCCTTTAATCCTGCTTGTGGGTAGGCCAGTGTGAGATTCACGAGCAACCACACACAGTAACATGCATATCCATGTAACAGGCACGCTCTCCAGTCTCCCCAGTTGCTGGCACCTCAGTCTCATGGTCCCTCTTGATCCACGAGCCCCTCACCAGCGGCTGGCATTCAGACCTCTGTACACACACCTGCACACAGAACAGAGAGCCCCTCACCCAGGAAAACAATAAGAACAAGAGTTTAATAAGAAGACAGAAGAGACTGCAGAGACCATGTGCAGGGCATGGCCAGACAAGTGTACTGACCACCAACCTGTTTAAATGCAACTGTCCCCTTTTGACCCCTTATGCCTCTGTTTTCCCAGACTTATTCCTCCCCAGTCCACCTTGATTCCTCCCTCCCCACCTCTGGTCCTTCCCCTAAACATCCCATAGTATGTCTGGTGCGATCCCCAAATGTTTTTTCCCTGCCTGGCATGCCCTACTGAGTCACACACCCCTGTAGGCAGTAATCCCGCTCAGTCTGCAAAGTGACGTGGGGAGAGCCTCGCCAGATGACCTCCCCAGGTTGGTCTCACACCCAGACAATAGGGCTGATCATCCTCATCAATAAACAGTTATCAACTTACTGCAAAATAAATACGGCGAGAAGAAAGACTAGAAAATGTTGTTGTCCACTTTCAGCAAATTGTTTCCCACTGTAAGCAAAAGTAAGATATACTGTTGTCTAGAGTGTGGTGTACGCAGATAAAGAATCAACACGACTGAAAGCCCCTTCTTTTAAATTCTGTATATATGAATACCCTTAATGAGTTCTGCACAGTCCAAAGATTTTTTAAAAATTAACACAGTCCCTTTAATTGCAATATAGACGTGAGATCATGCCATCATAGAAATGTTGGTTGGAAGGGACCTCTGGAAGTCATCTAGTCTAACCTCCCACTTGAAGTGGGACTCTTGCCAACTCTAGAAAAGATCAAGCCGTGGCTGACCTTCATGCTGTATTTCCAGCCGTAGAGAGATAGCCATCTAACTTAACATATGATGATTACTATAAGGCTAAGAATAATTCTCTGACTAGGGTGATCGTTTAAATACACTGCATAGCGTCTGATTCAATTTATTGCAAAGACCTTTTGCAATGGATTATTCTCTTTCTTTCTTTTTGCCTGTCTTTCTGTTTTTTTAACTTCAAGTTAAATATTCAGAGCTTTCCCTTTTTCTGCAAGCAGCCAGATCTTGTGAAAACATAAGCACCTGAATAGCGTTACTGACGTGAATGAAACATATAAATGTCTATTAATTTGTTTCATTTTTCATGAGATTTACCTGGCCTACACTGATACACTGCTAACAAGGGGGCTTTGGGAAGTATACGTTTGCATGGTGAGGAGCTCTATACATTATTACTGGAAAACCATCTGCCCACTGGTGGTTTAAATATATTATGACACTTACCCAGCACTTTTGTACTGCATTTCTCAATTTTGCAAGGGTGAGTTTCATAACCCATGGTTTTCAAATGAAGTAGCTGAAAGGGGATATGTTGGCTAAAGATACCATGAGGCATTGGTAACACCAAGGAAGCGAGTCTTGTTCTTCTGATGCCCAATCTGGATTTTGAGCCTTTAGATCTGGCTGCTAGACACCTTTTTTATAGAAGAGTTGCAAATATTTAACATCTTCCATATTCTACACACATTCATCTTCTTATTTAACCATTACATACTGCTAGAGATATGCTAGGCAGTGAAATCTTGAGCCCACTGCAGCCAATAGCAAAACACCCACAAAGTTCGGTAGGGCCAGTATTTAACATTACTTTCTCAAAAAAAGCCCTGAATTTGGCTTAGGCATGCAACTGAGTAGAGGAGACTGACTGTAAAGTCAGACAGTGTAACAGCATCCAGCAAAGATTCATCATATGAAGGTTTTGGGCTTTAGCTTTTCAAATTCTGTAGTTTCAGTGTAAACAGCCTTGATGGTGCTCTTTACAGAGCAAAGGAGTTTAAACAGATGGGCAGAGATTTTATAGGAAAGGTCTGGAAAGATTCATCTCTGGTTTCATCACTCACTTGCATCATATGAAGTAAAAGTTACTCGAAAGCCTGCTCTTAGTGTTGTTTGAGCCATCCTCTTGAACATAGTGTTTTATATTCATCTGCATTATTATTCAGTTGATCAACAGAGAATTTTCTTGTCTTTACTATGGTTTTTTTATTTTTTTGAGAGGGAAAAGCCTGTTAAATTCCCCTAGATAGTATTTTACGTATGTGAGAATTAAGACAGCCTAATGGACTGGACTGTAGTTCATCTGATAGCTCATAGATAACAGCCATGGCAGAACACTGAGCCTTTCCAGTCCAAATCCTGCTGTTTTCAGGGGCAGAGAACGTGGCTGCTTACATATGTTGGTCTGGCTGGAAGACCCTTGTCTTTTCTCTGGTATGGGATTGCAATTTTAAGTAATTAACTTCAATTGACCTGTGGGTGCTGGTATGTTCTTCTGAGGCCTTATCAGAGTTTGGGCATGTTACTTACCCCACCGCAGACCACGATGGTCTGAACATCATGATTGCTGGTGGTTTTGGCTACAGAGGCAGAAAAGGCCAAGGTTGTGAGGAAAGTCTGGCCAGACAGAAATCCATTTAATAATAAAGTGATCAAATCTCCTAGAATTTGATCTGGAGATCTCCAGCGCTCTCGAGTCACTGGCTTTTCATTTTCAGTAATTCCAGTAGCCTCTGAGTTAGGACTTAGGTGTCCTGGAGTATGTGATGGACTCCGATCTCAAGAACTTTGTGTCCTGCAAATAGTGAGTGAAACGTTAAAAACAACCAACCAACAAACACAAAATCAACAAGCAAGCTTCCTTCCCGCTCAGGGTGCCTGTGGTGGGGCTGATGTGAACCTAAGGCTGGAGAGAAAGCTATGGGAATGAGGAGCAGCCTCTGTTTCACAGGGAGGAAGGCTGCTCCTATCATTATCACAGAATCACAGAATCATTCAGGTTGGAAAAGACCCTTGGGATCATCGAGTCCAACCATCAGCCCTACTCTACAAAGTTCTCCCCTACACCACATCCCCCAACACCACATCCATTATGTGACAGAACATCCTGTCCACTGTCCAGGTGATTTTTAATGCCCAAGTGTTTTTAAATTATTTTAACTTTTCTATAGCCTGATAATGATCCCAGTCAGTAAAGTTTTCCTAGTCAACTACGTTTCATCTCTTTGTAATTTATCCTACCATTACCTAGCCCACAGTATGTAGCTTCAGAGCGAAGAACAACAAACCCTTAAAGTCTGCTGCCTGTCTTCTGTGTGACTGTCAACCATACATTGTTCAGTCTCTTGAGTCCTTCAGTTTCTACATCAACTTAGTAGAATAAATTGTTCGATGCAACGACAGGGGTTTTAAAAGAACTAGATAATTAGAAACATAAAGAGTTTGACTTTGTTAAGTGTTGGGTACTTCAGAGTTAAGCAGCTAATTCCCATTAAGGCTGCGGTGGTCAGACCATAAAGCTTTGCCTTCTGCACTGCTGTGGTCACTCGTGTGCCACATGCCCTAGGCTGGACACCCAGATGTTTAGGTTTTGCACTGCTCGTGTTGAGTGCTACATTCGTCACTTAGCTTTGCCGGCACCTCATCATCTCTGTTGGGACTCATGATAACTGCCAGCTACCAAGTGATTCAGAAACACAAGTAGGAAATGTGTTATGGGGAAACTTTGCCTTCCTTGAGGACTGCAGAGCACATCCATTATTAAAGGTTGAACGGAAGAAGCAGTGGTCCAATCTGCACAGCAAATTCCATCTACTGAAACAGCACAAACAGGCACTAGTGAAAGCATCTGCACCAAGGAAAGCACAATATCCTTCATGGTTAGGCAGCACTTCCCTGAATTATTTTGAAGGTTTAGAAATCAAGCAAACCTCAGAAAGATGCCAACAATGTATTTTTATCTGCAGTTCATATTTCTCAACAGGAAGGCTCCATAAAGAGAGCTGAGAAGGAGTAGCTATCAACGCAAGAGTGGTGTGTACCATTTTGCATGTAGTAACATCAGCTTGCAAGACTTGCCCATGATTTATGGACTGCTTGAAAGAAAGAACCACTTCCATGGGCAGGGAGAATTGCCTGAAATGGCTAAAAACATATCCAAGATAACAACTGGTGGTCAGGCAGCGGTTTCCAAACAACTACTCAACAGAAGCACTCACATCCTCCTGTGTAGCTGGTTGAGCTTGAGGCCAAGCTCCCGTCACTGACCCACTGCAATTTCCACCTTTTATTGGTGAGCGAAGAAAGATTCACTTCTCAAAAAAAGGAGGCTTGGCCGGCTTGCACTGGTAGGATTTCCGCTGCGGAAATAGGCTTGCAGAAGACTGATAACGTGGATGCTGCACACACGAGGAGTGGCGGAAGGAAGCAGGCCCCTGTTTGTGGAGTGATGCTATTTCTGCCAGGATTTAAAAGCGTTCTTTGGAGCAAAGTTGAAACAGTCACTATAAATGACTTGCATGAGTGAGTACAGAGCATTTTGGAGGATTATAATTTATGCCGGGCAGGAGCTGTTATGGTTCAGTTTAAAGCACTTAAAATAAGACTTTTGGGAGACAACCAAACCAGCTTCAACTCTGGTAACTTCCCAGTTCAAGACACTCCTAAATTTGTATGTACAGGGTCCATTCCTGCATGGGGGCCAAGGGCCTTGAGCCCCTGTTGAAACCACTGCGTCTCAAAGATGCTCTGATGGTATTTGGCACTGCTGTAAATGAACCAGTGCACATTAGGAAAGAGCTGGCAGTGCCATGTAGCATATGACTCCCTATACCTCTTATCCAAACCTGGATTAATGTAACTAACTAAAGGGTTTCTTCCCCCAAGGTTTTGTCTTTCACAGAAAGTATGTCTTGAAGGAGCAGAGAGTTTTTCTCCATGATATGCTCCTTCGATCAATATATCAAGCCAACTGGGGACAAACCATGTCTGCCTGGATGCAGATGGTCACGCGTGTGCTTCCCAAGGATGGAACAGCAGAAGAAATCAATCCGTTTCAGCTGAGCAGTCAGGAAGGCAGACATGAAACCCTGTCTTGCCACCTCCCAGGCAGCTTAAGAGTACTTTATAACACAAAGGCATAGCTGTATCTTCCTGTCATTTTGTAAATTACACAGTGGATATCTCTCCATTGTCAGAGAAATTTTTGTACATTATGAGATTGATTTCTAAGTTTTTAGAAATATTGCTTCTCTAATTCTTACATATTTTTCTTTGCTCAGTTTTATCTCTGTTAATTAAGTTGAAACTCTTCTTGGCACATGCAGTACAAACCTGCCTCCTCTTTAATCTTTGCATCCTTTGAATATTTACAGATGGTTTTCATATTCCCCTTCAGCTGTCATTTAACCAGCGTTACTCTGTATCTCTTCAAACTTAGCACCCTTGGAAGGACACACAAGGCCAAATTCTGCTCTCAGTTACATCTGTGTAATTTGGGAGTAAGTGAACTTCAGTAGACTTTGAATTCACACCAGCAAAACGCAGAGCAAAAAGTGACTCCAAAATAAAGGAGTGACTCCCAAAAAAAAAAAAAAAAAAAGTGACTCCTAAATACTTAATAAAAACTAGGAAGACAATCAAAACTAACATCACATCCTGAGGGCCCTGGACTGCACAAGGTTGGTGGCCTTTCCATCATGGTATCTTTTGCTGCATTCCCAGTGGCAGGAGCAAAGATTTAGACGATGTTGTGAATGGCAACAGCCATCTGAAACATGCCAGTATCTACCACAGCTCTTCTGAGAAGTGCAGATATAGCACATCACTATGTGCTAGTCCCTGCTGAGTTCTTTTATGGTTTAACACTGCTAGCTTTTGGGTTTTTTCTATGTTACAAAGAATATTTGATACCAGCTACTTCATATTTATACATCTGTGTTACAAACATGGCGCAAGAACCTTATTTTGTTCTGTGACTTTTTCTTTCCTATGGGTATTGATAATGATCCCCACTAGAGAAAATTTCTTCATCTTTTCTCAGCCCTGCATAGGGCTGGTTGAAGCCGCTGTTCCATGTCAGTTCTGAAAGCAGAGAAACTGGTCAGCGAGACAAGAACTATGGGTCCAGTACTTAGGTCCATAGTTCATTTTCCAATGAAAAAAAAATACTTCATGTGGGACAAAAGTTCCCAAAGGAAGCTTTGCTTGCTAAAGCTATCTCATCTTCCCCACGGTGTGCTTGCCACCCCACTCTTTATACTATCTTTTACCACCTCTGCAGTCTTTTTTGTGGCCTGCTCAGTCTGTTCTGCTATATTCTACTAAACATATAGTGAATATTTCATGGTCTACAAAATTACATCAGTTATTTCCCAGCCATATCCTTTGGCCTTGTGTAAATCACGTTGTTGTTCCAGCTGACTTCCCTTGCAGCATCACTCTTCCTGCTGTCACAGCCACGTTAGAGACTCTTAACCTGGTCAATGTTTTTCCTGGTTGAAAGGCATTATTAAATTTAGAAAAAAAAAAAAGAGCTGTCTGTTCACTGACAAGAAGTTCCTCTGGGCTGTTTTACACTACATTCTTCCACTCGGTTTATTTTCCTTACGCTTTGCCCCTTAATACCTTTAGATAGGATTAGTGGCTGCCCTCCACTTCTCCTCCACTCCACCCAGCTATGTCAGGTACGATGCCTGTTGCTGTATGAACCTCTGTGGGGGATCCACCTTCCAGCCTTCCCACGGGCCTGATGACAGACATGGCCTGCGGGAGACTGGCGGAGGTTCTCTCCTCCTCCACAGCCAGCAGCCACCTTCCTCATACTCATCCAGTGGGATGTAGGCAACAGACTAAACATCTTTTTCAGGTACACTGATATATCTGTCCGAGCTGATGGGTGGGCAACTCCTGCCACACAGAGCATCCTCCAGGGTGATACTTTTGGTTGGGCCTCCTAACCAGTGGACTTCAGGCATGACACGTCATATGGGACAGCTTATATAACAAGGCAGAGCTTGTGAGACTGACTTCACATCTTACGTTGACTACTTTCAATGGCTTTTCTCTTTTGAAGCCTTTATTATAAAGGGTGAACACTTTTTCTGACTCTTCAGGTTATTCTGACAGATGTGGGAATGGAAATAAAGAACCACGAGTCACCTTTCTTTTCCTGTAATCTGGCCTAACCTCCAAGAAATAATCCAAAAAAGAGTTTTGCAGGCTTCTTATGGCTTCCTCTATAGCCAAAAATCACCAGGACAGTCTGGTTTGTGTGCAAAGAAAGCGGTTAGCACATTCCAAATGGGAATTAAGATGCAATTTATATGCCTACTTCAGATGCTGTGAGCCTGCCACCCGTGCTTAGCCAGTACCCAGCTGGGGAAGGGCTTAGTACTGCAGCACCGGAATGAAAGTTTTCCCAGGAATTTAAATGCTCTGCTTCTGAGCATTCATAAATTCATCTCAAGAGTAACAAGCACATCAGCAACTGTCTCTGTCCAGATAATCAGATTATCAGTTAGATTGCCTCCACTAGACACCCCCTCTGGGGCTCAGCCTAGTAGACGTGCCAAACCTGTGACGTGCACCCTGGCAAACACCACCATTGTACGACGGCCCCCACTTCATACAAAAACCCACCCCTTGGAGCACTTGCTCAGCACATTCAACATCACAGTTCAAGTTGCTTTTCCACCTCAGAGGATTCACAGCCCCATTTGCCAGCAGGGCTTTACAGAGCGAGGGGTATCACCCCACCTTGCCCACCCGTGGGAGCTGCCCGGGGCCTGTTGTGCCAGGGAGCAGAAGGGGGAAACGGTTTCTGAGGGACCTGGGGCTGCCCCTCTGCTGACCGTGCTCCCTGTAACCACCAGGCTGCTTTGCCTTCTGGGCTTAGTCCAGCTTTCCAAAGTAATTTTGTGAGCAAATAGCTTAAGTCACAAGCAGGACAGACTCTGCTAAGGGCTCCTTCATGCACAGAATACCACCCTGTTGCTGGCATTAGTCCCTTCCTTCTCCCCAGTGTGACCAGTTTTACCAGGGTCCTCAGCTCACCCCTGAGGACGGCTGTGGCTGGTCTCCGAGTGCTGTGTGTTTGCTTTGTTCCACCTGCTTCTAAATGTTGGGGTAAGACTGCAACTTAGTGTTTAAACATTATTATAGCATGAAGGCGAGCCCTTCAACTTACACAACCAGAAATAAGGTTGGTTGTACTTGTGCATAATAATATATTCTTCTAATTCTGTGGTCCCATGGGATCATAATTCTGTGGTTGGTACTGACTTCTACCACATCCAGCATACAGTATGAAGTAATAAATTTATTTTTATGCAGCACTGATGGTCTGTCCTGATACCTCCATGAGGCAGAGATACAAGAAGAGGGCAGGCATCTCTTTACACTTCTGACCTGGTGTGAATACCAGGGAACAGCACCGTATTTTTGGATGCAGTACAGGCAAGATATAAGAGTAAATGTGGCATGCAAGACTAATGCTCAAAATATTACAGAAGCAGAAATTAAACTTTCCTCTAATGAGGGAAAAATGAGGTACAGATCAAATAAACTGATCAACTTTTAAGCTCACAGAAATAACAGAACTGGGTTAGAACATGTAATCTTAGTCATAATTTCCTCCTTTAAATTATATTGCCTCTCCATAATAATTTTCTGTGCCTTCACTCATCTCTCATACAACAGGAAAAATCACAAAATAACATCTTTCAGTTTTGCGTCATTAACTGAGATTCTGCTATCCAGAGTGAACTATAGCAGAAGGAAAGACCTCAGATGTGATTCTTACCTCTGCGGGCAGTGACATCTATTTACAGTGAAATTTCTGGAAATACCACAGGGTAAAAGCAGTCTGGGTCAGGACAAGGTCTGTAAACCTGTTTCTCAGCTACCTGCGCTCTTCTCCTCCTGTTTGTCATCAGCCACCATGTAAGCAAACGGACACAGGTCATAGAGCTGAAGAGAAGAGGCTGAAGGTCAGTTAGCTACGTCCTTGACAAACAGAGATTCTCTACAATTCTTTTTTCTTGTAATAATCTCAGTCCAGATTCTGTAAAGGGCACCTGCAGTTTATACTGGTCACCATCAGCAGGTTAAAAAGCTAAACAATGGCATTCGCTCCTCATTTCTCAGTGGCAAGAACAATTTATTCAATATAAGCCACAACGTACAATTTTACCCAACATTTTCAAGGTATTAAATGCTGTCATCCTTCCAAGGAATGCAACGCTGCATATACAAATAGAAAACCTCATGCCTATTGAATCATTTTCCTCTTAATCTCAAATAGCTTCTCATGACCCCAACAGGATTTCTCACATGGCTTTACTCCATAAATTGCAGCCTGTACACTACCGTTCTGTATGGCTGCCAGGTACAGATCAAACAGAAAGTACAGTTTAGGTCACCCCATCTCTAGATTGTTTTTCTACACAGACAGCTAAAAATCTGCTGTTAGCCCTACTTCCTGGGGAATAGATATGAAAATCAGGAATAACAGATGTTGTATCAAGAATCCTTTAGGCAAAGGCTACTTGTTGGTAGAGGTACTGACCGAAGAAAAAAACTAAACAGAAGTACCAAGCATGTGAAAAAAGTTTGTGTTACAACACAGCTAAGTCTTACAACTTATAAAAAGGAACACTTCTGCTACCACACCTTTCACTGGCAGAATAGTGGTTACAGCACTTGCTTTTCTGGGACCAGAGTTTGATTTCAGCTGAAGGCCAGCGATGTAAAATGAGCTTGAACAGGATTAATCCAGCTCCTTCTAGATGAATTTACATCCTTCTTTTCTAGAACACCAAATTAGGTCACAATACTTGCATGATTCTTCTTTAGAAGCTGCTGGCAGAGGAAAAGAAAGCATTTGACAGTTCAGCAATAGATGTTTGCTAGGTCACTGACATGGCTTCTGTACAGCATGCAGGACTCAATAAAAATACTAAGCTAAGAGTTCATTAATTATATAGTGACTTTATAAATAACATGAACAGATTAACAACATTATTAATTTTAATAATTTAAATTATTTTAAATTTAATATTAAATATGATTCTCTGAGAATTTTGAATTATGCCGTTTCCCCAGAAAAGAGCTTTGCAATCTTCACATTTAACAAACTAAATATTATTTTTTTTAATAAAATCACAATGAAAATAGAAAATAATTTGGGTTTTATGTGGCCTCCAGGATCTCCAATTTTCAAAGGGCAGAATTTCAGCAATGCATGGAAAGTGATTTCAGACTCAGAGCCAGCTCTGCCAGGATCCCCGTGCTTCCTGCAAAACAGGACTGTGGAGTTCAGAAAGTCACCCGGGACCTTCACCACCCCCAGCTGCTTCGCTGCAGCCCCCAGAGTCCCAGTTTGAGACGGGGCTTTCTCCGTGGCCAGTCCCTGCACGGAAGGATTGCTTCCAGCTGCCTGGGGCCACAGCTCAGTTCAAAAAGTTTGTCTGGTCAAGATGGAGGAAAAGCAGTTCCCAACCTCCCCCTGTCCCCATCACAGGGAGGCAGGGCCTGAGGGCTTTTGTTAAATTTTTTTTTTTTACTGGATTCAAGTTTGTCCCAAGAAATGTCACAGTTGCATCTTGAGCTGTCTCCTCAGCATTTCTGATTAGATTGTTTAGTCATAAAACATTAATAAGCAGCAAAACAGACCTGTACAACAGAGTCCAGAAGACTATAGTGCTCCTATAAAGTTGTTCATGTGACAGACTTGTCAATATGAAATCTT
Source organism: Strix aluco (assembly GCF_031877795.1). NCBI lineage: Eukaryota > Metazoa > Chordata > Aves > Strigiformes > Strigidae > Strix > Strix aluco. The sequence goes on from NC_133935.1 coordinate 7,092,614, forward strand.
GAAATAAAGGAAAAAGTTAACATACTTTAAAAAAAGGAAGAAATAATAATGAAAAATTCTGATTATTGTCACAGGTATGTTATTTTGATTTTTTTTTTTTTTAAATACTTCCATGATTTACAAAATGCAGCAGGTTAAATGGTCATTTCATGTCTTTCATTCTGTAAGAGTAAAATGAGGCAGTAATACATTTTATTTTGTGGTCATTGTGACACTGGAAAGACAAATGTGGCAACTTATGTCAGAATTACTCTAAGACGACAGCTGACGTTGTTCATATATTCATAAGTGTCAGTGAGCAAATTCAGTGAATCTCAACAACCTGAAGCCTATTCCAACCATAAACTCTTATTCCTACTACTTAAATATGAGAATCACCTATATATTTTGGTAGATTACATACAATAACTTACATTGAATGTCTTTCAGATATAGGTGAGGAATTCAACATTAATACAGGGTTGAATGAAACAAGAGGCAAAAATCAACTGCTAACACACAAGTACAGACAGCATTTATCCTTTATTACGACGACATGATTCTTGAAATTGCAACAAATGTCACTGCAGGGTCATCATCCCTCAGAAAGAGAGACATTCCAGTCCAGAATCTCTGTAATCTCATCCTCTGTCAACAGGATACATCTTACTGCTGCACAAAATTCAGTGTTTAGAGGTCAGAGTCAATGTAGAGGACACTCTGAAGATTTGTGGAAGCATATTACTCAGTTGGTAAAACATTTCCTCAGAAATTGTCTGGAAAAAAAAAAAAAAACAACAAACCACAACAACCCCCCCCCAAAAAACATACCAGTAAGCTTTGGCTTTTCGCTGTAGTTTGGAAGAACCAAGTCTCTCTCAACTTTGTTTCTTAACGTTTAAGAGAATTGCTGTTTTTCAGATGACCACGAAGATAATTTTCAAACTATGTGTTATAATTCTATTTAATTCTATCAAAAGGTAAAGATTGACCTAAAAATACTGCTTGTTTATTTATGTGACATATCTGTTTCCAGTAGACTTCTTATCCCAGTAATTGATTATTTCTGCCTAGCACAAGCAGGACAGTGCTGTTTGTTATCTACAGGACTCCTGCTCTCCAAATTCCAGGATTAGATTCAACTTCAGTACTTATTTTATTCTTGCCTTCCTTCTTGCTCAGCAGTTTACTACCTTCAAGAAATACATGTTACTTCTTTCCTAATATAACTCTGATTTTTATGTTACTTCCAGTACCACTTTTTAGAACAAATAAAACTTAGTGCTGGCCCCCTTTGGAAAACTTCCTGTTTCTGAAAATCAGTCAGAACTCCGAATTAAATAATTTCAGAATCTTAATTACAATTAACTTCAAATACCTGGAGTCATTAATGACTTTGTGGAAGCATGACTGAACTCATTGCATTGCAACTTTCCAAGTTGTTAGACAATATGACTAGTGAACACCTAAACTTAAGTAACACAAGGTTAGTCCATCTCTTCAGAGTAAATAGCAAAAATGTATCTTGTGCGAAGATGATGTATTCACCGCTCGTAAAGGTGAACATCCCAGTTTGAAATCAGAAGATACTACAGGGCATCCAAAAATATAAACCCCTCTTATTACTGTTTTATAGGCAAGGAACCAAACCCACAGCGAATAATTTAAGCTCACAGAAAAGGAGCAGGGCATAGCAAAGAAATCAAAACTAGATCTGCTGACACTTAACTTCTTGTTCCAACTAGGCTGGATATGAACTTGGTTTAACCTACCTGTGGTACCAAGAACTGTACAGTCCGAGAAATTCCTCCATCCCACGAGGCCATTTCCATCATGAAACCTAAAAACCAGCATTCATATTATATGCATAACCTATGCAATCTTCCCTGCCAATTACACCGTTGTCAAGCAGTGAGGAAGTTTTCACATACAATTAGGATTTTAACGACATCCTTAGTTAAGGCAGTTAAATCACAATTAAATCAGACTTGGCCAATCTCACGACCGAAATCTGCTTTAACTGGAAAAAACTAGTGAGGAGTTATGGACAAAAATCAATATACCCCTGGAGAGCAGGATAAGCAGTCCTACTGTACAGCACAGTGCCAGCCAGCAGAAGCGAGAGGTTTCTCCAAATATGCGTGTTACAAGTCCTTTCAATGGCTTGCTTTCACTGAGAAATAGCTCTTTCCTTTAGCTCTGATGTGACCACATCCACGTGAATGAGTACAAGCCTGTTGCCAAAAGTACAGTGACAATCTGGCAGCAACAGAAACTACCTGGACCTACTTACATGGAAAAAGCTCAGTGCTCATTTATTGCTCAAGTTACGATACAGCATTTTTATGCTAACATTTCCTTACTAATGAACTACAGGGTCCACAGGAACACACTCATGGCAAGTAAAGATACTCAGAAAAATACTTGTTTAATGAAAGTGGCTACGTGGATGATACTCCATTGTGAATTACTTAAGGTCACGACAGGAAGAGGTTCATCAAGCAGGTGGTGGAAAGAACATCAACACTACTAACATTTTAAATACTCTAAATGACCGGTTCAGGTATTTAAGTGCAGCACACAAGAATGCAGTAAGTAATAACACCACCTGCAAAGACAGAAAACCAAGTTGAATCATGAGGACTTTCCAGCAAAGAAATGAATTAGGGTATAAACTACTCTTGGAAAAATGCACAGAGTCCTCATTGTCTGAAGCAACCAAAATACAAAAGAGACTGAAAATTATACTGTAGAGAACCACCAGCTCTTACCTTCCTTCAGAGACTACTCAAAGCTGCAGTAAGGGCTTTTTCTTCTGCTGTCTATGTTTAAGTTGTAAAGATACTTTCAAAACACTTTTAGTCTCTAAGTGTCTGAGACTATTTCCTGGTATGACAGTTAATAATTTTAAAAAGAGAAAATATAAGTGTAGGTTTTAACAAACAATAAATTATTGAAAAACACCTTTTTCTTGGAAAATATACAGTCTCAGCTAAGGCTGGATGTCACCAAATGCAACACAAAAAGCCCCAGCTGAAGCATTGTACCTTTGACGCACTTGAACACAAGCTCTGCCCTCTTCAAGCACCATGGAATGGTCATTTCCTGAAAAAAGAATAAATGAAAAGCCTCAGTGCCCAATGGATCTAACCAACAAGAGTAGCAGGGAAGTTAATAAGAATAATACATTTTTGCCACAGAACCCCATTTTCCCAGCAGGTACTCAAGCAGCATTACACGCCATGAAGAGGGATGCAGTTTTCCAGAGCATTCTATGCAGGTGGTAGGTACTTTATAGGTGACCATAAAAGCACTGCCACTGCTTATTGGTAGGAGAGCCCAGTGTCAGAACAATCTATACATTTTTAAGCTGAGGTGTTGAACAAAAACACTGTTGACAATCTTATTAATGTCATTGGAAACAGGGTTATTGAATTCCCCTGGGGAGCTTCAGAAAAATGTATACTATCCAATGGATAAGTCACATTTGTGTTTCAGCTAGCCAAAGATAGGCTCGTGACCACATCTTAACAGCAGTAACTGATGATTCCTAGCTATTCTTGATGATTCTGGTTAAGGTTTGTTGGCACACCTGCTGCCTTCAGGAAAAACCTCTCTAATACTGGAACTGGAAGAAGCCTTTCTCCCCTAAAGATGCACTTATGTTAACTGTTAAAACAAACAAAACCCATCTTCATTTGATGGAGGCGTTTCAGATATAAACAGACAGCAAATCCTTACCTAAAGTTAAATACCAAGATGGGATATGAAAATCACAGTGGTTTAATCTTAAGATATGGCTATAACCACTGGTCTAAAAAATTTAACAGTTTAAATGCTTTTGTACATTGAACATCCTTTGGCTATATGCTACAAAGTGAATTATATCAAGATGAATATTCCAAGTCAGAGACAGAATGACTGTCACTGTAAACACTTCTCAAAGAAAATAGTACCTATTTGTTCTGATATACTCTTCAACATGGAAAATGAGCACTTTCTAGTCTGAATACAGGAATATAGATGCAGAAACAAATTTATCATTCTATGTACCTTTACAAATTTAAGCGCTATATAATTCTCTATTCAGTAAAGCCAGACTTTATTTTGCAGTGCCAAACACTGTGCAATCTTGTCATTATCAAAGAGCTTAATTTCAGGATTAAAAAAAAGTTATTGCAGAAGCAAGGTTATCTAAGAATGCCAACTGATAACACAGCAACAGCATACTGCACGTGGCTGCATTAAACAACTACTGACAGTCAAAGTTCCTACATAGGTGGGGGTATCTCCTGCCATCCCCAAAATACATAATATGCTAAAACCAGCATAAGCTAGAAATATCTTTTCAGAAAACTTTCTTTCATTATGTAAATCACTGCATCAATAGACACTGCTTTTAGGGTAGACAACACATGCTGGACAATTTTTTTTTTTAATTTTCTTTCTGGAAGAAATACTTGCTCTTTCTTATAATTTATCTGCCTATGTGTACTTTCTGCCACAAATAATGTAGGTGTTTATTGTTAGTTTTGATCCCTGTTTTGGCTTTGGTGAAAAAAAAAACACCAAGTGTCTAGAAAGAAAGGTCCTGTTGCTCTGAAAGCAACTCAGGAGTACCTTGCGTAATCAATAAAGGGAACTAAGCCTTAAAAGGCCTGATCAAACCAGCAGGATATGACACTATTCCTTGGACTATTTCAGAAGAACATAGATGTTAAATCTTGTGGGCACTCAGGGAAATAACAGGTTGAATCCAGAATGTCACTCCATGCAAGCCACAAGAACTGAAAATGACACAGTAGTGATTAAATTCTAACCCATCTTTAAAAAAGTACATTCTCATGATTTGGCCATGTTATCAGGATTTTTCTCTATATGCAAACTAAGTAACAGTTGTGGAAATGATGAAGGATCAGGTTAAGTACCAATTCAAAATACAGTGCAGGGGATAGGGCCAAAACCAAAGGCAAACACCCCATCACCATAGTGAGTTTTGGTTAATAGCATCCAAGCAAGTAAAAAAACCACCTGGGACTTTTGGTTTTGTTGACTAGCAGAGACCACACCACACTCCTTTTTTAGGATGCAATGATTTGTTGTCAAATTAAGCTTTCCTCTGAATTAAAAAAAAAAAGAGGGGGGGAGGTCAGCTTCATTGATTAGAAGGATATGCTGCAAACCTTTTTATTTGTGACAGACTCGCTACATGGGGCTGTTTTTGTAAAGCTAAGGGCTTACACCTTTGCAGAACCATGTCATAACCAGGTAATGAAAACAATAATGTCTTGTGGGATGAAGATATGGAACCAAATTTCAGCGGTTAATTTTATTAAGAATTAGCAAGTTGTTTACTCGAGGCACATCTATGCAAATCCTAAACACTGTATGAGCTGCTGTACATTTAAAGGCAGGAAACTCAGATGAGAAATATTTGAGGTAAATACACTCACTGATAATCTCTCTATATACATAAACCCCGTTCATAAATATTTGTTACAGAGCTTATACTCCCTTCACTTCTACTTCTCTCCAAAACATTTTTGTCTTAACTTACGGTAACAGAGGCAGCTGCCTGAAATCCCTGAAGAGTCACATTTTTTCTGTGTTGCTGTGTGGACAGGAGCAACGGCTCCTACATTGAAACTATGAAGGAAGTGTGCCAGCTCTGGCAATTTTAGCGATGCCATGCTATTAGAGCCATTTCGCTCCCCAGTTTCTATTAGATTCAGAACAGTGATCAGACAGTAACGCCTCCGTTGTCCTGAATTTGAACTTGTCTGCTTTTGCCTTTCTCAAGTATCAAACCCAGTTTCTTTCCTTCATTTAACTTAATGATCAGAATAGAGAAATCTGGTTTTGTTGTTCTCGCCACAAGAAAAACTAAGGAAAATGGAATTCCTACTTTTTTTTCATAGAAATAGTAACAAAATGTAATGGCTTCATTGAGACTGATACACTCATTACTTCTGTGAGGTTATAAACACCACTCTTCCTTCCATAAAAGAAGAAAACCTTTGGGAAAAACACAGAGAAAACTCATGATGAATGCCTGTCACAGTGAAGCATGCAAACATCTCTGCAGCTGTGCTCCTGGTTAACCACTTTACAAAAATGTTTTTATGTAGGTGGTAAATGCAGATTTAAAACTGGGGCTGCTGAAGGCACCAAGTTCAGGTTAACTTTCAGAAATCTGTTATTATTCACTTTTCCCTCAACAACAAGTTACATATTTGTGTGTTTCAAATCAGGTCAGCCAGCTGCAAAGCACTGTAATAAGCGATGCTGCTAATGCAATTCACACAGTGCAGCTTTGGCTAAACATACACTTTTCATACAAGCACTTTCTGCTCACTCTGCAAAGACTTAAAGCTTAACATAAGAGGTAAATCGTTTCACTAGGATCTTTTAAGAATCCAGTGCTAAGCAAGAAGAAAATTCTTCAGTTTCATACATCCAAGCAACACCACACTCTCAAAGCACCTCGAACACTTGCTCTTGTGCTTTATTTGTATTTTAAAACACAGATATGTAAACGAAAGCTAAAACTAGCAAGGTGAATATAGTCAGATGGCAACTTGATTAAGAAAAAAGATGAATACGTTTACGAAACATGGTTAACTGGGCCCTATGAGTAAGCCTGGCTGCCGTGCTGCAAGTTGATTACTTCCATCTCTGCCCAAAATAGGTCTTGATATCAGAGATGAAAAAAATCTCAGAAATAGTATCACCTGTTCCTAAAAGTCTACTTTTATGTATGGAAATCCATCTTTTGGAAGCTTCATTATTGGATATTTTTAACTTTTGCACTGCTTGCACTTTCAGAAAAACAGACCCTGATCTTGCAAAAGGGGACCACTTCTACACTGTGTTCCAATCAAATTCTGTTATAAAAAAAAGTCACTGTTAAAGGTAATACACTGGGGAGCCTTTGTCTTGCTACGAGCTGGGCACTTACAAAGAAGGAAGGGCCATATTGAAATTTACAAGTCAAAAATCAAAGGGTTATTTTAAAAAACCCCACAATAGACCATAATTATGCATGTAAGGGTATCAGTAATGTCAGCATTATCTTATTTTTCTCATTTCTTTAAGTTTAGAGAATTTTCACCTCCTAGGGAGGCGAGGCACGTGGCTATACTGCCTGTTCACCACTTCTCTCCCTGCCTCCCTACCCCTTTTCTTTTCTGCTAGTATCTTGTGAGCCAGCTGTGACAGGAAAGAGGTTGCCAATGGTATTAAATTACTATGCACTGTGAAATGTTACAGTGGAGTAAGAGACAAGCTCTACACCGGCATCCCACTGAAGAAGAGAATTCAAAAGGTCAGCACAACAAGCAAGCACACTTGTAGCTAGGAAGCACCTCAGCAATATGCTGCTTCTTGGCCAGCTGATATATGGGGGACTTAAAGAGGAAACAGGGCAGAAATTAAGGATGCAAGTGATTAGGCAGTGAAAAAGTTCAGAGCAAAGGTGAAATGTGGTTGCTGCTGCGCAGGGCTGAGGTGATAAAGAGTGGTTTTTTTAGGGATACAGAACTCTAAGCCAAGCTTTGCTAGTTCTGCTGCTGATTAAACTTAGTTTTAAGGTTTTCTAGCTAGCAACAATTAAAACTGGGGAGCTGGTATCACTGTTACATCAGCAGTATAGTTTTTAAGGTATAGTTTCTAAGCAAGAGCTGTTGCCAGAAGACTTCCAGGTATGTAGTTCTATCTTTCATTAATACTTGTACAACTGCACAACGAGCTGGACCAAGGAAGTGAAGTGTCCAAAATGAGGGGTGGGAATAAACAACCAAAAGTGATTCAGCTGGCTGAAATGTTTTTAACTGGTTCAGTTCCTTAATTTGGGTCACCCTATAGATACGAGTACCAGCACACTGATGTGGCAGGAGCATGTGATTGGGATAAATGGTCCCATTTAGCTTAAACCAGCATGAAACACACCCTTTGAAAAATCACTTTTGTTGCATCCTAGAAGATAAAAAACAAACAAAATCTTTACATTTACTTACTTCTGACATATCGTGCACCAATAGGAGAGGAATACTAATGGTAGTAATGTCATGTGTGCAGCAAACTTTCAGAATGTTTCTGAGTCCCATGATAGCAGGATCCCGAGCTGTTACGTTACCAGATCTTACATTATCATCCACACAGAGGTGAAAGGCAACATGAATTTCAGAAAGATTTGAATGGCGTGTGATGTAGAATTCTCCTACAGAATAATATAAACCAAGAAGGCAAGATATCACAGTAGTGATCTGTACTGAAATACAATTGTTAGGCAATGTAAGGATAGGGTCAGTTAAGACAAAAAGGCAAATACAAATATACAACAGAGACCAGAACACATAAATCAGAACACATACATAAGGAGAAAAAAAAAGTTAGAAACCAACTGATCTAAAATTTCTTGGAATACCATTGTTTTACATTCATCCTACACTCACTTTCCTGCTTTGATGGGTTTCACTGGCATCACGGACACCTGGTGTAATAAGACATAACAGTGCTGGTACAGGCGGATGTGATCTATATATAGCACGAAACAGAAAAACAAACACAGAGGAGGTGTAATACTCAAAATACATAATGTAAGCACTGAATTGCAGACAGATGTGGGAGGCGGAAATACCAAAAATGGATGGGTTAAAATAAAGGATGCAAAAAGTCTGTGGAAAAAGATAGCGGGTTACATAACAAGTGAGATAGGACAAAGGTATCAGTGATCATTAGAATTTAAAGTAATTCATAGTAATTGAAAGAACAGTTACTGAGTTATTTGCAAAAAGTTACCAAGACACCTTGTCAGGGTTATTTTTAAACTTGGTATTCGTTTATCAAAGGTAGAGAAAGAGTAAGGGGCAGTGAAATGCAGGTCTCTCCATCTCACCTTTCCGCTGGAGATCAAGTCTATAGCAGAGTCAACAGAAAAGCAGGGATGCAACACCCCTACTGCTTCCATCAACAGAAAAACATCGTTCTTCAAACCTATTCTCACTGGTCATTTAAGTGAAAATACTACCTTCATACTGGGACACCTGAAGAACGGGTATGTACTCATGTCTGATGACTGCTAAGGAGGTGGTAATCCCCAGCACTGACCATCTAAGAGTAGTAACACACAAGCCACTGCCACAAGATTCACATGGATTTATCTGTTAAGGACCCAAGTTGATTTATAAACCACTTACACTAACAAGATCTAAGACAATCATGAAATCAGTTTTAAGAAGCACTCTTATTCAACCATGGGTTGTATGGATTTAACTCCTCCCCTCTCTGACTGTGTATTCATCTTCAAATTCCACAGAAGCTTTCCTTATTAAAAATCACAGTATATACTGTATACACAGTATACTGTATCACAGTATACACAGTATATATCACAGAAGATACTTCCTCTTTGAAAGGAATGGATCTGTACATTCTCAAAGTTAAAAAATACATTCTAAAATGCTTTGCTGTATCACAGTGACATACTGATAATTATTTTCATAAATAAAATTAGTTGCTAGTATTTAAGTTTCACCTTTACCCAAGATCCTCAGAGATTATTTTTTTTTTTTCACACTCAAATTCTGAAAAGAGATTTTAGGCATAGAGAAGTTAAGTGATTTGCCCCAAGTCACATGATGCAATGGCAAAGCTGGGAATAGAAACCAGATGTCCTGACACCCAGTTCTCTGCCTTAGCCACAAGAACATCCTTCTCATCTGATTGAGGTCAACCTGGGTTTAGTTATAATTATAATTTATGTTCTGACTTTAGAGCTAAAAATGTGCATCTATAAAACACAATTTGCTTTAAGAAGAGGGGGAGAATGCAACAGAACTCACCCGGCAAAATATTTGACTGGTTTCGTTCAATATTCTTTAATTTATCTTCATTTCCACTTCTTTTGTTTTCTGTATATAAATACATAACACAAATATTAAACGTATCATCTATTAATTACACTTTGGCATGAAAGTCTGATGTACAGATGATACCTGGCTTGAATTTTTACATAAAGTTACCATAAAGACCCCCAAAAAGCAGAGGGATACACAGGAAGTGTTTTTGCTGTCTTCAGTAGACACTGAACCAAATCCTACCTCAAATCATTAACTTCCTTACTCAATCATCCTACGATACCTCTTCATCTGGACAAAAAACCCCACAATATTCTCAGACATAACACTAAGCTTTCCAAATTACACCCACAACTACATAGTATCTTGCTATTGTTTTTTAAACAATGTAACTATTTAAAACAAATTTGTTCCTAGTATGACATGAAAAATTTTAAAGAGATTTACATAAATTCACAGTATAAAAACAGCTTTCAGAATTTTTCTCAAGACTACAGCAATACGCAGGTTCCTAAGAAAATTTGTTTCTCTACGTACTCTTACAAATCTATTCATGTTACCAACGTATTTAAATCACATAAGTAGTTCTCTGCAAGAAAAACAAAGTTTCATGATGTACAAGTACTGCCTTAACACCATGTGGTCAGATAATTTCACAGCCATTTGTAAATATAACTGCAAAGTAAACCATTCACAAGGATTTAGTTAGCACTAAAAAGTATACACATTTAGTCAATTTATTATTCAGCTTTTAGCAGTCACTTTTAAGGAAGGGAAGAAGTCATAACTCCTCTTCTGCAGTTTTTAAAGCTTCATATTCAAATAGAAATAAAAAAAGTCAAGTCAGATGAAAGCCTGTGCTGCTACAGGCAGTTTAAATTGCTGAGAAAAGCACAATGGCACTATATGCTTCCCAGGCTGTAAAGTCTGATCAGAACCTAAGGACTTATACTTTTTTCTTTTTGGTAAGCTATGTCTGTTATGGCAGCAGAGACATCATGTGAACATGTTGTCTGTGAAGAGAGAATTTAATGCAGAATTCTCAGAGTTTATCAATAAACTCAACCATTCCATTTTACAGATCAGGTAACTGAAGAAAAAAGTGAAATCAACTTGTCCATAAGCATAAACATTCAGCTGACCACTATTCTATTTCAAGGAAAGTAATTTTGGTTGTCACTGACCATGATGTCTTTTCGACTTACTGCTACGCTGTGCTCTGGCCTTAAGTACAACCTTCTGGACAATTTCAAGCTGTTCTTGAATTCCAGGAAAATGGAAATCCGTACATTCTTGGCAAACAGTTGCAAAATCTAGGAAAAAAAATAAGATTAAAATCCACGTCATAAGGCTGTGCTTAGCAACATTACATAATTCTGCTCTACTGTTCAAGCAAGGTCAGTTACAAAGGCAACCCCCCCCCAAAACCAAACAAGGCCCTGTTGTACTCCTCTCTGAATTCTAAAAAATTTATGGCGGAGACAAAACACTTTTTGAAAGAAATGAATTGCTTGGTGAAAAAAGTAACCTTGAGTGTTGCTGCTCTTCAAACAAAACCACCCAGACCAAAAAAAACCCCAAAATAACAGCGATAATATATGTGCATTAAATGCAATTGTGCTTTAAAAATTATGTCTTACTACTAACAGCCCTTCAACCTGTGATACTTTATCAAAACATGCATAATAGATACTTCCAACAGCAACAACAGCATTCCAGTTTGTTTTGAAATATCAGAGCTATTAATGAACTTTGTAAATAGCGTTATCTGGAAGGTTGGAATTACAGTTCTTTCCTTTTAGTTCGCAAAACACAGTTCTGAAAGCTAAAGAAAAGTGTCATCAGCTGAAAAGAGTTCCTTTTCCTGATAAGCAAGTATTATGGCAGACTTGGAAATCTTATAGTTAGGATCGTAACATACTGCCTCTGTGACTGGTATTCTAAGCTGCTTCTCCTGATGTCCAGCCATCTCTCCAAGGAAGTCACTGGGAGCCAAAACAAGCTATTAGCAAGGGGCTGGACTATACTAAGCAATTGCTACTTACTTCCCACTTTGAGGTACCTGCTCTAGTCCTCCTTAAAGTTCTTAATGTACTCTGCCTATCTGGAGAGCACTGCATACTCCTGTGAACAGGCTGCAACAGGAACAGGCAGGGTAGACACGATAATCTTAATGTATTTTATCTTTTTACATGAAGTTTCCATCATAAAATGTATTTTCAGAAGGCTTTATTAAATTCCAGTGTCCAAAACCAAGGAAGGAAGAAGCTCATATTCCAAAAGACTGTGTCTTCTGTGTGTATCAAGATAAAATAAGGTCACAAGACATTTTATTTGAAACAAACAACTGAAAAATCTTTTGTATTTTAATTTTAAAGTTAATTTAGTTTATCATGTGTCTGAGTGTGCTACACCTACTCAAAACCTGAGTCACAGTAGCCTTACAAAGTCCTAATATAAGAGACTTGAGCTAGGCAATGCATAAATATAATGTATATGAAGAAACTATTCATCTAGCTTAGAAAAAACAGTCTGAATGGAACTAACATGCTGAAAGTTCACAAATAAGTTCAACTTTCTGTTCAAGGCTGTGTTCTAGAGATGTGCCCAAATCCAATTTCAAAGGTACGTTTTACTAGTTGCCATTTACACCTTGTAAGAAATACAGAAAACATTGCAGTATTGGTTTTCAGTCTTGCACCTGAATTTTGGAGACAAATGGAACCATTTTGGATTTACCAAAGGTGCAACATCAAAATATTTGCCAGACACAACAGAAGGAATAAAATACACTAAATGAAGCACATTCCTAAGCTTCCTCAGGATACAGCTAAACAAAGTCAACCAAGCAAGCTGCAGGACTTTGTACCTCCGTTTAGTGCCTGCCGAGTGATTGGTGGTGTTGATCAAAACAGTGTAAAATGTTTGGATAAACAGCGTGCTCACATGAAGCTCATTTACTTCAACTACCTCTGAAAATCTCACAGGTTTGAGGGAGCTCCTAGCCCATCACAAAATAAAGGCTATTAGGTTTGTATTTTTTGCCAGCTTTAAAATGGAAGCAGAAAATTGTTACTGCACTTTTGTAATCCAGAAATTTAGACTGTGCAAGCCACAACCTCACTATTTAAACAATAGCATCAACATATTATTTAAAGGTCTTCTATAGAAGATTTTATAAATCTTTGAACCCCCTGGTGCATTTATTTCTTGAAGAGCCTTTTAGGAAGGAGAAATGGTTCTGGCTAGTGCTCTTGCAACAAACAGCTTTAACAGTTTAATAAGTCTCCTCTCAAAAGGTGTTTATTACTGCTCTTCTGCCAGAAGCTACCACTGTCACCACAGAGCGGATTTTAAAAAAAAAAAAAAAAAGTGCCCAAACCTCAGTTGCCGCCCATAGTGGTTTGGGGTCTCAGTACAACCAGACATTTGCTAATGGTTTTAACTAATATATCCGACTAGGTCAGAGATGCTGAGACATGAGACACATTCATTTCTGCAACATTTTTAAAAAGAACGGTGGTGCAGACAGCTGTGGAACTTTCCCAGAGTTAAGTTTGCCAAAGTCTCTTCAGAACTCAAATCAAAATTTATTTAGGATTATATTTTACAGATTGTGATACAGTCCCTATTTTCCCCTCTGCTGTGGCTGCAAGATCTAACTGGTGGCTAGAAGATGCAATTTAGTGTTTAAGGGTATTACTTAAATGTCCATCTTCTCTTACCACCTAAGGTTTAGCATAAAACCAAATCTTCTCTATTTGTTATTAATTTAAATATTTAAGCAGTAAAAAAAAGTAACTGAAAATGAGTACAGATATGAAATAATACTGTCAGAATTAACTTGGAAACCGTAAACGGCACAAATGCAACTGCAATTTTTACTGGTACACTTCCTTTTCCTTCTTACTACAAGCCTGATTCCATGCTGTTTTAAGATAATATCAACCATCAAAGTCTATTTTTTTTTACAGCATGCTAGAATAACGACAAGTAATACTGGCTTCAGTCAAAAAGACACTTCAGGTGTAAATATTTTGGTATTAAACTTCAAGAGGAAGCTGGGAAATTCAATAATGTGGTTCAGAGAAAGCCTCCGTGACCAAAAGTGGCACAGGAATGAACACGTTTCATTGGTAAGCCTTGATACAGCACACCTTCATAGTGTCCAGTTACTCAAAAAGACAGGCACTTAAAATGGCTACTAATCAAGGTTTCCAGGAGTAGGCAAGTAATATTCCTATTGTTCTTGTTTGATGGAATTCATAGCACTGCAGATATCTAAAGCACATGGTAATTTTGTAAACTTAATTATCAATTTCGAATCCTAGCGTATTTCACTTTCATCTTTGCAAACAGGTTTCAGGATGCTAATCTGACATTAGAGAGTAAGTCAAAGGGAGGGAAAACAACACTGAAATGTTCACTCTAACATGTTCCTTACTCAAACACAAAACCTAGGGAGGAGATGAGAGATAACAGCATATCAGAGCACAACTCTGTCCCCCACCCTTATCCAGATCTCTCTTTGCATCTGTTACCCTTTTGCAATACCATGTCCAAAATATTAGGGTCTCCAGTAAATTTTACTTTTACAGGGAATATTTTTTGTGAGAGAAGACAGCAAGTTTTTAAGTGACATTTGTTTTCACTGACACGATATACCCCATTAGAGGACTCACCTCTTTTGATGCCACTATATGAACTGATACGGTTATCTACCAACAAAACCAGGCCACAGAGAGAAGTTGAATAGAGAGACATTGCAGTTTGAAGTCTGTGAAGTTTTACTCCACTTCGATGATTGCGCTTATGTTTGCAGAAGTCCAGCATATCAGCTCTCAGTAATCTCAAGTTATGCATGGTCTTCAACTGAGCTCCTGTATGGAATATAAATGATTTAATACATACAGTAAAAGAGGAAAGTCAGGACTGTTATTAAAATGCAAGGGATCAAAGTGCTCCCCTAAGTTTTGTGAAAAAGACCTAAGGGAAATACAATCAATAACACTCAAAGAAAGTTCTTAATTGTACATTCAGTTTTACATACATACCAGCAATTTACAAAGACCAAAAATGCAATATTTTCCACATGCTGTCACAAAGCAAGGCTTGTCTATACCAGAAGTGAGCCTTGTTCCTCATTATAAGGCTATAGATGAAATACTAATGCAGTCAAAACAGACAACAAGAAATTTCTATTGCATAAACAAAAAGTAAAAATTTTAAGTATCTATATTGCATAAACTAAAATTAAAAATTTTAAGTATCTATTTTCTGTTAATTGATTGTGGGAATTGAATTTAATACCCACATGTTCTTACCAATCATAAGAAAAGTTAAAATATAATTTTTAACTACTATATGTTTTGATGTTAGTGTGCCTTTCTACACTAGTCACCTTACTAGCGTGGATAAAAACTTGCTTCTAGAATGTTTTCCATTAAGTATATTTCTGGTAGCTACATACTATTTGATACAGTTTATACCATACTGTACTTCTCTTACAAATGTAAAGAACAGATACAAAACAATTACAAACTGTATATATTATATATGTTGACAGTTAAATACTATAAATAATACATGGTTTAGATACATTATTTATTAGCATCTGTTATTATGTTTGGTTTTGGTGTTAGTTTACTTACCCAAGTGAATAGTAAAACTTTCTTCTAACAGCCTTTGCTCGTCATAAATTCTTCCATTTCCTTCTACAGATTCTCTCAGCTGGCTGGGCTGAACCTTAATTTCATCACTGAAATAACGAGAAACGTACTGAAAAGTTTATCCTGATTTTTGTTCAAGACCAATAATATTTTGTGACAGCTATCCAAAGTTTTCTCGGCTAGTCTGTGGAAACCAAGAAACTAAACCTATCTGACTGAACTCCACTCAGCTGAGGTTTTACCTTTCTGGCACACAAGACCCCAGGAGCATACCAGCAGGAAGAGTAGACTCCACTGTTAGATTTACACTACCTAGCTCATTTGTAAAGCATTCTGAGATTGAGAAATAAAAATAATCACAATACCTAGTTATAACAAGAACATAGCAATAAAAGGAAAAAAAAAAGACTTCTTCTCAGCCTATTTGTAATAGACAAAGCCTTAATTATGAAGTTATTAGATAAAACATTTCTTTTTTCCCCACACAAAATGGGAGATTAAAAAAAGCCAAATCAAATGCTCCAGTGTTCAAACAAGAAGGAAATGTTTCAGATACCTGTTTTAATTTTTTTTCCTAAATTCAACTATCTGGTAGTAAGGGATATAATAAGTACTGTTTCTGCTACATGAACATCTCTCCAATTTGTTTCTGCATTAAATGAAAAGTTTGTCTTTATTTTCAAAGTGCCTAATCTTCAAAGGTGTTTTATGAACTCACAAGCAATTTCACTAATTGAAAATGCTTAACGAAGAGGTAGAACCAAGATACACTATTAATAAACATATATATATATACACACACAAACCCATAAAAGGAAGTAGATGCATAAAGATATATATGTCTGTGTATATATATATATATGTATAAGTATCTTTTATGTCTATATATGTGTGTAACACACACATTTTATCTTTCTCTCTCTCTTTGAGCTTCTAGTCGCCCTGCTTTAGACTTCCTGTGCATTATTTTCAAATGCGTTAGGGACCTATAGTTTTCAGGACTCAACACAAGCTGAGGGATCACACTTTTTGCTACTGTATGCGAGTACAACGATTAAAATACTACCACTTCACATCTGTTATAAGCATCCAAGATTATGAAGCCAAAACATCCTCACCCTTTCTCAGAGGTCCTTGCCTCTGGACTTTTAGCAGTCCATTTTTGCTAGCTTTCAGCTCTAAGCAACTTCACCTTGGTCTTATTTCACAGGGGTAGAAGGCCAGAACATGGGAAGAGGTTGACAGTGGTAAATATGAATAGCCTTTGTAATTTCACTATCTTTAAAGCCTCATGGAAATAATCAACAAAGCTAACATGAAAATTGTGTGGAAAAATATTTTAGGATTGGGTTTAGAGATTGAGCAGACTGTCACTACTGCAGCAGTGTGAGCTAGGCAGTTCTAAGGTGTTCTGAGACTAACCTGAGTCCTGAGAAAAGTAGTGAGAAATCTAAACATACAGCATCATCTTCCAATATACTCCCCCTCCTCTCTATCTTCCCTCATGTTCCATACACTCGTCTTCCTTATCCCAAAAGGAAACACTTAAGAGAAAGTGATGAAGTATTTCACGCATTATGATCCATGCCTGTCTCCTCATCACTGGCATCCACTTGGTTCAAAGGTGTTGCATTTCCCATAAATTCCTTACTGCATCCACCTAAATCTACTCAGACAGGCTCTTCTACTAATGCGAGGCATGAGAAAGCATCAGGTTTTACTTCTTCTATTTTCCTACGAGTAGCAAAGCTGCTGGTTACTAATTATAAAAAATAAGGATCTCCCCAAGTTACAAATTCTGGAGTTCCCTGCAATTTCCTCAGTGAGAAAGTTTTTCATTCTCACCACAAGCATTCACACTAAAAAATTACTTTTTTTTTTGACTGTCCAGTGATGTATACATAAAGCAAAACAAAAAAAAAAAAAAAGAAGAGACGTTTATTAATCCAAAATATGCTACACTGTTACCATTTATTAAGCTAAAGGTATTCTGCAGAACATCCTTAAGTGGTGACAGAAAGCCTTGTGAAATGGTGTTAAAGACAGACATTGTAAAGGCAAAATAGGAGAAAACTCCATTCAGCTCAAGTTGTAGTTTTAATGCATTACAACACTTTCTGGTACAGAAAGGTTACAACATTACACAATGAAGAAACTCCTAAAAATATAAATATTTAATTATGATGGTTTATTTGCCTTTGATTTGCTTTGATTATCCTGTTTAAATGGCTAATCTGAAATAAAGATTATACAAAAGCAATTACTTTGAACTACTACAGATGGAAGCAAGCATTGCAGAGGAATTAAATACCTGACTGAGCTGTTGTTGGGATTCTTTAGGTCCTGGTGAAGCTTTATCACCCACTCCTGATATTCCTGCTTCTGGATAGCAGTAGACTGTTTTAATTCATTGGTCCATTTGTTCTCCAAATCCTGTCAATATGACAGTGATAATTTGAGTGTTCTGTGTTTTCTTTTTAAGACAATTATTTGCATGATGTATTCTAGTGCACTGAACTTAGTTTACCTGCTGAGATTCAAAATGCTGAGCTGCCAACGAATTTACATCTTGGTCTGTTAGCGATTTCCCTAGCTCCTGCATCACCTTATCCATTTCAGCTCCTTGTCTGAAAGAGAAGCAAATGTAGATTTACAACAAGCAACACTTTCAAAAAACACTGGTAGAAGAACACCCATTGTTGTTGATACCGTTACTGATACAATGATCAGCTCTATCAGGCAGCTGGTCAATGCTCATCACAACGCAGAGGTACAACTGAACACACAGCTGGAAGATATGACGTGCAGTACTTTGTCCATCTGCTCATTCTGGAATTGGCATTTGTACGTTTGAAGTCTGCCCTCACATTTATTCAAAAGAAGGTACAACAGTATCTCTGGGTACTCTAATATAGCACTCCACTATCCTTATCAGTAGGAGAGTTTTTGAAATGTACCTACTCAGTCCCTTGCTTTCCTCCCGCCCCGATCACAGCTGATGCAGACAGGTAAACACCAGGAAGGAGGCTAAACACACCTATTTTTCACAGTAAGATGAGCTTCCAGATCAAACTACATTCAACAAGGGGACCTGGAGTTAAAGGACTGCCCTGCTATCATCAGTTCAACCAACACCTAGTCCCTCCTTAGTCTTCTTAATCCCTGGCTTCATTTAGTCTTTCACATTCAGCCCTTTCACATTCGATTTACCCTAGCACGGATTTAGCAGTGAATACCCACAAAACAAATTTGAGTTGAGGGTCAGGGATTCCAAGTCAGCTCCTGTGTAAACAGAACAACACCTACGCTCATCTGGGAGAGCCTCAGCTGCCACCAACATATGGAGTTTCTTGATTATAACAGATTGATATGTTAAATTCCACTGGAGTCAATTATACAGCTACAGCACACCAGAGCTCTACAACATTACTGCTTTTAGGATTAAGTGCTCTTTCTCTTATGTGCATACTTGAGAAGAGTCGATAAGCAACAAAAAGCATTGCTAACATTACTGGCAACATTTATCCCCAAATTAGAAATATGTATGATTCAGTCTAGAAGAAACTATATAAACAGATACGCATTGTATAATGCAAGCTTAAACACACACAATTCAAGAGGAATATTGTCACTTAGAATGCTAAACCAGACCTACTTAGAATATTCTGGCACCTTGCAAGCATCTACAGTATTTAGTATCTATGCTATATCTGTATTTGTGTGCATTCGTCTTCCTTAACCTAGTCTCCCTAGGAAAAAAAAAAAAAAAAAAAGAGGAAAGAAAAACCCGCATTGTATGTGTTCCCTCTTGTGGGCAAAGCAGCCACCTGCAGCTATTCGCGCTTATTCGGAAACTCAGGATCCCACATAGACTTTCCTAAATTTCAAATTCAAGTTTCTGATTTAAAGTTAGTTCAAGTTTTTTTGCTCATCTTTTCCCTCCACAGAACTTCCAGTTTTTCATTTAAATTACATCATAACAAAGGCAAAACATGGTACATACATGTACTTCATTTTCTAGATATCCTAAGCACTTCACATTGCTATATACCACTTCCAACGTGGATAGAACAATGGAAATCAAACCTTGTATTACTTTGATGGCCCTAGCTTTTATTTTTTTCAGTGACTGAGGAGAATATAAGATAGCTGACGGTAACAATAAGTATTGATAAGTATTGATAAGTATTACATAACTTTAAAGAGGGAAATCTAAAACTGAAATAGGGCTTACACAGATAAATACAAGTTGACACACGTTGTCCCATGAGTATACACCCAGTGGCATGCACCCCTCTTTAATAAGATAAGGGGAAAAAAAGAAAAAAAAGGAATACCTTTCACGTAGTTTTTTCAATTCCACATCTCTTTCACTTATTAATTCTGAGATACTAACAAAATAATTGTGTTCCAGGTTTAACAGCATTTCAGAAGCTGGAGAATGTATCAGATCATGATAAACATCTGCAAAATCTTCATCCCAGCTGGTTTCTTCAGGTTTTGCATATTCTAACGTTGTCTAAAAATTATAAGAGATTTTAAAGCATATGGTACGTTTTAGGACATATAAGGATCCCTCATAATGGTGGTGCAAATCCAGCTGGGCATGCACACTGTTGCACAACCTTCAACATACATGAATTATCTCTGTGATTATCTAATTTGAGCTTTCTGTATTCTACTTCAGCTTTAACATTTTCTCCCTTCCCGTATTCTTTCTCCTTCAAAGCAACTAACAGCAAAAACATTCAGGTGTTGGCTACAGTGAGGAATTACCAATTTTCAGCCATCACCAACTTGGAAAGCATAATAATATCTACAACAATGTTTGCAATTGATTAATTTTAGATAGGGCCCAAAATACCAGCTGTGCAAACAAAAATGCTTTGCTAGAAAGGATGACTAACCTCCGATGTCATTAGAATTTGATCAGCAACACTGATTTAAGAAAAGCCATTTTTACTGACCAAAGAACGGCCCAGAGATGCCAGTTTTGCAAGCCCCTTTATACTGAAACACTCCTTACATTTGCAGTCATTCCCACCAGATTCAGCAGACAAATTGAGATTGTATCATTGAAGTATAGGTTAATAATCTAAATAATCTAATCCTAACCTTTGTGCTCAGGCTAACCTGTTCATAGAAACCACTAGCACAGAAGATTGTAAACTCTTCCTGTGTTTTATCACATTCCCATGCTCCCCCAACACAGATTTTTTGCTTCTTAAGGGTTAAGCTAAACTCATTTTGTTGACATTCATTAAGGCAGATGATTTGCTTCCACTTCTCTTTGTAACAGACATATGTTTTGGAATTTTTCACAATATTCTTCTATATTCCATGATAAGCAAATTCCTACAAATTTTTCCTCAAATGCTGCAGTTTGTTGTTCTTTTTTTCTCTTTGCTAGGACCCCTTCAGTTCTTTCACATGTCTCTATTTTGAAGATCTCATGCAAAACTGGATTTGTTACTCCAGCTAAAGCCTCAGCAACATTAAGTAACATAAAACAGTCACGTGAATTCAGGAAATGAGCGGAAAAGTCTCTACCAACTATACACTTTCTCTTTAGAGTCTTCATTGCTATTACTCACATTTAGGGTAAGAGTACCACTTTACTATCTCTTGCTTTGATTCTAATACACTACAACCCTTATGTCTATTCCTGTCTGAATATCACTAGCTATTTACCTCTCAATTTTGTATCTTTTGACTCTAGTAAATCCCGGAAAAACCTGACTGGCAACTTGTACGATGAAGACTTACTGATCATGTTCAGATAAAAAGAAAAAATTGTAAGAATTGATCAGTAAAAGTGAATTTTAGTGTCATTTTGCCTCTTCACAGATGTGATTCTGTCTGTACATGCACACGCACTCTCACAAAGCAAGTCCTGAATATTAACTCTTCGGCCTTAATCTTACCTCTTTATAAGCTTTAGCCCAAGTATCTGCCAGCTGGTTTATGTCTATTTTTCCTGATTTCACTGCTTCCAGAGCTATTTCAGCTTCTCTATCATAATCTTTTATAGTTTCCTCTTCTATGAACTTATTAAGAGATTGCTTCAGGTCTATTATAACAAGAAGAGAACGGTCCATCAACAAAACATGTCAGTGGAAGTATCAGTAATCATCTAGGAAACATACAAATAACGTTTTTCTGAAAACCTGTTATTTGGGCACCTTACTTGCTAGTACTGACAGTAATTTTATTTAATGTTTTGCTGTTTTAAAAATTTTTTTTAAGACTGTTTTAGTAAATACGCTTATTCTGGTTTCTTAAAGCAGGTTGTAAGATGCTTGTGGACATCAGTATATGACACTAATTTAAGAAATCAATTTACCATTTTCTATAAAGCATGGCAGATTGTGCAGAAGCATTAGACGTCCGTGCAAATGACTAATATTCTCTTGCACAGGGAATTTGAGAGGCACGGTAAGCACTAAGTGTTGATTTCCAGCATTGAATTTGTACACATAGTCTCTCTCCCTAGTGCAGATCTTTCCTTTATTAGGCTTCATCTTCTTGAGTTGATTTCCTGCATTAGAAATGAAAATAACACGAGTTACGTTCTCGCAAAGTCATAAGTAAAAAATGATAACTAAAAACATGGCTTTGTTAACAATTAACAGCTTCTGGCAAGAAAACTTAAACCCCCAAATTGTTCATAGATACTCATCTCCATTCTGACTTCCAAATACATAGGTTGGAACTGAAGCATAAAGATCAGTTTCCAAAACACTGAATGCTTCTAAATTCTAACTGAGTGTATCAGTATATGACTTTGGGTAATTACTCTTACAAATTACAGTACAAGCCTCCTGACTTAAAGGCAGAACCAGGACAGAAAGAATCCTCGTAAATAGCAAACTTTGACTGAGACCCCACAACTGCTGCCACACATCTCAAAATCTGAAATTCTTCACAGCTCATCAGGATTTTATTTCCTCCTTTCTGCGGTGGTAGACTGGGGGGGGGGGGAGAAATAATTTTCAGAAAAAGCTTATTTTATCATTTTGTAATTTGCTTTAGGACAGATTGTAATTATTTTTTAATAATACCATCAAAAATTAGCCAAAAGAAAAGCAAGAGAACTGTCTATGGGATGAGAGCACATACCTGTGTCAGTAGTTTTTCCCTCCGTGAGGGCTCCTCCTACTCATTTACATTCCTCTTTTTGGAATATTACCGGCAAAGCTGGAAACATTACTGCAGCTGAAATCTCCCCAGTGCTAAAAACCACAATCCAAAAAGAAATGCAGAAAACAGAAGGAAAAACAAGTGTATTTTCTACAGCAAAATTCATGGGACCAGTTTATAGTTTTTTGGTCTGGGTTTTTTGTGGTGAACAAACCTACCTGTTGGAAACGGATTAAGCAAATCGGTTTCAAATCACTTCATGGTAACAAAAAAAATCTCAGGGCAACCAAAGCTAAACCGAACCGCTCTCCTGGCCCGTCACAGAGAGGGATTTAAACGGCACCACTTCGAAATACAAAACTGACGAACGTCTTTCTGCTACTCCCCGACAAAACAAGGTTTAGTGGGGAGGAAAAGGGCGAGACGAGGTGACAGCCGCCGACTCTGACCCCAGTACAGCCGAGCAGCCGCTGTGCCGCAGCAGAAAGCGCCAGACCGGCGCCTGTGCCCCCCCACAGCCCCACCGCAGGCTCTGGGGTGCCAGACCGGTGGCCCACTCCAAGAGAGGCAACGTTACAGAATCATAGAGGTTGGAAAAGACCTTGAAGATCCTCCAGTCCAACCATTAACCTCACACTGACCCTTCTCAACTCCACCAGATCCCTCAGAGCTGGGTCAACCCGACTCTTCAACCCCTCCAGGGATGGGGACTCCACCACCTCCCTGGGCAGCCCGTTCCACCGCCCAACAACCCTTTCTGGAAAGAAATACTTCCTAAGAGCCAGTTAGCTCCCCTTACTGAAAGAGCAGAAGCAAAGCTGGCGGCGGCAGGGAAGGGCCTGCACGGTCCCATCCACCTTTATCCCCCCCCTCCCCGGGAAGGCTCCAAAACCCCGGGGTAAACACAGCCCCTCAGCTCGGAAGAGGCAGCGCCCACACGGACCGGAGCCTCTTCCCCAGCCATGAAGCGCGGGAGCGGTGTCCTCCTCCCTCTTCGCTCACCTGGGCCCCGGGCGGGCAGGCGAGGGGGCTGGGGACCAGCCGCTGAGGAAGGCGGCGACGCCGGGCGGTTCCCGCCTCCCCGTTAGAACCTTCGGCTCCGGAGCCGCAGATTCGACACCCGCCCGCTTTGTGGCGAATGTGCCGGGCCGGAGCCCAGAGAGGGAACGGAGGGAGGGGCAGCAGTGTCGTCACCGGCGCGTGTGCCCCGCCCGCAGCGGGGATGGCGCGGCCGGTCAGGAGGTGCGTGAGTGCGTGAGGCGCGCGGGGCGCGCGGTGCGCGCGGTGCGTGCGGTGCGTGCGTGAGGCGCGAGGTGCGTGCGTGCGCGCGCGCGTGCGTGCGGCGCGCAGTCGCTGGAGCTCGCACCGAGCGGCGCCGGGTGCCGTTTCCTAGAAAGCCCCAGGGGCGCGCGCGGCGGCGGCCGTTGCCCGCTTGAGGGAGGGAGCGGGCAGGCGCCCTCCGCCCTCCTCCGCCCCTCAGCCGCCGCCGCTCGGGCGGGCCCCACCAGGGCCCTTGCGCTGCCGCACCGAGCGCTTCTCCGCGTCTGCTCGGGGACGGGCCTGCGCCGTGTCCGTTCCAGCGGGGCTTCTCCCTAGGGCCGGCGGCGGGGGCGACTGTGTCCCGCGAAGAGCGGCCCCGGCGGGTGGCGGCCTCGGGTGGGTTTGAAAGTGCCGCCGGTGCCCCGCTCTGGGTAGGGTAACGCCTGCCCCGGCGGCAGGGCCGGGTAGGGAACTGCCTAGAAGGCGCACGGAAACCCCATTTCAAGTGCCTGAAAGTGACCCGGGGGAAATTACTAAATTATTTAATTTCCGTTGCACTTCAGCAGTTCTGAGACAGCGCGTACGTAAGGAGAATACAGTGCTCCCACGACGAGAACAACAAAAAGCACTGTTATTTTAAGATTAAAAAAAAACCCTAAAAGTGATTCCTAATAACCCTATTGTGTACAGTAGCACTGGTTATACATACATTTGAACATGTGTTGCTTTTTTCTTCTAAAACACGATTCACCCAAAAATCAAGTGTTAGCAAGTCAAGATGCTCAATCTAAAAAGAATAATAGTGTATGTTTTTTGCCACAGGAACAAGAAAATTGTTGATTATTCTCAATTTGGGGATTTGGAAGATGATGGTAAGTGACCTGTTCTTGTACGTAAGAAAAATGCCAAGCACTAATGTAACCACCCAAAACATCATCAGTGTTTATAATGAATTAGTTCATTGAGAAGGCTGTTAACTGTTTTCACTGGAAGTAATCTGGGCACACTGTTAAATATCCTAATTCAACAAGAATATGATGGCTGTAAGCCAGAGTATAACCACAGTACGTCAATAAACTGGTGAATACGCTGTGTCTTGTTGCAGGAAAATCTGTTTCTCTCCCTGCCTTAGTTTTCAGTGGTGATTGGTTGCTCTGTGTCTTCCTAATTATCAGTTTGCAGGATTGTAAATCAGAATATAAAGGAGGTGTAAATCATCTGTACGTAGATCTAACGTTTCTCCTACAGCTCTGTATCTTGATGGGTTTTGTTTAAGGACATGGCAGTCAAATTTTGAGTTCCGTTGATCAGAAAAATAGATTGCAGGCTATTTGTTTTCGTGACAGTCCTCCTTTACTTCTAAGCCCTAATGGGTGTTATGCATTTTTCTTACAGAATTTGGTTGCTTTAATGGTTTTTTGTTTTCTCTGTTTTTTTCCATGCTGTTTGCAGGATCTAGGAAACAGTTTGAATTGGTGGGGAAGGGAGGGCAAAAATAAATAATATTGAAGGTCTCTTGTGAATCATGTGGATTAATGGAGATTCTTGGTTTCAGGAATAAGTGGCCACTTGTAATATGAAATAAAAGTGTAAATTCTCAGAAACATGAGTGATCTTATCTAAGGTTCTCCATCATTTAGAGAATACTGAAGATTATTTTTTTTTCCTTACTTTTCACTGTGATCTGCAGTGTCTTCAGCTGGAAGAAAGACAGTTTTCATGCCTTCTAATTTTCTTTGAAAATTGGAGAAATGGATTGTATTTGGTAAGAGGCAATATGAAAATGGGAGAAAAAGGGGAGCGGCCAACATTTTTTAAGAAGGGGAACAATTCCCAAAACACCAAGAACTCTAAAAATGTTTCATGACAGTGGTTACTCTTATAATTGATAGCTGTTCAGTGTATCAAAAGGAGAACGTCTAGTTATTGAAAATCTGGTAACACATTGGACATTGAAGCTTTATTGCCATATTGGTAATAAAAATTTAAATCATTACTTCGTGAATAAAAGTATATGCAAAAGAGGTTTTGTTAAATTTTCATTTAAAAGACATTTAAGAGTCGAATAGTGTAGTTACAGTTGTTGTGTTCTTTATAAATAGAATAAATTTCAAAATGGTTATCTTTGGTATATTTTCAGTGTGTGAGGAAAGTAAGTTGAATGACTCCCTTTGGTCGTATGGAAAAATATAGGAAAACTCATTAAAGCTTGTTGCTGTTCCCCAACCAGATGAAGACTTTGCCTGTATAACTGCACCCTCAAGCAAAAAATCCAGAACGCGGCTCAAGGATCCAAAGAAGGAGAAAAAAGAGAAGCAAAAAAAGCCACAGAAAGAATTGCCCCTGTCAGAACAGCAGGCACCTAGTAAAAGGTAAGCAATGTTGAAACATGGTCAACTCTGTGTAAAGTTGGATTTCAGTAATACTATTTGTTTTTTCTTTTTTTTTTTTTCCCCTAGAGTTTTAAGCAGCTGAGAATAAACAACTAACATATTAATGTGATATTTTCAGCTTTATTGATATAGTTGCAAATCAGGGATAACGTGATTATGCACAGAGTGGGGAAAACTTGCCCAACTTCAGTAGTGAGCTATGTCTATTTTGTTACAGCTCTAAAGAACTCCAGAACAAGTGGCCTGCATAGGTGCAGAAACAGGTTTGCGTGTCTGATCTTGTCTTGATATCTCTACAGTGCAAAATAACTGTAACAAGTCTGAGTTACTTAAGGGCTCCTAAAACTGAGAAACATAAAGACAAGTTTGACTCCTTAAAAAACCCCATATTTAAAGCTTGATAGAAAATACAAAGTCAATGAAAAAACACTTCTGATTGTTTTGGTGGCAAATGTGTATATAAATATTACATTTCAGTGTGGTATTTCAAACAAACATAATCACCTTTTTCTGTGATAATGCCAGTACATATATACACACAATGGTTTGCAATTATAATACTTCTAAGTATCATGTGCTTTAAATATTAGTGTATACTTTGTCTTTTGGAGAAGTAATATTCATGATACGATATGCTATAAAGTATGTATTGAAATATTAATTTCTTCACAAGAAGTTCAGTGAGTCAGAAGTAGATCTATAACCCTCATGTCATTCTTTTATTATTTAGCATGTTTGGGTTTTTTTTCCAGGATATCCTTGGATGACAAACTTTATCAAAGAGATTTGGAAGTTGCCTTAGCCTTATCTGTCAAAGAAAAATCTGCAGATATCCTTGAGGTGCAAAATTCCGAAGAACAAGGTTATTTTACAGTTCAATGCAACACTCTTTATTTATATATAGTGAATTCAAACATGACTTAATTCATTTTACAGTGAAATAGGTTGAAAGTCATGTTTTATTTCAAGATGTCATGTTAAGGAAATGAGAATATCTAGGTAATTCATGTCTTCTTATGTTAATTTTTTTTCTGTTGGAAAAATAACTATTCTTTAAGATCTTCCAAACATATAGTTTCATTAGAGACAGATAAAAATGTTAAGCTATTTTCATTTCTTAGTATCTTGGCATTTTGTAATGTGGTTTTGGAATACTAATATTTTATATTATTTTTGGTTTGTTTTCTGGATCCTAAAACAGGTAAAAACATCAAATCAGAATATGTACAGAGGAGACCCCTTTTTTCCAACTGCAGTGTAGACAGTGAACTTTTAGGTAAGTTGTTCTCATACTCTGTCTTCTCAGAACTAGCATTTCAAGATACATTTAAGTAGCTTATCCCTTCTTTGTTTCCATTGGTTTCTCTTTTTCACTTACATGAAAAAAATGATTCTTAAATAAAGACTAAAGGATCCATTAATTTTTTCATTAAAAATTTGGTCCCAGTCTTTGGGAAAACCTCTGGATTGCTGAGTGAGATTGTCAGAGATCACCAGAAGTTAGCTGGAAAAAGCAACTGACGTGTGTTTTCAGATGCTGAGTTTATTTACTTCTTCAAGGAGCTACACTGACCCTCAACTCCTTAATGGGTCTGTAATGCCTCAGCATCAAATAAATGTGACCAAAACATTTGCTGTGCCATTGGAAACTTTTTCATTTTTCCAGTTTTGTTTTTGGTCTTCTGTCCTTTTGTTAGCTTGATTACAGATTAATATTGATAACTTTCACAACCAGAAGGTCCAGTTTGGTCAATTGTAAGAGTAAAATGAAAATCACATGAAAACAAGTGCTGGTGATGTGCTTCTGTATAGTATACTTCAGAATCACAACAATTAGTTCTGGGGGCTCAAATACCTGCTTCTTTTTGAGAAGCAGAATAGAGTTACTGTGAATTTGAATTAATTACAGCACCTTCTGTTTTCTAGGTCTCAATCAGGTTATGGATGATGACATACCTAGGGGTGGTGGTAGGCAAAGGACAGCAGCATCTAAAGTTCCAGCACATCAGAAGTTACTGACTGTTGACAGTGATGATGGAGAGCGTGCTACTGACTCTGAGCCAGAGTCTGTACCTAGTAAGTTCTTCTCTATAAAAACCCTCTCCTTAGATATGCTTTGAAGGGGATGCCTTACGTTTAGTTTATATTTTCAGTGAAATGCATACTGCTTCTACTGTACCTTCCCTGTCCCCAGCATTACTGAATTTTAATACTAGTGGCATTTCAGTTGCACTTTGATACTAAATCTAAACTCTGGAGCTTATTCATACACATTCCCCAAACTGGCAGCAATGATGCTGCTTCTCTGCATTTGCTGCAGTATGTCAGAACAAATTTCTTCTACCATTTTTGTCCAGGAAAGTTTTGTCTCTTTAAAGAACCTCTGTTCATTTTTCCAGTTGTTGACTGGGATTTGCATCAAAACAGTGACTCTGGAGTAGTGTCAGGTGTTAGTGCTTTCAGTATTGGCTTTGTTTAAGCTTGTTTAAAGAAGCGAGTAGCCTCCCTTCTTTCCTTCCTCCAGTTCTCAACTTTTAGAAAAACTGTGCTGCGTGTGACTGGAGGTCAGCTGGCCTCTCACTCTGCTTCTGGTAGCAGCCTGGTATTGAACACGCACAGAGCGTGATAGACGTCTCTCTCTCATTCCCCAATGGTTAATGTGTCTGTATCCACTCTTTTATTCCTTACTGCAAGGTTTATTGGAAAATATTTCTGGAATTGTCAGTGAAATAAAACATCAGGGGAATAATCCAGATACTCCTGTTGATAGAGAGCTATTTTTAAGATTTGCTAATGTCTGGGTTTTTTTAGCAATAAATCTATAAAATCGTTCTTACAGCTGAAATTAGACGTAGTGTTTTTCCACTTTAAATAGTCATGACTAAGATATATGTAAAAATTGGAAACCTTTCCAAATAATTTTAACTGCTTCATCTTGCCCACATGGAATATTGGTGATTCTGCTGTTAAAATCATTATTGTATGCAGTTTATACCAGGGCGTTCCGTTATTAAAGTACAGAGCAAGAATTCTGTAAATACAGAATGTTTTATGGAGGCTATTTCTTTCTCAGTTTAACATATAAATATGGACAAATTTGTTTTATTGTATCCTTAAGCTATGCTGTTTTTTTATGTCCAGAATTTGATTAGAAAGTCCTGGAGTAATAGTAAATTGTATTTCCTGTAAAGAGATGACATCCCTTTTCCTTGCTGTAGGTGAGGAGTCAGAAGAAGATTCAGATTATAGTGAAGGTGATGATGAAGACTTTGCTGTGGAAAAGAAGAAAGCCAAAGGAAATAAAAAGAAAACCAGACAAAAGATGCCAGCTGAAAGAGAAAAGAAAACTCTCAAACCCCAGATTGATACTACAGGTAAGTTTGTACTATGAATTTGAAATAGACTTCTTTATAATAAAGGTCCCTTTATTTTCACTGAAGGAATAGATAAATTTGGCTGACAGACTGACTGGTCAGGGTTATGATGAAAATGACTATGTGCAGAGTAAAGGGAGGAGAGTAGAAAAAAAATCCTGAAAGAAAAAACACTTTATAGTAAAATAACACTCCTTACAATAAAAGCAGACAAAAGTGAATAGACAGAGTTCATTTCATTTATATATCTGGTTTTTAAAAGGTTAAATAACAGTGATGTGAGGATTTTTTTTAAAAAAATTATAATCTCAGAGCCTCCTCTTGCATTGAACTTTTAATTCAAGGGTAGCTAAACAATGCTAGTTCTATTAACCATGTGGTGAAAAACATTAAATCTGCACGCCCTTCAGAGTTAATTGTTCACTGTGTGACTAACACAATTTACTTTAAATAGCTTAAGAAAATTCTTATCATGGTGTTAATCTTGTGTCTGACTTGGTAAAGTGTTTTAATTTCAGGCCTGAGTTTACAACATGTAATTTAGTTTAAAATTAGTTTTAGTTATGACAAGGAATGGTTTGCTTTGTGTAGCTGACAGAAGAATCTTCCCTCTTAGAAATCTGATACCTGGCAGAGCTTCAAGAAGAAATTGTTACACTGCTTATTTTCAAACCAGGATTGAAATTCCAGAGTATAACAGGACTGACTGTATAAAGATATACTGTTAAAGATGTGACAATCTAGTAACGTAGTCATTATTTCACTCAGTGCAGAGAGCTGGTGCTGTACAGTGATCTGTATGATGATATCTCTGCTAAAGAGTATCCTTCTAAGGTTGCTTTTATTTTCCAACTAAGTATCACCTGTAGTTTCTCCTTCACGGATAACGGAACAAAAATCTGAGGCGACACAAAAGAAAATGTCCAGTTCTTCAGAACCAGCTGGGAGGCCTCTACACACATCAAGTCCTGTAACAGACAAGAAACCCAAATGGATACCACCAGGTACCTGTAAGATTGTAGCTATAAACAGATACATTAGCTGACTTAAGTTCTTCACAATCTCTCCTAAAAGCAAACAAGCAAATAAACAGTATTTCAGACAAACGACTGCCCTCTTATAGGGAAAGGTATTCTTCTGACCTTAGATTTTTAAAAAAAGGAAAAAGAGAAGCTATCTCCATGCTTCTCTTCCTTTTACAGCATTATCCTTAACTCCTTTATGTGGGGAGGATAATATATTTTTCAGTGTGTGGATCAAATCTTAATCAAGAGGTTGTTTTGTGGCCATTTCTTTCTCATTAAGAGCTTTCTTTATCTCTGGTACGTGCTGCATTATTATTGATTCTAAACAAATAATATTAGAAAAATGTTGGAGTGTTTTAACCACTCTAGTAAAGCAAATGCTTAGAAGTTTTGTTTTCTTAAAGTGTTTGAGCATGCTGCTGCTGACTCCTGCCTCTTTGATTTTCTATCATATTCACTCTTCTGTACACATTTCTTTCTGTTTGGCTCCTTTCTCTCAAGCCTTCATTTTCCACTTGGAATTGTGTTCAGTTGTGTGATTCTCTGTGGAAAACCTGAAAATGCACAGTACACTGGCAACAGTTTGTATGTGCTTGTCCAGTGTTGCTCCAGGGTGTTGCTGGTTAGTTAAAACTCTGCACCATACCTGCTGCATTGGCTCCCACATAGATTCATTCCTGGTAAGTGTGCTGATTTTCATGTGCTTCTGTGGTTGTTTAGACCTTTTTGCAGTATATTTAGAATACTTCTTTTGTTCTGCTATGAAAACTATAAAAAGACAACAGTCCTATGATTTTTTTTTTCCCCCCCTCTAAACCTCTTACACCTTTTTGTTTTAAAATTATTTTCAGGTGCATCGGGAAGCAGTAATAACTCTATGAAATATGTTTCGGTGAAGTCACCTACTCAGTGTCTTAGACTCGGCCTCTCCAGACTAGCGAGAGTCAAACCACTGCATCCCAGTGCTCCCAGCAGTTAAGTGGTCAGTGACAAGGTGCCACATGAAGGAAAAGACTTTGGAAAGGGTTTTGCTTATAAATAGAGGCTGGGCAGCAAAAGCTTCATGGTATCATCCATTGTGGAGGACTGTTGGTTATGTACGTGTCTAATACCATAATGAGTTTTTATTCTGCAAAATGCTAGACAGCCTGAAGTGCTGCTGAACAACAGCATTATTTAATCAAGGTGACACCTGGGTCAGAGTTGTGGGTTTGTGATAATTTTTATTCTCTGATATCTGGACTCTTGGCATTAAAAGAGTCTAGACAGCACTGTCAGTTATAGAATTTGGTGTCTCAAATGGATTCTTAACACAAGTGAAAGCCACTGTTTAAAAAATACTTCTTGGAAGAGTGAAGTTATCACTTTCCACCCCCTTCCTGGGAAGTTTGTCACCACTCTCTCAAAATCTGTTAACGTTTGCATACCTTATATGTGGATTTTGATTAATTTTTATGTATTATAGATATAACTGGCTTTTAGAATGTTGTTCTTATAAAAAAAAAAAAAAAAGAAAAGAAAATGCTTTCTATAATCTAATGAATCATATTCATTGACCATCCATTTTGAAGATCAATTCTAAATTTTGGCTGCAGCCCGGAAAATATTTCTGCATCTGCATACTCTTATTGGAAGTCAGCAGCATTAGTCAGGCTCAGACAGTGAGGATTTTGTTTTGAGCTCCTTGGTCTTCATTGAAGACCCCAATACTGTGCGTAGTTAGTGGCTTTGGTAAAGCGTTGAAGTGGTAGTTACTGAGTAATGCAGCCAAGCTTTCAAATGTATTAGTCCACAGTGTAAATCATTTCCGATCTGAGCATCTTGACTGTCCGATGACACAGCAGATGCATTTCTGCCTCTATTACTTAAGGGATCTGGTCATGACTGGGTGAATTGCATTAGCAAAGGAATATGTAGCCCTGTTCAGAGTAATTCCACAGACAAAAGCATGGTGCTGCCTAAAGTAAAATTAGGGTATGACAAATTACTTTTTAACTGTATAATACTTCCACTATTAAACCAAGATACTAATAAATGCATATTTACTAAAAACAATACACATATTGCCTTGTGGAAGGAATGAGAAATCTGTGGATGAAAATCTCTTTCTCAGAAACAAGGAACTGTGGGCATTGTGACACATAATCTCTCATCACACGCGTTTTGGATTGCTGGCATGGAACCACAGGGTGAGTTCAGGAGGGGAGGCATGTGCCTGCTGTCCCTGGGGCTTGGCTGACCCGGTCATCACTTGTCTTCTCTTGCTAAATCAGCACATCGCAAAACCAGAAGTTTGTAGTAGGTTCCCGTCAGATGAGCTTGAAACTGCGCCCAAACAAGGGTATTACGACCTAGACTGGGAGCCCAGGGAGTCGTAAAGGTTCTGTGGTCCCCTCAGATTAAATTAAGGTGAAACGACACCAACCGACTGGTTAAAATGTACTTGCAGTAGACACGATTTAAACTTGGAAAAGGATAATAAGCAATGTGTTCTCTTATTGATAAATGGAGAGGAGAGGAGGGGAGGGAGGAGAGAGGAGTGTTAAAGAATCCAGATCAGCCCCCCAGGTTCCAGTGTTGTCTCAGGTCTGGTAATCTCGGGTGGTGGGTGCACACCCAGAAAAGTTTTCTGACGCCTTTTAAGTTCATTTTATGGACTGATTTACATACTAGATGAAGAGAGGCAGGTATTCCACAAACTCATTTGCATGAGAGATGGGGGAAAGGTGGAGCATGGGTTCTGCGTGTGTGCATTGAGGGGGAACGGGGTGCATTAACCCTTTTGTCCAGTTGAGTTGGTGGTCATCATCTCCCCCTACCACCTTGACCTTTTCCTCAGTTTTTTGTCTCCTGGGCAATTATCCAGTCATTGGCTCCATCTGCTGGCAGGCAGTTTCTCTTATCAATATTTTAGCTGTTTCTTCAAGTCATAAAGTGTAGGCATTAACCCGAACATACGGTTTTACTCAGTCTGCGTCTCCCTGCTTCAAGGCTTATCTAGGGAATCAGGCCACACAACTGCAAGGGGGTGGAGCCGTGCACCCTTCCACACGCTCTGCGCTTCCCTCGGCAGTTAATTAATTCCTTACGCTAACCACAAAGGCCACAATTTGTCCTTGAGGCTTTTCATATCGATGAATCTTTGAGGCATTAACTCCTTCAGTTCCTCACAAAGGGTGAGGCAGGAATACCCGCAGGAGGAAGGGTAGGTATGCAAGAACAATGCTTGTGACAACTAGTATGTAATACATGTGTTCTGCTATTTCTCTCCTTGATTCCCTCTCTTTGTGCTTGCTTACGTAGCCCCTTTCTGAGGTGTACAGCGGATCACTGGCTGCAGCAAAATGGGAAGCACAGAGAGCCTTGGGCTTACGTAATATTCAGTCCACCACCTGTCCTTGAGCCCCTCCTTAGGTTTGTGGGGTTTTCAAGTTCATGAGGATTTGCCAGTATTTCTCTACTTTTTTTCTGAGTGAAAATTTCACATAGGCAATTAGAAAAAAATGTCTTTGAAAGGGAAGTAGTAAATGTCCTTGATCGTATATTTCAAAGCTACTCTGTACCTGACCTGCAGAAAAGGTTCTTGCTGATAGGTGTAGATTATTTTTATAAAAGAACTTCTTTTCTGTTCTAGGTTATTAAAGGACATGGTCAAAAGCAGCCAAATTGATTTAGGGGCTGTAATTGTTACCGTAATTTTTTTCTTCTATTAGTAACAGAGAGGTTGTCTGTGTTATTCCAGCTGCTTTCAACCTTGGTGTGCTGGGATTTTTGGCAGTGAGGGAGGGGGTGCAGGGGGGGCCCCCTGTGAGAAGCTTCTTAAAGCTCCCCCCCAGCTCCAAGTCAGACCCATCTCTGGCCAAGGCTGAGCCAATTAGTGATGGTGGCCACACCTCTGCGACAACATATTTAAGAAAGGGAATTGGGGGCGGGGACACGACTTTGAGGATGGGTTACAAGAAGGATACCTCTGCCAACACCGAGGTTGGTGGAAGGAAGGAGGAGGAAAAGGGGAGGTGTGCTGGAGCAAAGACCCCTCCTGTATCCCGTGGTAAGACAGCAGGGCCACTCCCCACCACCCATGGGGGTCACTGGAGGAGCAGAGATTCCCCTGTGGCCTGGGGAGGACCCCAGGACTCTGTGGGAAGAAGCAGCCCCCGCTGTTGTAGTTCGGTGCTGGGGGGACTGCAACACGTGGGGGTGACCCACGCCAGAGCATCTTGAGAAGATACATCCTGTGGGGAGGACTCACGGCAGAGAGAGTTTGTGGAGGACTGTCTCCTGTGAGAGGGGTGCCACACGGAGCAGGGGCAGAATGCAGCAGAGTGCTTCCCCCCCACACCTTGCAGGAAGGAGCAGTGGACTGACTGCACCCCCATCCCCTGCCCCTGTGCTGCTGGCGGGGAAGGTAGAGATATCAGGAACAAAACTGAGCCTGGGAAGAAGGGAGGGCTGGGGGCAGGTGTTTTAAGATAGGGTAATGCTTCTCACTGCCCCATTCTGTCTGTTAAGTATCATTATCATTAGTGTTTTGAATTAAAGTGATGTCATTTTTCTTCCCCTAACGAGCCTGTGACCATTAACGAGTGAGCCATCTCTCCCTGTCCTTATCTTGATTTCTGAGCCTTTTGATTCACTTTTCTCCTTCCCAGCTCTGGGGTGGAAGGGGCGAGTGAATGGCTGCGTGGTGATCAGTTGCTGTCTGGGCTCAAACCATGACACTTGGAAAATTCATTTTTTGCCGAAAATAACATTTACAGTTCCATTATTGCTCTAAATTTTAAACAATGCAACATAGACTTGTCCGTGCATCATTTCTCCAATGGTTGCACAATGGTATGTCATGAAATGCGTTTTGATTTCAATTTGTAAAGCAATCAGAAAGTGTGTTGGTTTGTGTGTCAGAATTTACAGTTTTCACATACTTCTGCTTTAGAACTGCATCTGTATGAGTAAAAAAAAATAAGAACAGGATTGTTAAAGAAGAGATCGCTATTTATAGATGTAAACTTTGCTGCCAACTCATCAAAGTCACGACTGTGAGTAGGTCCCCTGTCTGATCTGGAGATCAGCTCTTGCTTCGGAACAGCAGAGGGTTTTTCCAGCGCTGATTGCGACTACGACACGCCGTACTGCTAGTGATGGAAGCAACTGCTGGACAACTGGAAGTTGCCTTTGCGTGGCTGTGCGAGCAGTTTGCTACGCCCATGGGGACACAGGTTGGTTAGTCCTGGAGCAGGGCTGCATCACAAAAACACTTCGCAGAATTCCACCAGCCCGAAGACACCGTGCTCCAAGGCTGATACATAGGCTTGGTCTGAGACAAGCTTAAAAAACTAGTTAGAAATGGCTACAATTTAGGGACACAGCAGCATGAAATTGCTTTGAATATTCATAAAGCAGATTTATGTACCTCCAGACATTTGATGTCATCAGTGCATCTCTCACCTCCTACTCTCTTTGAGAGTACTGATAATACCACAAAAAGAGAGGAGGAAATCGCCAGACAAGATCAGCAGAAACCTACAAAGTAAAAGTTGAGTACTGCAGCTTGGTAGGATAAATCTGTGTCTTCAGGGACACCTACAGCACCTCCTGACTCTCTGTGCCACAGAGATTCTGTTTCAGACAGCGGTGATTGACTGGGCAATTCACAGAAGACATGTCTCTGCACTAAGATCCATCAATGACAGCTTGGCAATTAACAGTGACACTTTGCCACAGCAGCTCTGAAGAACTGCTGGTTTAGCAGTAACTTTTAATGCAGTAAGGGTTTGACTTTAGATTTGATATTCTTAATACTAAATGCAGAGCATTATTTAAAGGAGAATGTTTGAATAAGATATAAAGCAAGAGCAGGGCTCAGCCTTCCTGCTTTGGTTGGACACAGGGTTTCAGTAGATACTCAGCAGAACTGCAACAGATGTGTATTTGGGAGCTCCAGCATCAGAATGAATAGAATAGAACTGAATAGATTATTTCAGTTGGAAGGGACCTACAGCGATCATCTAGTCCAACTGCCTGACCACTTCAGGGCTGACCAAAAGTTAAAGCATGTTATTAAGGGCATTGTCCAAATGCCTTTTAAACACTGATGACCACCTCTCTAGGAAGCCTGTTCCAGTGTCTGACCACGCTGTTGGTAAAGAAATGCTTCCTAATGTCATGTCTGAACCTCTCCTGATGCAGCTTTGAACCATTCCCACGTGTCCTGGCACTGGATCCCAGGGAGAAGAGCTCAGCACCTCTGTCTCCACTTCCCCTCCTCAGGAAACTGTAGAGAGCAATGAGGTCGCCCCTCAGCCTCCTCCTCTCCAAACTAGACAGCCCAAAGTCCTCAGCCGCTGCTCACAGGACATGCCTTACAGCCCTTCCACCACCTTTGTTGCCCTCCTCTGGACACATTCAAGGACCTTCAGATCCTTCTTAAAGTGTGGGGCCCAGAACTGCACCCAAGGTGCGGCTGCACCAACGCTGAACACAGTGCAACCGTTGACCCTGCTGTCAGCCAGCACCCCCAGGTCCCTCTCTGCAGGGCTGCTCTCCAGCCACTTCTCTCCCAATTTACACTTGTGCCCAGTGTTACTCCATCCCAAGTGCAGAATCCAGCATTTGTTCTTATTAAATTTTATGCCACTGATGATTGCCCAATGCTCCAATCTATCCAGATCCCCCTGCAAGGCCTCTTGCCACATTCAAGAGAATGAAAACCAAGCTCTTGGATCCAGCTTCCTCATTTATGTTCAGTGACTCTGATCCACGCTCAAGTGCTCCATTGCATAGTCTAGATTCATGGTCTGTCGAAAAGTTGCATTTATTTTCCATGAGAGTTTTGTTCACTAATGAGATTTGAAAGTGTGCGAAGGAAATTGGCACTGTATTCACAAAGCCTGGATTTTGCGCTGATTTTGAATTCCTCTGCGCTGTTCAGAGAACAGCTGAGATAACATGGTCACAGATTATTATTTCGATGGTGTTGAAATATCACAGTGGGATGAAGGAGTTAGAGATTTTGATTTGGAAGAATAAATAGGCTTCTTCAAAACAGAGTTTTATCAGTGTTATGATTTTTTTCTTCATCCTGATTTTCTAGTCTATATATAAAGGTAAATAATGGCATAAAACAACAAGCTTAACATTAAGAAAAATAAATAAAACAAAGTCATTGTATACAATTATAATTGAGGGAGTTTGGGATAGATAAATAATTGGTTATGGTGACTGATGAGCTGTAATTTAGTGGAATAGATTATATAATGTGCAAATAATCCTTGTGTTTAGTGTTCAGATAGTTATAAAATATTTTTCTACTTGTAAATTCTTGAAAATAATTTGTTCAGCCTTTGTTTCTATGCTCAGACTCAGCCCTGCACTGAATTTCAGCAAAAGATATCTAAGAACTTGTACCTGTAAAATTGCTTTTCTGGGGATTAGACGAAGTAAGTGTGAAAGATTCTGAGCAGTTCATATGCCCATCCTTG
Source organism: Strix aluco (assembly GCF_031877795.1). NCBI lineage: Eukaryota > Metazoa > Chordata > Aves > Strigiformes > Strigidae > Strix > Strix aluco. The sequence goes on from NC_133935.1 coordinate 7,130,792, forward strand.
AGGCTGGATCCATTAATCCTGTCATGACAGAGGTTTGTCTAAATCTTCTCTGAGAGTGGTGGAGCGTCCCCAGCTTCCTTGGGTGATCTGTTCTAGAACTTGAGTCTGGCAGAGCACACTGTCAGAAAGCTTTTCAGCAGGGGTAAGGAGATCTTTGAGTTTTTAATTTAGCCTGTAGGCTTGTTACACTCTCCTACGTCTCCAGGTATAAACTGATGTCTTCAGACTTGGTAGAGCTGGAGTCTACTCAAAGTCTAATGATGACATGTTCTCACGTTGTTTGAATCTCTCTATGCAGTATAATTCTTCCTCAAAATGTTGTTAACCAACTCATGAATATTGTCTTAATACAGTTTTATTAGTCCAAGTTTTTCCTTTGTGTTTCTCTGTCTTGTCCTCCTGTTTCTGGTAACATATCTGGGAAGCAACATGTGAGAATATCAAAATTTTGCAGCTGAGAAATGAATGCAACTTAAGTGACTAGCAATTCTTACTGAGCAATCACTTCTGTTCTTTAGCATTATCTTATAGAATATGGTATGTGCAGAGGATGATATGTGTCAAATCTCTATGAAATAGGAGAAATCACTAGCTGTCATTAAATACTTAGTCAAATACATATGCTGCTACCATCATCCTTAATCCATGCCTTTGCAAAGCATTCCATTAATGGCTTCACTTATTTTTTGCTTGCAGATTTGTTGTTTATTTGCTCTTGATATATTATCAATCATGTTACCATCATAACACAAAAACCACTATTTCAGCTTTCTGAAAAAAATGAACTTACTTTTGATTCAGAAGCTCTCAGCTTGTGAATAATTCATTATATGATTCAAAAGGTCTGAAACCCAGCCCTCATTTCCCTGGTCTGTACTGGTTTTTCTCAGATGTTCTGTTAATGTGAAATTCTGCATCTTTTGAGTAGCTAAATAATAAAGGTGTAACTTAATGCTTACTCGGAGCCATGGGATTTAATAAGGGACACAAACCTTTTTGCATTATTTTTGTAATAGGAACAAGAATGCCCAAATACCATTTCCTGAGATCAATTGCATCAGGAATTCTGTGCAACTCTGTGGGTTGCTCTTCCCTAAACTGCTCTTTAATTTTTGACACAGGGGTTAGGTGTCATTTACAAGATGCACTATGTCTAAGCAGATAAATATCATCTGTCTTCCATGTTTGATCCTTTGTGTTGTCTCAACTTTCTTTTATCCAGCTGACGAGTAACGTGTCAGTGCAAACCACAAAAATGAAAAACCAATGTTACCACTTCCTGTGATCCTCTGTGCAGAAACCTGCTCTTTGCATTTTAAAACAGTTTGTCCTGCTACTTCAAAGAATTATTGGTCTGTCTCCACTCATGTGTGGCATCATTCTCTTGAGAGGAAGCCAAAAAGCTGTGAAAAAAACAGATCTGATTTGAATTAAGGCTGCTTCTGCTGTGCTGAATCTTTCACTCCTCACACACCCAATACTCACAATGCTTGTGTGCATTTTAAACAGAGACTTTGAGCATGTGTTGTTCCCATACATTTGGGATAGTGAAAATATGAAAATTAATTTTCTTAACTTTTTTCTGTCACCATTTGTTTTTGAATATACCTCTAATTTCTAAAAAGTTAAAGATTAATTTTCCCTAGCCTTAACTGAACAAGAGCATGAAAGGACTTAAAGCTTAACTAATTGTCATTGTGTGTAGAAGACAGGTTCTATGTTTTCCCTAGTGTATTTAAGCTTCTATCTAATGCTCAGGCATCTCAATTCCTCTCACCAAATTATTTTTTGTAATTACAGTCCTTATGCCCAAAGCAATCATATTTATGTTGTCATCAAAAATCCTCAGACTCTGAAGAACAAAGAAGCCATCTGAAATATGAGACAATAGAAGTGATCAAACATGAAAGACAGGTGATATTTATCTGCCTGGAGATAGACCATCTTGTAAACTAGAGCCAAAAATACAGATTATCTTACTGTTTCCCTCCTTAAACAGATGAGAGATCTTACTCAAGTATCTCACTTTTTTTACTTCCACTAAATCTGTGTAAATCTATCTTTAATCCTGTTAGTTTTGCAGGATTCATTAAACTGAAGGTTTCTGAAGAGTGTTTATCAGGTAGTTCTTTTAAAAATACCTTGTGAACCCATCTCAGCAGAAACGTTAGAAGGTAGATGCGTATTTCTTGGAACACACAGGAGCTTGTAGCTATATTGGAAATCAGCGTTAGAGGGCAGTACATTAAGTTATTATTCCAGTGCAGTAGAGCTATATGGTTAACATTTGTATTTGCAAAGTGTATGCATAGGAAAGACTTGGATGTAAACAGAAAGAACACACTGCAATGAAATTAGGAAAAAAAGATAAAAATGAGAATGAGGCTATTAGGTGGCAGTTGCCAGTGTAGTTAGCTGTTCCTCAGGTCTGCTGTAGGTTTTTTGAATGTATGTAGTATTTTGGCAGAAGGTGAAATAAGAATGAAGACATTCAGGTATCTATACTGTACTTACACCAGCAGTGACGGGTGCTTCTCAGTTATCATCAGCCTAGCATTTGATTATCCAGTGACAGTGAGTCTTAGAGAAGCAAGATTCGACTCTAATTTCTACAGAAAACAAATATGTACTGATTTGAAGATGATCTTATAAATCTTTTCCATATTTGATGTCTATTACTCTCTGAACACAAGTGCTTTATAAAAAATGCAATTATCACTTAATAAATAAAATATTACATTGCAGTACACTGCTAGTGCCCTAATGTATCTTGCAGCTTTAAAAGTCTAATATGTTTCGCTGAACGGGAAAAAAATATCCAGAAGGTATTCTAGCTATCTATTTTACAACTATTTCTTTTGAATCCAAAATATATAGAATAAAAATTTAATAAGCATTAATCGTCTTAACTTTTGTCAAATTGTATCAGCAACACAGTTTTACTCTGATACATTTTCATAGATGAAGTGAGTAATAATGCTAGTAGGTATTTCCTGCATTATTTCATTCAGTTATAAGCTTTAATGTATAGTTCTTTTCCAGATGTTTGCTATAATTTTTCTCAAGCATTTTTACCTGCCCTTACCTGGGTAAAAATCATACTGATGCAATTTGTGAGTGTGGTCCAGCTGATTCACTTTCTTTGTCACTATTTCATAGGAAAAAGTTACTACAAGTCAGAAAAACGTAAGAATAGCCAGATTGGTCATCTTCCAAGGAAAAGGAATGCATTCAGCACAACCACAGGTAAGAGAACTTCATTGACCTCGGAAGTTGGAGGCTTAGGTTTAACTTAGCAATAATTCAGAATGCCATAGTGCTTCCCTGTAGTGAAATTAGGTAGCAATTGGCAGCTATTGTCCAGGTCCAGATGGTATGTCATCACTCAAATCCTCCCTCATTCTCTGCTTCTCTCACAAAGGCCAATTGCAATTACAAACTTGTACTTGAAGCAGTGCAGGGAAATCTGTCTTCCCGTGCCTCAAGACCAACCTCCCTCTAAGGAGCTGGAGAGGACCAAGGCCCCTACGGTGGCAGGGCAGACCATGTCTTGGCTTGCTCCTTTCCCCTCCCACATTTGACTGCTGTCTCAAGAAGGCACTTCTCCTCATTTTGCCTGTGTAGGATGTTCAGAAGAGCATAGCAGGTGGCTCCCACCCCCTTTGCAGCCTGGCACCCCGTGCTCTTCAGTGCATTGCACCTCCCAGCTTCCTCCGTGACACAGCCAACATATTCTTGACCACCTTCTACTGTTTTTGCCCAGAGATTTCAAAGATGTATTGATCTGTCTTCCTGATGACTGAAGGAGACTCAGAGGTCTATTAACTGGGGGAACTGCTAACTGTGGGTTCTCTGTGTGAAAACAAAAAGTGATAGTAATAATGCAAGATTCTCAAATATTCCTATCTTCTCTTCCAAAATTCATATTTTTTTCTAACTCAGGGTTGCACAAATAATAGAAAAACAAATTTGCTGTTCTATACAATTGTTTGTATTTTAACCTATGCCAGTAAGTGAGCCGTGTTGTGCCACATGTGTTACATGTCTTGGATTATTATAAAGGGGATTGGAAGGATTGTGTTTTGCTGGAGGACCGCAAGCAGAGTGATGATCCATATGCAACATGGGCAAAGTAGTGGCTTTTTTTGCTAAATGTCAGTGAAAGTGGGGGAATCAGTCATTGAGAGACTCATGGTGGCAACAGTATAAGAATGAGAGAAAAATTCAGAATTATATCTTTTTTGTATTAAATGTTTGTTCCGATCAAATCTGACATTAGGGACAACTTCCATACATCAGTATTTTCACCGGTGTCTAAAGCCCTCAGACTGCAAAATAGCTGCCTTGCTCTTATTTGAACTCAAGTAATCACAGTACTCTTGATGTTGTCAGTTCAGTCTCAATAATGTGTCATTAAATGTGGAATTCATAGCTGATTTCATGACACTGTGATTTCCTTTGGGTGCTACTTGTCATTTTCACTTTTGCTGGATTACTCAAGTCCTGATTAATGATTCAAATTCTCTTGACAATAAAAATAATCTCTGCTTGAGTGTTGACAATTATTCTTTTAATTGTTGTTACCATTTTGGCACAGATTTTGATCTGTTATTTTGGTGCTACGAGGGAACATCAGTGATACAAAGAACTGACTGCTGGAAACAGGAAGGTCCACACAAGCATTAATATTTCCACCAGCAAAAGATAAAAGAGCCCCCAGCTTGCTGAGATATTTCTGTGCTCCCAGTTTAAATGTCAGACAGCAATGGCAGTGTCAAAGCACAACAGAGATGCTACCAAGAGGGTGGCTCCATCGGCATAGCAAAGCAGCATAAACTGACAACCACTGCTGGAGGAGGCACTCAGATACCTCCCTGACCCCAGTCACTTGTCCTTAACCCCAGGGAACATTTCTGCCACAGTGTGCTGAATTGGAAGTGGACTGGTGCAGGTTAAAACTAAGCTGAGTTTGCTTTGCTGGTTTAATTTTAACCTGCGTTATTTTTTGATCCAATTTATTGTAGGACTTTGTGAACATTTGTGCTGGCATGAAGAAGGGGACAGCTGAGGATTAAGAATAAATAGCAAAGGGAGAAGCAGACTTCTCCCCTCCTCCCCAGCCCCCTTTTAGCAACAGTGCTGGTTTAAAATGCTCATGAAAATACAGTGCTCTTCTCTGTCCTGCTGTAGTCTCAGTATGCATGAAGTGACATCTTGGACATCTAGTTTTTCTCAATTGTTCTCAGTTTGGACCCATCCAAACTGCTGTTATTAATTCTAAATATTAGTTTGGTGTATGAAAGACTTAACGTTTTTTGAAAGGTGTGTTAATTAAACACATGGTGGGGGAGAGCAGACAATAACAATGTTGGATATATGCAGTTTCTTCTGTATTTGGCATTTTATCTGTGATAACACATCCCAATAGGAAAAGATGTGGTATATGAGGGATAACTGCCAATTACTTACATTTTATCCTCTCAAAATATGAATCTGAATTTCAACCAACTCAACGCAGGAAATTCACTTTTAATGATAGCAACATGATTTAGGTCACCAGGTCCAGAAATTCAAAGTTTGCTTCAAGGCCAACTGAAATTGTGGTCAGTCTTGATTTCAGGAGGCTTTTGGTCAGGTCGTTTGAGGACAGTACCTGGTAATAACTAAGATGTTAATTTTATTTTATTTTTTTAATGCATTATTTCCTGGTGACCTTGGAAAAGCCCAGCAGAATTCACTGAATGGAGCAATTCTGAGCTGACCCACGGTGGATACCCTAGGAAGAACTTAAAGCAAGGCATCATTGTGTTCTCACTGCTTGACATGTAGAGACTTAATTTTACCTGTGATCTTTTGCATTTGGTTGCTTTTTTTTAAACAAGGTGGATAATTTCTCTTGGCATGGGGGGGTATCTCTGTTTAAGAGGGAGCCAGGATAATGAGTTGCCTTTTAGAGTGGCTGATCCACTTTCTCTTCAGTGTAGAAGCTTGGCTGAGCATTAAATATGTCTTTGTTTAATTAGGTTATGACAAGCGGACACAAGGGCTTTTGACACTGAAGACTGCCTTTATCTCAAATGTAGCTAGACAATAGAATTATACTAATTTAAGATGCAGAGTTTCTCACTCCCTGAACTGGTATTCAAACAGTATTGTTAAAATGCCTTTAAGGACCATTAGTTGAAGACTCAGAGGCATTTTTCTTTCCCATTTTCCATTTGTAGTGACAATTCATACTTGGTTATCCTTGGTCATAAGATTTCAAACTTTAAAAAATGAACAATTTCAGTAATCATCTTTCTTTTCCCAGATCCCTATTTCAGTCCAATAAGCTGGAGGGCTCCAAAGAAATGCTTATATTCTGAAATCTTTTAAGCTGTTTTTGGAATATAGTAAAATACTAGAACCTCATCTGTAGAAATTCTACTAAAATTCAACACATTCACTGCCTCCAGTGTACAGTTGATTATGGGTTACTCTGGCTTTAAAAAATCTTGGAATATTGCTTGTTAAAAGTTCTAACTTTTTTCAGGAAATTGAGGATAAGATGGAAATCACAGAATCACAGAATTGTCTAGGTTGGAAAAGACCTTGAAGATCATCTAGTCCAACATTAACCTAACATTGACCGTTCTCAACTACACTGTATCCCTCAGCGCTATGTCGACCCGACTCTTAAACCCTTCCAGGGATGGGGACTCCACCACCTCCCTGGGCAGCCCATTCCAACGCCTAACGACCAGTTCTGTAAAAAAATGCTTCCTAATATCCAGTCTAAACCTTCCCTGGCGCAACTTGAGGCCATTCCCTCTTGTCCTATCACTTGTTACTTCATTAAAGAGACTCATCCCCAGCTCTCTGCACCCTCCTTTCAGGTAGTTGTAGAGGGCGATGAGGTCTCCCCTCAGCCTCCTCTTCTCCAGACTAAACCCCCCCAGTTCCCTCAGCCGCTCCCCATCAGACCTGTGCTCCAGACCCTGCACCAGCTCCGTTGCCCTTCTCTGGACACGCTCGAGTCATTCAATGTCCTTTTTGTAGTGAGGGGCCCAAAACTGAACACAGGAATCGAGGTGTGGCCTCACCAGTGCCGAGTGCAGGGGCAAGATCCCTTCCCTGTCCCTGCTGGCCACGCTATTTCTGACACAAGCCAGAATGCCATTGGCCTTCTTGGCCACCTGGGCACACTGCTGGCTCCTGTTCAGCCGGCTGTCAATCCACACCCCCAGGTCCCTCTCTGACTGGCGAGTCATAGTGAAGGGTTTATATAACCTGTAATCATTAGAGTTTTAAAATTCTACTTGTCCTGGACCACGTCAGCATACATTGAGTTGAGTTATATCTTACATCAAGGGCATTTCTGCAGTACATGATGTATGCTAAAGCTCTGTGTCCATGTATATGAAGACCTAGCAGGTTCATCATAATAATTTTGATATATGTAGTTCTTTTGTAACGGTTTAGGTAGAACTCAAATCCATTGTAAAAGATGTTCTCTTTGACAGTGTTCACATGGCTGTGCAGAAGTAAGCATGAAGCCGCTGCCAGCTTCAGAGAAGCGGGCCAGCTGGTATGCTTGAGAGAAAGATCCTTAAGTGAACACTTCTGAGCTCATTTTCCTGCCACGTGGATGGGTCTTAGTGCTCTTGTGCCTCGTCTGGCTGCCCCCACCCATTCCATCTGCCTTTCTGACAGAGCCCTGCAGACATGATAGCCCAAAGCCTTTTCTAGGAAGGCTGAAGTGTGCCCATAAAGCACAAAGATGAGATATATTTACTAAGAGCTGGCTGAATTCAGGCTACCTACAAAGGAAATGTAAATGTGGAGAGCTGCGAAAGTTCCTGGGAACATTTAAATCAGCAAGATATAGATACAGCACTGAATAGTTTTGAAGCCATCATTTCAAGAAAAATCATGGTCTGTATGGGATATATTTTCCACCTCTAATTTATGCAGTTGTATACAGAAAGTCTGATTCTCCTCATTCATCACCTTTGTGCACTGTATCTTCATTAGCCCCAGTGAGGTTGTAATAAAAAATAAGTGATAATAGACTGTATGTTCTCTGCTGAATTGTGTACACTTTGGAACATGAGTGAGCTTGTCTCTGCTGACATCAGCTCCTGCTTCCCCTTTTTTTCATTTGCTTTGATTCATCTTTCTTGCCAAAGAAATTTGGAGGCAGATTTTTCCAGCTGCTCCTGAAAGAGTGGGGAAGTATGTTATTAAAGTGATGTGAAACATTCTGTCCTCCACACATCACAGCCAGCCTTTTCCTAAGCAGAAACTGTTCCTAACTCCCAAATTTTGATCTGTATCATTCCTGAGACATGTTACCCAGCACATACTGCAGTAGCTCCTCTCTACACTCTTCATGCTTTCTGCATGTCTCCCTGTAAGGGAAAAAAGATTTATGAACAAATTTTGGTTTTGTTAACATGTGATATGATTTATTACTGTTTTGATTATGACATTATTTTACACTCTGTAGTTGAACATGCAGGGGGCGTCTTTGACACAAGTTAAGAAAATGAGTGTTATTGTCCAAAGTGTGAGACACGACTGTGGTAACACCAGTAAAAAGACAGGTGAACACAACCTTTGTGTGTTCTGCAGTGATACTGCAATATGACAGTCACAGAACTGTTTAGGTTGGAAGGCACCTCTTGATATCATCTACTTCAACCCCAATTATTCTTTGTAAAATAATATGTAATGGTTAAGGAAATAGTTTTCCTTTAAAATCTCCCTAATATTCTGTGTATTTATAATGCATGTAAAGAGAGTATTATTCAAGTGTTTTCCTGAAATAATAGGACAGCTCGTTTATTAAATACATATTTCTCCTGGAATCCCACTGGGGCATGATTTGTAACAGGTTTTTCCTCTCCAAAGAGAAAGTGAGGCAAAATATATACTTAAAATCTTTTATTTAAATTATCGGTAGCAGTACACACGTGCCAGCTATGGACTTTTTGTCACATCTGTCTTTAATACAGTGAGATTAATGTATTAAAATTCAGCATGTGTACTGATATTGTGTCCGTACCTGGATCTAGCAAAGACTGTAAGCACTCATCTTTGAAGTTCATAGAACTACTTGCATACTTCAAATTAACTGTGTGCTGAAATACCTTACTGAATCAGTGCCTCAGACTGCTTATTTAACTCATCTCCTCCACAGAGGTGTTGCCTTACCACGTTATACAAGACCTAGTTGACTTCTCAGCTTAATAACAGCACGTGACATGCAAACTAGTCTGAATCCCAGGGGTTTCCTGTGGTGTCCAGGCACTGAGAAATACCTCACTAGGACAGTGGTTGCCAGCCAACGGTGCACATCAGCATCATAGGTGAATCAAGGAGGCCTGCCAGGTTTGCTCACTTGGCCCCTTTGCCAAACACAGCGCTGCCAGGAGCTGCTAACATCCTGAGGAGGCTGCGGTGGAGATGGTAGTGCAGCTATTACGGGAGGCAATTTCAACCCTTTCCATGTCTGGTTCCCCTTCCTCATACTACAGCACCTCTGTACCTCTAGTTGCAGCTGTAGCTGCTGCTGGTCTGGAGAAGGAGGTGGACATGGACTCCTAAATGAGGCACTGGATGAGAGCAGGAGGGACTGGACAGCAGTGAACCCCCAGACTCCTCACACACCCGCATTCCAGATACATCTCAGTGCCTACAGCATTTCTGAAAATTGGCTTTTGGCCACTGGAACCTGTATAGTTAAATGTAGATATCTTGCAATACCTAAAAGTAAATACCAGGAGCAGATAGTCCAGTCTCCCTAAATAAGGTCCCTGGGCTTCACATACAGCCCTTGCAGGAAGGCAGAACCATTCAAAACACCCAGAGGGAGTCACCCAGAGCTAGTCAAAAGCAAAATGCAGGCAGAGGGATGTGCCTGGAAGTGGCATCCTGCCTTCACATACTTCCACCTAATCATTAGATCTGTTTTTATTCCTAATCAAAAATATATGGATAGGGCTGTCTTTATTTTTTAGTAGGGGCCATGTAATTGCAGTTGTGATGACTAAGGATATAAGTGAAGTAAAGTTTGGAGAGAGAGGTGATTTCTTTCATCAGCCTAATTAAAAATGTTGGAAAGTCACAGACTTCTTTTTTTGGTTGTTATTGCTTGGTTGTTTGTTTTTTTTTTTTCTTTTTAATCTAGGTTGTGTTTTCTGATAATAATTAGATAGTTAATGTGCAGACCTGAAGTTTGTTCCTGTATTTATCCACTCATTCAGATTACATTTACCATATACTTTTTCTATTAAATGGTTCACTGGCAGCCATGATATAGTTCCCCAGAAAAACTGTGGCCATCTATCTTGTGGACTGGGACTTGATTTCTTTCAGTTTACGAGTCACAGAAGATTTAATGTTTTCAGGTGATTGCATATACAGATGCCTGGGTTTTTTAGTATTCAGTTATCTGCTTTATTGTATTTTGCATTCAGAATTTAACTGTCCAGTTTTGAAAGTGTTTTTTTCTTAAATTGTTCCTTCTTCCAACATTCTTCCCAGGTTACCTACTATCAGCCTCTGCTATTTAGCTGGAAAAGACTGTGATTGCCTCTTTGCTTGTAACGCTTCATTGTTCTGCAGTGATCTTATCTTCTTCCTCCTCTTCTACCCTCCCCTTAGCTATGACCACTGATGTCAGCTTTACATGAAACCACATTTCGTGGATCAGTCCCTACCTAGCAATGCTAAACATTAACAGCACAAAGTTGTCCTGACACCTGACTGATAACTCCAGTCAAATAATGTATAAAAACATGTTAAGAAACAGATGAAGATTTCTCTTTTTTAATTATTACTTATAAATAAATGAGATCATAGAAATAAGAAATCAATGGTCATTGTGATTCTGAATAAGAGACTAGAAATTAGTAAACAATTGTAAGGATGCAAGTGTTCAAACAGTCTGAAGTCATACAACCATGCTGTACTGCTCATTCGTCCCATGTATAGCCCTCACCACGGCTGGCCAAAAACCCCAGCCTAGTTAATCAGTGGATAAAGACAGATGACTTGAAACCTTTAATTTAAGCATGTTTGAGCTAATTATAATATTTTAACTGATATAAAAAATGGATGATAATCAAAGCATCTAGTTTTAATGTTCTTAAAGATTAAGTTAATCTTAAAATTAACTTCTCAGAAATTAGACATGTTAAATGGAACATCAAGGAAAGGTTGTGGAAGACAGTTGAAGAAAAGAGGGTTGTTTGAAGATGGATGACTTGATGACCCTGAAACAGACAATGTGAGCAGGAGCAGAACCAAAGACAACAAAGGGCTTGCTGACTGATGGAAATTTATGGACATTTTTGATCACTGAAATAATAGAGAATTGAAACATCAAGGGAAACTGGGGTGGACGTTGTATGATGTAATGGTGTAGAACACCTACATAAGAAGGAGCAGGGACTGCTGTAAGTTGCCATTCACTGAGGTGGTGGCCCAACTCTGAGTTGTGTATGTGATAATAAAGGCAAACCTAGAGTGAAGCCCATTCTGTTACGAGAATAGTTTTGTTTGTCTTTATCAAACATTAACCAGAAAAGATTCATTAAATAAAGATTCCTCAAGGAACCCTAAATCTGGGCAGCAAACAAATGTAATTTTTTATATAGGCTTGTTGTGTATAGCAAAGACTTTTTCTCCATAGAGGTAGCTGCAAGAATCAAAGGTGTAGTGAAGCAAGTGTAGAGGAGAGTCCATAGAGGCGGGTCTTGAACTGTTACATGTATGGTTTTAATAAACCAATGATTTTATTTTACTTTGAGCACTCTGTATGAGGAACTGAAGTGATTCTATCTGATTACACTAGAAGAGACATGGCCTATGATTAGCAGCAGGTCTCTGGAAACTTCTAGGGAAATACAGCAGTAAACAATTTGCAAGACTGACATGAAAATTTTAGTGTAATGTAAATGGGAAAAGTATGGTCAGGTAATGTCGGTGGCATTGTTGCTTGAATAGGCCTGATGTCTATCCAGCAGAGAGGCAGGAGATATCTGTGGTAGGGTGGGCAAACATTTAACCACTGAACCAGATGCTGCAATGGCAGAGCACTGTGACTTTTAACTTGCAGGAAAGGGGTTCAGCTCTCAAGGGTCTAGGACCTGCCTAGTTGGGAGATCCACACTGGGAAACAGGGTATCATAGAATTGTTTAGGTTAGAAAAAACCCTAAAGATCATCAAGTCCAACCATAAACCTAATACTGCCAAGTCCACCACTAGACCATGTCCCTAAGTGTCATAGCTACATGTTTTTTAAATACCTCCAGGGATGGTGACTCAACCACTTCCCTGGGCAGCCTGTTCCAGTGCTTGGCAATGTTTTTGGTGAAGAAATTTTTCCTAATATCCAGTCTAAACCTCCCCTAGTGCAACTTGAGGCCGTTTCCTCTCGTCCTATCACTTGTTACTTGGGAAGAGAGACCGACACCCACCTCGTTACAACCTCCTGTCAGGTAGTTGTAGAGAGCAATCAGATCTTCCCTGAGCCTCCTTTTCTCCAGACTAAACAACCCAGTTCCCTCAGCCATGCCCTTCTCAGACTCCCTTTGCGGTACATACCCATTCAGTTTTTTGCAAGTGCAGATCAAATTATACCCTTATAGGAGGTACACACAAGCTCAGCACCTCTTAATATCTATTATTTTCCAAATGTGAGTAATATTTACTCTAGTAGTATACTGATGACAAGTCATTGCCATGCACCTGCACTTGTTGAGCTGTAAAAGGAGCTGGTGCAGATTCATTTAGCTGTCTTTCCTCCAAATCAACTTAAGTTTTTCAAGTTGCCGCCTCCTGACGCCTCCAAATTAATTTGGCAATTATCCTAACCTACACCAAAATGATCAGAGTTATTTGGCACCTTTTGATTGTCAGGTTCATAAGTATTGTGTTTGTGAAAACTAGGAGAGTCATTACAGGTTTCTCAATGCTTGAATGAAAGCTCACATATGTCATGTGGACTTGCTCAGTTAATAGTGACTGTGGTTCAGGATCTGGGAAATGATCCATCTTCCACTAGACTTCACAAAAAACTTATTTGATTTCATACAGTTTCTCCATTTTCCATCACCTGCCTTGTCTCCTTTCAAGCTCTAAATTTGACTCCTGGGAACAGAAGAACAGTTCACATCCTGTAGAAGCAGGATATGAACGCAAACGCAGAATTTGTTCATTATAGATTTTATAGTGCAAGCCCTTCCATTTATTATTTTATTGCTGTATCTCCTGCCATGTGGAACAAACTCTTTACTGATTCTCTAAAATCTTTCTCAGGCTTTGAGATTCTATTTTTTTTCTAAGAAAAGTTATAGTCTTCAGATTTCATTGTTTCCTTGGGTTTTTTAATCAAAACAGTTCTGGGATTTGACTGTTTGGCATTTATGTTTTGTCATCCAATTGTCTTTTTTCTCATCCTTCTCTTTCCTTCCCTCCCTTTTTTTTTTTTTTTTTTTTTTTTCAAATTTCCAAAGGAAATAAAAATTGAATAACAAGAGAATATAATTTCTATGTCTCTGTGGTCCTGAATCTTTTTTTGCATGAAAACATTTTTAAGGATCAAATAATAATAGTGTTTGTAAAATTTTTTTTAACATTAAAAATATAAGAAATTTAACTGGTATTAATTTCAGTCTTTTCCAAAAAGATTTGGAGATTTCTCTTTTTTTATTCCAAACCCACTATGGCTTTATTGTCATAAGGCTTGTATTGCTCTTCCGCTTTTTAAAATCTTTTTTTCACTTTGACAAAGATTCTGTCTGCATTTTTCTGCTTTTTATGAAATGTGAATTGCTTTATTGTTCTCAGAAGAAAAATAAAGAAAATAATGAATTGAGACTAAGTGTTAGCTATTCCCCCATGGAGCCTGTCAGGAGTACAAAAATAGATTACGGCATGCTGAATAAAAGATCACTGAAGTCTATTCCCTTAATATTCCAAGCTAAGCCTGCACCTTCTGCAAGCATTTGTTTTGCTGATGGAGTATCTAAAAGGCTGTCAGGGTGCACAGAAGATTAAAATTTAATCAGAGACAAGACTACCTAGAAACAGTCATTCCAAGATTGCAAGTAGTTTTGAGGGCTAAGAGGAAGCTGTGAGTGAAATGCTTGGGGCACTCTTTGGATTCTCAGTAAAACGCTGAATTACCTTTGAATTACCTTCGTTAGGCAGTTTATGTTTATAGCAGGAGAGCTAAAGCTATGGTTGTGTCTTTCAAAAAAAAAAAAAAAAAAGAAAAGAAAAGGAAAGCAAACGATGCACCTTGTGGTGCCTCAAGGGACGGTTTTGCAATCATGCTGAGCCTAATTGACAAACATGTTGTGCTTGCGTTAAGTCCTCAAAGATTTCGTAGCACATCAGCAAATATGCTATTCTTCTCAGTTCAGTTGGATGTTATTTGGTTTGTGTCAATGCTGTGGAACTGTGGTAAAACAACATGTGATTTGATTCCAGCCAGCTCACCCATAAAAATCATCAATCAACCCATGCTATTATTCATAGAGGGGCACCTGTGCGGCCGTGTTGGATTAGATGAACACTAGCGTCAGGTTTAAATTACAAGGAGAACAATTTAATGGAGACAGATTTAAAACATGGAGCTTTGTCATTATGGGGAAAGAAGGAAGCAGCGAGAGCTGCTGTGATTTCAGCTTCTTCAATAACTCTTGTTTACGAATGAGAAGAAATAGAAGAATCAAGCCTAAGGTAATAGTGGTTGGCATTTGTTTTTATTGTTTGATGTACAAATGTTTGTATTAGGTACATACCTCTTGTGAGGAATGGAAAATAACTGTTAGAAAACAGAAATAAGACAGTTAGTACCATCTACTATCAATTCCATATGATATTTTTACTGGATTATTCATTATTTAAATTTGTTTGGAGAAGTGGAATTAAGATGACAATTTTTAATGGAAACATTAACATTATTAATGCTACAAAGTTAAGAACTGTTAACGTTTTTAAGGTACAGGAATATTTTATAGGTTTGTGCATAAATGGTGAATAAATAATTAATTTGTAGAATCCCAGATTACCTAGGGTTCTGCAGAAGATTTCCGATTGACCTTTAGGTTTAATTGCTTTGTGATTTATTAAAAATATATGTATATTGTAGACAGACAGTCTTTTTTATATTTTAGAGGAAAAAGAGATGCTCTATAGAAAGTAATCTGAAATCAAAAGTTCTGCCTTTTTAAAAATGCGTGTTTCTAAGTTTAAACCTAAAATTTGATCATTTTGTTTAAACTGACCTTCTACAGGAAAATCAATGTGAGGGATCGTTCACTGATGTAATTTTCAATTTAAATAAAAATTGTAATTTAAATTAGTAAATTTTAAACTAGTATAACCCCTCTGAAGTAATGAAGTTGTGAAATGATGCCCCTGCTTTTCCTCCCCAGATGGCACTATTTAGGAAGTATATCTGAATGCACAGGTGGATGTCTGATGGCAGTAGTATTTGGGAAGGAATGTAGCAGTGTAGTTATGAACTATACAAGGACCGAGAGGCCTTGATTCTTCTGGACCAGCCTCTCCAGCTTCCACTCCCAGTCATCACAGGGGCGACACAGGCGTTTCCCAAGTTTGACCTGCAGATCGTTAGAAACAGCTGGAGCTCTTTCTTGAAAGGAACATCTTGCAAGGCTTTCAGGGCTTGATAGGAAAGCTAAAAATTTTTTTCCATCATGGTAATGATCTTATCTGCCTATCAACTTTTTTTTTTGCTATGACTTTTCCACATATCTAGAGCTACATTTCATCTGTGCACCCCACTCAATTGAAATGAGCTTATCTGGTCCATGTCCAATTCCTGCTTCTCATGTGATTCCTCTTCATTTTCTGAATCCAGGAATAACCATATTTTCTGTTCTTGGAATAGTCCTAAGAACAGATTGATGCTTTAGAAAAACCTGTTTGAGCACTGATTTCTAGGCCGTCCTTTGTTTGCCCAGTCTGTTTCCTAGAAATGATGATGTCACTAAGGTCCTGGTGGCTTCAGACAGTCAAACAGCTGTTTGGAAAAGCCCCATGTACCCAAATTCTATTTGAATTCAGTCATGAATGATCAGATGTTAGGAATTATCTCCCTTAGCTACACAATGTCTTAATTTCCTACTATGTAAAATTCCATTCATGATTCTTATCTAGCTTTTGAGCCCTTTTAGAACTGAACAGCATTATTAATTTATTTTTCATGTTTGCTAGGAAAAAGAGCAGATCCTAACCATGATAGGAATTGCTAATAAACTTTAAAGACCCAGCTTCCTAGCAAATAATTTAAATGTTAGAAACTTGACTTTATCCCAAGCTTTTGCACTCTTCTGTGGAAGACACATTCTGAAGAAGTCAGAAACTGTGCAACTGGCTTTTCCATTTCCATCAGACTTGGACTAATTGGTTCATCTGATGGGATCTCTGCCCAAGTAAATGTATGCAAAACCTTAAATCACCCATTCCATTTGCAATGATTTTGCAACAGTCTTATTGACATAGTTCATATGCTTTATTACAGCAAATAGGGCAGGAGTGATTTAAGAAGTTTTCTGCTAATTCCACTCACATTATTCTTTATGGACTTTTAGTTTTCACCTTCCCTACTTCATCCTGCAGTGACAGGATTTGACTTTCTCCATGGCACTGGTCAAGCCTGTATGTATGTCACAGCACAGGGCTGGAGACAGTGTTCAGTTCATTGTTCTTCTGGATCTTTTGTTCTCACTCAAATCAGGAGGACTAAAGTGCAGGAGGAGCACAGTAAATGGTATAAAGAGTAGAATGAATCTAATCTAATTTTAGGGATATAAAAATTTGGGATAGCTAGTCTACATTATTTGCACAGGCTCCTTCTCAAGCCAAGCCAATAAAAAGATAGGGGGATTTTCACAGGGAAATTTGTTTACCCTGAGTGTTTAGGCTAAGATGGAATTCATCCTCTTCCACTCCAGAACGCCTGTTCCTTTGCAGGGGAAGTTCTTTAATTTCTACTTCACAGACATGTTGCTAAAGTTAGTGGATTTATAGTTAAGGTTTTGTCGATGTGATGATCACAGCCAGTGATCACATCCATGAGGAATTTACCTACCATTGCACTTAGTTCCTTAAATATCTTTCAGAAATGGGTATTTTTAAAAAAATTAGTTACAAACACCATAAATATTTCCTTCAAACTTAACAAAATTGCTTTGTAATTTATAGCTGAAACATTTTATGCACTGCTTTTTACTTCAGTGTATCGTGACTGAAACTTTGTAGTAATCCTGGAAGGTTTTTCTTGCTTTGAGAGTATTGTTGAAAATGTAGTATATTATACAGTTTCTTGTGTTGTCAAGAATTAGTTGGTCCTCTTCAGGTATGAGAAAAGAATCATCCTGAAGATTGTTTTTATTCCTGCATGACTTAGCACAGCAAATTTGAATATGCTTACGAGAATGTAATAAAATAAAATAAAATGAGAAGAATAGAAAGCATTATAAAGAACAGAAATAAAGAAAATAGAGCACATTCTTCTTAATGGGGGACAGTTGAATGCATGGTCAGATCTGTGTCAGATCTATGTAGGCTATCCTGGGAAGGTTAATAGTTTCTCAACAAGAGTCAAAACCTGAGAGGGAAAGGTATGGCCGAGAGGGTTGTGGAGATACGTAAAGTTGTATTATAAATCTTCTCATTAAAAGAATGGCTGCGTTATAAGCAGCCAGAGGAAATGCAGTGTGCAGCTTTCTGTCACATACCCCACCTCATATACCTAGCACAGCTGGTTGAAAGAAGAACCCTGTGTGCTATCAGCAAGTGCCAGTAGTGATTGTGGTACCTCCCCATCTACGTAGTTCATAAACATGATATCAACAGTGGACTGTATGGATAATTCCCAGTATCCCAAATCTATATTTTCACAGTTAGAATACATGCCACACACTACATTAGTTAAATCCCTTCTTGTGAACCTTGGTGAAATTACTCAGAAATGCTTAATATACCTGTGGGAGAGAAGAGTTGGAGTGTAACTGGCTGTAAGTGCTTGCATGTGCCTGTTTGTGTATGTTTGTGCAGGAGTGATTTAACTTAAATACAATTGATGCATGTTTATGCTGTTTAATTTGCATTCCAGCACATGGCATCTCCATACATTCCCAGGGCTGAACCTGCCCTGCTGGCATGACTGTGTGGTTATTTGGCTGGAGAACGAGAAGTTTCTCTTGCATGTGAGGTGTAATATTGGGGAGGATTTGTTGACTAGAGAGTTGCCAAGCTTGGAAGAATGGAAAAGTGGGAGTGATGGAAATGGGAGTGATGTGCCTTTTAGGATGGTGCACCTCAGCAATTATATTAGTCAAGGGCATTACGTGGGCCACCATGAATGCTGTGTGTCCTTTGACCACACTGTGAGAAGCGGTGCTCATTCCAGGAGCATCAGTAAAAGTGGCAGCCTTCTAGAATAACTTCTGTGGGTGAGCATGTATTTCTTCTTTGAAAACCCTGGTTTCTGAGTGAAAGTAGAACTATTCTGGGTTGTCAACAGATTTAAGACCAGCAGGGAACATGCCATTCCTTGGCTGTGTGAAGGAGGAGATCACAATGTAATTTCGGTTTTAGATATTCCCCTAAAATGGTGGAGGAATAGGGACGCCTCCATCAGTGCTCCGTCACACATGCGCAACACCCAAAGGAGGAAAAGGAAAGACAGGATGGCAGCTAGGCTCTGTCTCACTATCCACACCCAAATGAGAGCCTCATTATCTCACAGGGCAGAGCAGCTCTGCACTGGTGCCAACAGGAACCACAGACCAAGGAGCCACAGTTTGGTCCTCAGTAAATTACATATAATGTCCCATGAGAAATCAACCCTTGATGTATTAATTTATTTTTATTTTCCAGACTGGCAGTCTTGGTGAATAGATTTCACTCACTGTATAGCGAGGTCAGTGTGACAAATTTTGAAAAAATACAAGTTCAAGTGTTTTTTGGTTTCACAAGCACATGAGCTCAGTGAGAAAGAACAGACTGAGACGGCAAGGAGAACAGCCAATCCTGTTATATTTGTCTTTCTTATTACTGACTTGCCATGATAAATATGGAAAATTATATTTGGCTAGAAGGAGGCTGAGAAAGGGAACAGATGGCCACCAAAAGAATACTAGAGCAGCTAATAGTCACTGGCATATTTCCGGGATGAAAATTTAAATCTGAAACCAAGCAGAAGGGTTATCCATTTTTTTCTGATCAGGGTACTGTGTATGAAACTGATCCTGCTATGCTCTGACTAGATGAAGGTGGGCTTCCTGAAATGCATTCACCGAATGGAATAAACAACCTTTCTCCTGCAGTTAACGGCTCTTGCAGTTATGCTGACAGAAATAGTTGACAAGGTGGGGAAAATGTTTATGTTCCTACTGTATTTTGAGTGACTGAGAGCGCATTTGCTATGGCTTTTCAATATATTGCATGATTTAACACCTGCATTGCATTCTCTCTAAGTATTCTACAGGCTTTATTAAGTTTTGAGGACAGAGAGAACAAAGTGCCCATTTAAATGAGAGGACAATGGAGTCTATATTTTATATAGCTGTGTATTTAATAATTTCTAAAATTTTAATGCATTTCTGATTTCTATGGTCAACTGGGTACTGAAAAAATAAGCTGACATTTTGGGAATTATGAAAATGTGTCACCGTTTCTGATCGTGCAGAATGCTGTATGCTCAGTACCTAAAACTCCTTAAGACTGCTGAGTAGGTAGTGAATGAGGACATTGTTCTGTTGCTTGAGTGATAATTGGAATCAGCAAGGTAATACATGATTTGAAGGGCTGGAATAGCAGGAGATGATAGTTTGGGACTGAAGTGCGATATTGGAGCTGTAGGACAGGCTGAGTGCTATAGGAGTAGGACAGCCAGAAGTGAAATGGAGTGGAATAGTAACAGTTACTGCAGTTTTTCTTTAGTGTGCATCTGCCAGAGTTAAACCAGTCACAACAGCTCAGCTGTAGATCCCATACTAGATGTATAGGATTTTGCTAGAGAGCAGCAGCCGATGGGTCATCTGGATCAAGACCATCAAGTCACTGTGCAGACTAATTGATCAAGCCACCAGATCCCCATTCAGCCACCAGCAGGACTGTTGTAGGCACAGATCAGTTTTTCCACTGGTAAAAGGTTATGCTATTCACCTGTTTGGGGGAATGTTACGAGGGTTGATCAGGTTTTGATTTTAAGGTGTTTTGAATAAATTGCCTGAAGAGCTTTGAAGAACTATAAACCCTTAATAAGTAGGCTTTGAGAAAGAGAGACAAAGAGAATCCCAAATTTTCATTATTAAAAAAAGTCACAGCCATGGGCTGATGGACTGATTTTGCTTTTGCAGTGTAAAAGGAGAAATACCCATCTCAAAATCTTGTTCATCTTTCCCCAGTGAATGGAAGTTAAATGGATTCCATATCTTGGAGCTCACCCACCTGCTTCCTTAGTTCTTGATGAGTTTTAAAGACATTTTGTGAATTGTTCATGCTCTGTCAGTAAATAAAAAATATTTTGAAATTTATGTTTAGTAATAGAGACGTGACTGCATAGCCTTTTAAAAGTATTGCTAAGATATAAAATGCCATTTTGGAATGAAGACTCTGCAGTCTGTCCAGGTATGTGAAGTCCACTCTTTCTTTGGTTTTCAGTGATACCCGGTTCTCTCTGAAATCCTTGCTTTATATTGACTTGTAGTTAGAAAAGCACAAAGTGGTTAAGAAACTGTCTTTAAATGGAGTGTAATGTTTTTATCAGCTCCAGAAACTGAAAAATAAAACTAGCTGGGAGTGAAGTATAGATGAAAAAGTACAACATGCACTAAAATTAATAGCTTTATTAAGATCTGGGTTGGTATATCTGGTAGAGTTATGACTGTGGATCCCAGACTCACATTCATAACAGATGTGATTCTCCCTTGAAATGCTGGACACATAGTTTGCATGTGAAGTGTTTGTGTGTAGAAATACTCTGGCACTGGCTTTTCCATGGGTCATTTATGTAAATTCACGCTGAAGAATAGTGACCGCAAGGATATTTGGTGCACTGGGCAAAGTATATCATGCTCTAGGACATTCATAGGTAGGTTGCAGTAATCCAGTGGTTCTCTTCTGGGGACATTTGTTGTGGTGGCTCTGGGGATGCTTTGGATTTACAGCACATAATCCCTTCTTACCTCTGGCCAGCTGATCTGCATTTCCAAAGACGGGAATTACTATGTCCTGCAAAGACAGGTCTTAGTACCTTTCCCTTTCCTAATATTCTCTACTCCACAGATATCCATGACCTTTCCTCTCAAAATGACCCAATTAGCATAATAAGACTAAAACCAGAGCTGTTGTTCTCAGCCTGTTCTGAATCTGAAGTTTACCCTTTAAACTTGCAGAAGGACTTATTTATTTGTGTTATTTTTCCTCTTCTTCTCTTTTTCTTTCAGGCTCAGATAGAGTCCCTTTCAGCGCAACCAGGCTGCATCATGGCAGATGTTTTATGGTACTAGCCAGTACAAAACACATTAAGCATACTCCTCCAGTATGCAGATATTTTTTCATGTGGACTAACTGAAGTCCATGACAAAGGCCTCTAAAAAGTGATCCCCTGGCACTGATACTGGTACCAGATAGGCTAAAAGTCATTGCAAAGAGCAAAGACCTTATCATCAGCAGGTGCTCTGCTCATTTAAGACCGTGTGACAGGTACAGGCCATGGAAGCCCTGGCTGCAAAACAGATAAAGAAGAACACCATACTGCTTTATTTAAGTATTTTTAATCTGCAGCTCACATCCATAAGATAATTTTGGCTGCAAATTCATTATTTTGGAACTCTAAATTTAAAGTTCCTGAGTCCAAGTGCTTCCGTTTCTAGAGAAAATATCGCTGTTCTACAACTTCAGAACTTCTGTAGTGGAACTGATGTGTCTGACTGGATAAAGGTGATTTTTTGACTGTGAGTGGAACAACATCATGTCTCAGAGTCCAGGGATGAGGGAGCACTTTTGACCCAACCCAGTAGGGTTCACTCCAGCCTATAGAGCAGAGCTCCAAGCTGCTTTAGCCACAGAGTTTTCAGTATCTAAATTATTGTAAAGACTTCTGCAATTCACTGCAGTCTGTTATTTGACAGAAATGTACAGTGCTACTTATCATGTTTATAAAAAACCTGCTGAAAGCACCAGCAAAATCTTAAAAATGACAAGCTGCTTAGCACTTTCCCCATGTTTCTTTTTTTTTTGTATTTGTTGTTAATATTATCTGTCCATTGGAACCAATGAATTTTTTTCTATATCTCAGTAAATTTAAACATTGTTTTTAATTAAGCACTGTGTTTTTATAAAATCTGTACCACAAGTTGAATCAGTTTAATGCTGCTATTAACCATGGATGGGCTCACAATCCACCTTGTGAGGCAGTTTAAATCTGTCCTTCCAAGCAGACTCACTCACTATCAGCTTTCAAGCACGTATTTAGGGATGGCAGAGGCCCCCCTTCCCCTCCGCTGACCACATGGGCATATCAAGCATGCTGAGAGGCATAATAGGCAAATCAAGCTGTCTCTGCACCTGCCCACAAAACAGCTGTTCGACTGGGAGAGGAATTGCTAGAGCGTAGCGTGTTTTCAGCAGCTTTTGTGGTCCTCTCTCATACGCTGTGTTGGCACAGACATTGCCACAAAGGAAAGAAACGCAGAAACCATACAGAGATTTCAGGATTTTTTTTCCAGAATCATTTTTATTAAAGCATCATTTCATGTTTGCAGTCTTCCCATGTGGATGCATTTTCTCAGTCTCAACTGACTGTTCAAGAGAGAGATCATCTGGGATCTAACAGAGTCTTCCATCAGGTACGTGACTCTTCAGCTGACTTAAAAAATATCTGAATGCTTGTTTTGTAAGAGACCCCCTATAATAAATAAATCTGAGCAGAGGGAAGTCCTTTATTCCCTTCCCTCTTCCATTTCCCCTGTAGCTGTACGACTGTCCCAAGTGCCTGCAAGTATTTGGTTTTTGCTAAGCTGTTCAGTAGCATTTGAGGCATTTCTTCTGCCTAGCCACTTTTCATGAAAAGTCCACTGGAATCTCAGTTCTAAGGTTTTAAAAACTTTTCTGTCGTATTGGAAAAGAAAAATTACTCATTCAAGTTCGTTGGATTGAGAGCTTTGTTTCTTTGCTTTTTGAGAAAATATCAAACCTTTCCTTTGTTATAAAAAGCTTGACAAATTTGTTTCTATCCTTCCCCGATGACAAAAATGTCACAGGCTTACATGGGTTGTAGCCTTAAGTCTCTGGACCTTGCTCTGCATTTGATAGTGCATAGTTCATCTATTTCAGATCTATTTCAAATAATTTTTTAATTATTTGCCAAAGAAATAGTCGACCTCAAAAATTTTCTTTGCTGCCAAGAGTGTGATTTCTCACACCTTAGATAGCCAGGAATATTAGAGGTCCTAACATTCATAAAACTGCATCCTTAAATGACTGGCTTTAAAGAATGAGTTGTATATAAATGTTTTGCAAATAACAAATGGGAGAAATCTAAAGGAAGGACTAATAATCCTGGAGTTTTCAAATGAGTATAAGCATTTCTCTTTCAGTAAAATTTGCAGAGAGCTTGCCTTTTCCTCACTAATGAGGAGGGCAACAAAGGGGCCTAGTCCGAGTGAACTCCATGGGAAATGAGGGGGAAGGAAATATTCAGAAACCAGTGCAGGGAAGATACTCCCACTGTCTCCAGCCCTGGTGTTTGGCAGCAGTCCAGTCCCAATTTCTCTTCCACCACTGGGAATACCTAATGATGTTGCCTGCCGTTTATAATTAATGCCTGCTTATTACCCTACCTACGCTTTATTTTCTCTACTCGAAGGAGTCCTGCTGCCTGGAACGGCTGTTGGGTTTCCAAGCCCAACCACCTTTTCCAGCTGAAACAGTCACTGCTCTGATGCTGGATGGAGATGTTCTTGTAGGGAAACTTTCCTGCCCTAAAATGTGTCAGGCTGCCTGATTGTCTGGACGAACTACTCCTGCCCTTGTTACAACGGGTTGCTGCTAGAGAGTATCTGCTCTTTTCCCCTTCGCCATTAGGTGTCAGAAGGGAACCGTTCACATTTCCCAAGGTTTAAAATCCCTCTGAAGGTGTTTCACAGAATTGCTTGCTAGGTCGTTGGGTAATATTTAATTATGCTTTCTATTTAGAAAGTCAGTCGTGGTGTTCTTTCCCTCCCACATCTGGAAGGTCAAGCAAAGCATGGCTTGGTTGCAGACACTGCAAACCCTTCCCCCCTTGAAAGCAGCCTGCCTCAGATAACAAATAAGAGCTTGCAGAATGTCCTCCCCTCTCTTCAGGTGAGTTATAAAGCTCTTAGACATCTCGCGTTTGTCTGATTAATCAGCTTCCTTCTAAGTACTGCTAAGAGAGTGTCAGTGACAAAGTGTCACAAGTGTGTTTTTGTGTGGGAAGAGAAATAATTTAGTGTCAGCATTTGCATCAGTTTCTGTTTTCAGCCAGAGTTAAAGAAAAAAAGTAAGAATTATAAACAGTCAAATACACCAGTATGGTTGTGTATACCTCCAGATATTTTAATGGCCACCCAACATCACAGGAAGTTTTTGAAGTCATCTTCACTTTTGGCATTCCTTCTTTTGAATTTTTTACAAATCCTGTGCCCACCCTCGGTCTGTACTTTTCTTCTTTTGCTGCTTCTCTCCCCAACAAATCAGGGACCTGGACTACTCACCACCACTACTCTGATCACCCCCTTTTTCACCTTTCTTCTTCCATGGAGTCTCTTTATTGAGAGATTTGACGGGTTCCACAGGTCTCTGATATGAAGTCTTTTCAAATCTCTTGCACTGGAAGTCCCCACATAAAGAATTTTGTTTGGGAAGTCACAAGTCTTCTCAAATACTTTGACTTTGAAATTGTCGGCTTGCTACTATTACAAATTATTTAATTTGTCTAGGAGGTGTGTGCATCATTGGGTGAAGCTACAAGATGCAAAATAGCATGAATGATGAGGTAGAATGGGTTAGTATATAAAATAATTTAAATTTTCTTTAAAGCTTAATTTTGTGGCCTTCATAAGTCAAACCTGCACTCAACTCCTACAAAAGGCAGTGATTAAGCTTTGCATCTGAAAATGAACCATCCCTCCATTTTATTTTCTGTGAAAAGATTGGAGCCAAGCATTTTACAGACTTTTTTTAATTCTTTAAATGGAATTTATAGACCTATATAAGAACCTGTGTAAAGACCAGTAAGAAAGCCTTTTGCTTTTGCATTTAGAAATGGCAGGGGACAATAAAAATTTCAATTTAGAAAGCATGATTATGTGCTGTCTGTTCTGGAGACCTTCTTTTTTTACCCTTCCTTAGAAATAACGCAGCATTGCTGAACTGAGGGAGTATGGATTGGAATGGGCAAGGTGGAGGTCTCAAGCTGGGGCACAGCAATATAGCAGTAGGGCTGACCTGTGTCAGCACAGACCTGCACTTGAGCTGTTCAAGTGCTGTCCCTCATACCTGGTTGCCCTGCTTTTGTAGCAGTTAATGCAAAAAAAAAGTAGCAAGGTTAGAGGTAAGTATGGGAAAATTATTTCATTTTAAAACAAACCCGTTTTCACTAATGTTAACATGTTCTTAACCCAAAACCCACAAGCATCAAGAATCATGTACCCAAGTGGTACCAGACGGGACTTCTTACAAGGACATGGTGGACTAGGATTGCCCACTGGTTAGTCCGTACCACATGGCCTGGGTTCTTCTTGTCTTGGCAACCATGTGCTGGTTATTGAATATGGCTTTTGTACCCTTCTGACACTGAGAGATGCTGATCTTTTGTGTCTCCATCGTGTCCCACTTCTGGGAGTCATCAGAACTTTCTCTAGGGATGAGAAATTATAAATAAATTAAGGAATAATTTAGGTTAAAAAGGACCTCTGGAAGACATCTAGCCCAACCTCCCACTACAAGCAGAGCAAACTTTGAGCAGGTTGCTCAGGGGTCCAGCTGGGTTCTGAATATCTCAAAGGTTGGAGAGTCCACAGCTTCTCAGGCAACCTGTTGCAATAGTGAACCACTCATGCTAAAAAATGTTTCTCCTAATATCTAGTCAGCATTTCCTGTTTTGTAACTTGTATCCATTAGCCGCTGTACCCATCTTGTCCTAGAATCATGCACCTCTGAGAAGAGTCTGGTATTCCTCTATACCATCCTGACAAGCAACTAGACAGCAGTAAGATCACTCCTGAAGCTTCCTCTTCTGCAGACTGAACAAATGTATTTCCTGCAGCCTCTCCTTGTACATCATGCACTCCAGGCTCCTGACCATCCCCTGGCCTCTTCCCTGAATTTGCTCCAGCTGGTCAACGTCTTTCTTGTACTGGGAAATCCCAGACTAGACACAGCACTCCCAGCATGGTCTCACAAATGCTGAATAGAGGGGGAGATCACTTCCCCCACCCTGCTAGCTATCCTCTTGCTAACACAACCTGGGACATGTTTGGACTTCTTTGTTACAAGGGCACACTGCTACCTCATGTTCAGGTTGGTGTCAGGCCCTTCCCTGCAAAGCTGCATCCTTTCAGTTGTCCCCCAGCCTGTCCTGTTGCATGGGTATATTGTGTTCCAGGTGCATGACTTAGCATTTGACTTTGTTCAACTTTAGAAGATACCTGTAGACCATTTTTCCAGCCTGCTGAAGTCCATTTGGACAGCAGCCCTGCTATGGTGTGCAGATTTGAGGGTGAACTCATTGTCCAGGTCGTTAATAAAGACACTAAACTGTACTGGCCTTAGCATTGCTCCCTGAGGGGTATCACTCCTAACCAATTGCCACTTATCACAGTCCTTGAACCTGACCATCCAACCAATTTTCCAGTCATGCTATAATCCATTTATCCAGTTCATATCTCACTCTTCAGGCTTCAAGCCTGTGAGAGAGTGTCACAAGCCCCGATGAAGTCAAAGTATACAATGTCCACTGCTATTATTTCATTGACCAAGCCAATCATTTCATCAGAGAAGGCAATCAAGTTGTTCAGACATCATTTGTTCATAAATTATGTTGGCCAATCCATACTGGCTGCTCCAAATCAACTTCTTGGCTCTCATTTGATTGGAAATGGTTTCAAGAGGAATTGTTCCATAGCCCTCCCAGGGACTGAGGTAAGGTTAACCAGCCTGTAGTCTTCTTCTTCATGCCCTTTTTGAAGGTAGGTGTGATATTTGCCTTTTCCAAATGGTCAGGAACTACTCCTGATTGCCATCGACTTTCAAAGATGATAGAGAGCTGCCTTGCAGTGACGTGGGCCAGCTCCTTCCACACCCTCAGGTGCATTCTATCTGGTCCTGCAGACTCAGTGAACTCTCCTGATTTCCTTTGCCCTTCAGGGCGGTCATCCATGGGTTTATGATGAGAAGATCCCTGAACAAGCCTAAAGGTGCTTTTCTGAAGACCAGGGTTTGTAATTCTGCTTGTTTCACTCACTTCTCTGAGGATTTTAAACTCCACAAGCACATGGTCACTGCAGCCAAAGCTGCCCTTTCCTTAACCTTCACAGCCTCAACCAATCATTCCTTGCGTGTGAGTAACAGGTCCAGCAGTGCCTCTCAGATCACCTGCATTAAGAACACAGTCCAGATATCTCCCAGAATGCTTTTGCCACTTCAGCAGATACTGAGGTGACTGAATTACCCCATGAGTATCAGGGCCTTTAGATTATAATGACTCTTCCTAGTTGTGCCTAATTAAACACCCTCTTTACTAGGTTAGCAAAGCTCTTTGCGGACACTCTAGCCCTGATTCATGAGATGGATCCTGTTTCTGCTCATCCGTTCTTGTTTCTCATCCTATGTTTGTAGAAGTCATAGCCCTCTCTGTAGCTTCAGCCACGTATTGATCCACTGGATGCATCATCTCCAGCTGAGTCTTTTCCCTTCAGTGAAGGACTGAGGAGAACGTGTCCTGGGCCTCCATACCCTACATCCTTATCCCAGAGCACACTGTCTTCTGTCTCCTTATCTGGTGCTCTTTTATCTCCAACCCTCCAGCATCTCTTCTTGATTCTGTAGTCTGACCTTTGTTTTCCCATTCTGGGAGCCCAGAGAATCTGCATGTGCTGGGATCTTGACCACCTGCTGATATAGGTGACATCTGTATATCCTTTCTTCTGCAGTTTTTTTCCTTCTAGCGGTTCCTCACCCATGCAGGCCCATTTATTCCCCACTCATACCAGTCTTGTTTCTGTTATAAGTGTGTGTGTGTGCAGACCCAGGCTGGTGTCCCTGCAGTTCTGTGGGCTTCACAAGCAATCTCAAGGATTCTAGCACTACTCTCCACTGGATGTGCCCACATAGAAATCCAAGATGGATAATGCCTGTTATGCATCTTTCCTGCCCTCTATACTAGTTCATGAGAGTTACTGCAACTTAATCAAACCACAGCAGTTTGTAGCATTTCTAGCATGTATTGAATGAACCTGGAAGATGAACTTCCTTCTGTTATTTGGAGATTTATCTTTCCATGGTCCAATAGCCTCTAGTGTTATTGGCAGAATTTGCTCTCTGGGTAAGTAGGGTGTTCTAGTCCCCAAGCACGCTTGTTCTGTCTCAGCACAAAATTGATGTAGAGATCACTCAGTAAATCCAAAATAAGTATCTTGCAGCTTTGTCTTCCGGAATGTAGCATTTTTTAATATATTTTTTTATATTTTTATATAATTGCAGATCAGCTGAATGTTCATG
This sequence comes from Strix aluco, assembly GCF_031877795.1. Classification (NCBI taxonomy): domain Eukaryota; kingdom Metazoa; phylum Chordata; class Aves; order Strigiformes; family Strigidae; genus Strix; species Strix aluco. Next base: position 7,159,572 of record NC_133935.1, read on the forward strand.
AAGATATCTGAAAACAAAATTTACCTTTTTTTTTTTTTTTTTTTTTCTTGGCAGGAAAATGGAACTCGAGGCAATTTTTCTCAATTTAACCTTCCAGACAGTCTTCCTGAAAGTGATACCAGAGCCCAGACAAAACCATCAGAACTGGAAAACACCAGCATCAGTGTCAAACTGCCTATGACAGCTTCAGGTAGAATATAACAGAACATGCTAAAAAGACTGGAGTGACAAGCTGCCTGCACAGATAAGGAGCATATGCAGTCAGGATACTCAGTGACCAGAGGTCCCATGCTAAATGGTCACTGAAATATTTAACAACCATTTTGGAGTACAGGAATATGGATGGGCTCAGGGATTTTGAAAATTTCTACTTGGGGATGTATGCAATAGGAGAATAAATATACTAACACAAATATATAAATGAGACAACTATGCATTATACAAAATAATGTATATTTGTCTGAGATTCATGACAGGTCATGCAGGTGACAACAATTTCTATTACAGTGATAAAACACTTTTCCCACTTGCTTGCAGCTGTGTCACATTTTTTATCTATGTGGGCTAAATTGCATTTTGGGAGTTCTCAGATCTAGAAAGTTTCTGGCAGAGTTAATCTATTTTTAGAAGGAGTCTAGGAAAAAAAAGTAGCGGCCTTTTGCTTTGAAATTATTTATCATCCCTGCATTAGTGGATGAAGATCTGCCACTGTTTAACAAAACACCCACTTGCATGCCTAGAGAACACATTGATTTGTAATGCTACTGTCAGATTATTTATCTAGATTTAAATTATATAAGTGGAGGTGTTAGGGTAGCTGAAATGTTTCTATGCAGGAAGAATCAGGAGGACAGCAGATCTGGACCCTATTTAATTCCTAACCTCCTGCATCTGAGCTCGACTTTTTCTATCAGAATAACAAGTACTTGAAAGCTTTGGTTAACTAAGGCTTACTGCCATTTTATGAATATGACAATCAAACCAATAAAATAATTTTTTTTATGTAAGCTATGAAGCTTGCTGAAGCAGACAGACAACAGATGGGATTTTCAAAAACTAGGTACATAACTTTGCTCAAAATCAAATCATTTTTACCTAAGTTCTCTTGAAAGTCTTGCTGACAGATGATGAATGCTTTGTTGAACATGATACTGTAAGTCAGAAAAAGAAAAAAGAAATGTAAATTTATGCAAAATGTCAACACTGTGGAACCATAGAAATGTCGGTTGGAAGGGACCTCTAATGGTCACTACTCAGCCTCCTGCTCAAAGTGGCATGCTCTACTATAAAATGGTCCATTGTAAAAGCAATTTGCCATCAGGTTTCTGACATTTTATTGATTTTTGGTTTTATATTCTTGTTTTCTGATTTAGAAGCCTTGAAAAATTTTAGAAACCAGTTAACAGTCTATGAGCAAAAAGAAATTTTCAATTATACAGAGCTATGGTTTCTTGGGCTGGAAGCTAAAAAGATTGAAGGTTTGCCTGAAACCCAGAATAATAATTGTTACGATGATGAGCATGGTTCCTACTTAAAGGTAAGTGGAAAAATTATGGTATTTATTTTCAGCTCAGTAAGTTTGTAGTGACTGCCAACTCTTAAATGATCTGTGTGAGATAAATGTTGTTTCTAGAAGATAAATATTCACATAGTGAAAACATCAGTACCAATCACTTTAAAGCTCAGAAGAGAATCCTAAAGAGAGACTCACTTTGCATCTCGTTCAGGATTGGTGCAAGGTAGGTGGATTAATGAAGCATGCACTTGTTATTTTCTCTGTCACCCTTATTTAATGTGGACTTCACTTGCTACCAGTCCAGCATCTTTCATAGACGGTAAACTCACACACACATGGACTTTAAAGCCTGATCTTTGTTGTACTATTTGAATCTGAATTATTTGTTTTCTTTTGAAGGTTTTACACGACCATATTGCATATCGATATGAAGTGTTGGAGGTCATTGGGAAAGGGTCATTCGGGCAGGTGGCTAAATGCTTGGATCATAAAACCAATGAATTAGTGGCATTGAAAATAATAAGGAATAAGAAAAGGTGAGACATCTGTTGACTTTATACCAGTACAATCAGCTTTTTGTTATGTAGGTAGCGTAGTGACAATCCAGGATAATGTGAACAAAGCAAAATCAATCCCCCTGTACATCAAGCTTTCATTAAACACAGTGAGAACAGAGTGAGGAAGGGTGATGTCAGGGACACAGAATTGGCCTGGACCCAGGGAGACACAGTCTATGAAAGCAGGCACAGTTTTTCCAGACTTACAAGGAAGTCTCTGTATCTGTGACACAGTTAATACACAGCTCAGGTAACCCACCCTGCATGATTGAGACCTGAGAGCCTACATTCCCCCTAAGACTCCAAAACCACAGGAATATGCTGGGAGGCTCCAGTTGCTCATTTAAACATGAAAAATTCTACACTATGGTCCTAAACAACCCCTTCTTGTTATGTGACTCATTACAAATTTTTAGTTGAGTTTAGCCTGAGCCAGAGTCAATGAAGCAGATGAGAATGATGCTGTTGATTCCAGCAACAGTTTTATCTATTGTGTTTTTCCCCCTCAGTGAACACTAAATGTAAAGATGGTCTTCAAAACTGTCTTACTGTGGTAGGTGTGAAATATGGCCCTGTTCGAGTAAAGAGCAGCATTCCTGTGGACTTTGAAAGCACTAGGATTTTACTGTCTTTACAAGTCAAGATAACTACTTGTGTTACGTAAGGCCGGTATATTTAGACTCGGAAACAACCATAATGATTCAAAGTTACAGTAGTTAACAGGGGTGAAGGGTAAATTTTTAATAATTGTCCCACATGTTGAGTTTACAGTAAGATTGTGGTGTTTGTAGCATTTGTATTTCTAGAAATGCTAGACTGAGTTAATGTTATCATTCCTATGTCATGTGATATTTCAGATTTCACAGCCAGGCTTTGGTAGAAGTGAAGATCCTTGATGCTCTCCTGAAGAAGGATAAAGATGATACTCACAATATCATCCACATGAAGGAATACTTCTACTTTCGCAATCACTTCTGTATTTCCTTTGAACTGCTGGGGTAAAGTATATTTTCCTCTACAAAATTTTAAGAAGTATTGTAGATCTTGTGCCTTACAAGCTTTAATTTTTATGTCTTCTTTGGAAGAATTTGCAGCTCTTAATGTTACAAAGAAGGAACAATGTCTAAATACAGACTGCATAACGGAGTCTTTGATCACCAAAGGTGAACTGAAAAAGGCCCTGTTCAGACTTCACACAGACAATGACATGATCCATCCCTTATTTCCTGTGCTGTGTATTGAAGTCTTCTTCCCTGAAAGACCTATGGGGAAAAGAGTAAAACAATGAACTCAGGACTGGTAAACGTCAGGTTATATAAATGTGAATAATATTAAATAATTTATAAATATAGTTTCTTCTTGCTTTCTATGAACCTGTGCTGCAGGACACATCTTAGGAGGAATTCTGGGGAAATTTTAGAGAATTCATATTATTCTATTCACCAGCCTCCTTGTAATCAGGGCATGACTGAAATTATGAAGGTTGCCCACAGTTCCCCATACCTTAAAGTAAAGCCCCCATTGCTGCATGTGTTATAGTCCTTGCTGAAGATTCATCATCGTATGAAAAGCTTGATCTCAAAGAGACCTAAATTCATTGCGTTGCTGCATGTGAGTCTACCACACACAGACACACAGGGATAAGAGCTGACTCCTTTCCAGAGAAGACACAGACGAACCTTTTCAGAAAGCTGCTGTGAAAACTTGAGGGAAAACATTCATAGGATAGCCACTATGTTCAGCTCTTTACAGAAGAGTTGAAGACTGGTTGTGAAATTTTTATTGCTTCTAAAATATAGTGAAAACTGCTTAATTTGTGAACTTTCTTCTCCATCAAGTCCTGGTAATTTAATTTACTTCTGAAGGAATGGGCCTTGCCTGACACCATGTACAAGTGGGGCAGGCAGAAATCTACAGTTGTTTATGTCCTTGCAGACACGTGTCGTCCTGCTGAGGACACCTCTTGAGATCATATTGCTTGTGCCTTCAATCCCTTCGATAGCCACCATCCCCGTGGCTGTTTCCTCCTCCAAAGAATCACCACATGTTAAGCACAGTACTTTCTGGGGTGCAGCCCAGGCTGGGAGCTCCCCAGGGCTCTGGCACCGGGAGTTATGGGGGCTTCCTTGAGTCTATCAGGACAGGGCCTGGTAGGCAGGAGAAGGGCAGCTGGGGGGCACTGGGGCAGCCCCAGCCCTGGGTGCAGGGATGGGCCAAGGCTGGGCCGGGACGTGGGCCTGCAGGTGGGACCATCTTGATGGGCAGCCACAGACCAGTCCTGCTGTGGTGTAGCTGGAGCAGGGGCTGATGGCCCCAGGGGCTGGCGTGGGGTCCTGGGCAGGGCCATCAGGGCTGGTGGTGCCCTTGGGGTCTCTGGGCAGCCTTCACATGTTGCCAACCATGCTTGGCAGAAGTTAGCAGCATCATTTAATGCCTTACTAGAAGGAGCTAAGATATGATGGTGACAGGAGGGAAATAAAAACCTAACGAGACCTGAATTTATGGGGGTATTCATCTAGAAAGCTTTACTGCTGATTAAAGACTCTTTAGATGAAAAGGATTTACACAAAGTGACAAAGCAAAGACAAATGAGAGTGAAAGAAGACTGAAGAGAATTTATTTCTCTCAGTTCCTGAATGATAGTTGTTCTTGGTGAAAATCAGCACAGCTGCGTAACATAGCACTGAATTTAGCAAGCAAGCAAGTCCACTGACATTATGTCTTCTTTAGATCTGGAGGCTCAGGGAGATGTTTGTGCATATTGCATGCAGAAGAGCATTCTCAAGGAAGAAAATAGCTAAGTCATTTTCTTCTGCATGAGTCCTCCCTCACGTAGGAAGACAGGTTAAATACTGTCTTAATGCACTGTAAACTAATCATGCCTTTAAAAATAAGTTCCCTAATCTCCTTTCTGCTTTCTGTCTTCTTCTTCTTCTTCCACCCCCACAACCCCCGCAGAATAAATTTGTATGAGTTGATCAAAAAGAACAACTTCCAAGGTTTCAGTTTGTCTTTAATTCGACACTTCACTCAGTGTGTGCTGAGATGTTTACAAGTGCTCTACCAGGAGAGAATCATTCACTGTGATCTGAAGCCTGTAAGTACAGTCATTTCATAACCTGTTATTCTGTACACAATACATCAGCTTCATCCTATTCTTATCGATCGAGAGGAACTCTCAGAAGAATCCTTAAAACCCAGTAGGGTATTTGTACAGAAGCTAGAGTTTATTTCAGACTGTATTAGCACTAGAGTCAAGTGATTCTTTCCATTGATTCAGTTCATTCACTGCAGTGTTATACAAGATAATCTGGTTGCCAAAATGTATGCAAATATTAATCAGATTCAGGTAATGGCTTTTTGCTTAAAGAAAGAAACAAGTACTTGTGAAACTAAGTATTACAATATGAGGAACTTTATAATGCAAGGAGATATTCACAAGGCAGCCTGTTTCAGGTTATCCTGTTAAGTGTATTTAATTTCATATGCATAACTATAAAATTAAGTAGCCTAGAAAATGACAAAGCAATTCTATAGTACAGCATTTAGGGTGCTCACCTGTTTCTGGAGGAACATCTGTGATCCAATTCCTGCTGCTATATCTGCTAAGCATTCATGCTAGGTGAAACATTTCCATTCTCCTTAAGCTCCAATCTTACATTTTTGTAATTTTCTGAGGTTTCTGAAGTATTTTAATTCTATTTTCATTTCAGGTGAACGTTTCTCTTGATTTCTTCTTCAAAACTGCAAATGAACCAATAAATAAATAAATAAATCCGCTCTCAAGTAAAAATACTAAGGATGACATTCTGGTCTCACTTTGCTTAATGTATCCTGACTCAGAAGTCTGAAGAGTCACATACTGTCTGTACCCATTGTCTTGCCAACATCTTTGCCAGACCAATTTGCAGTGAGAAGTGAGGTTTGCAAGATAACCAAAATATCTTAATCAGAAACAGTTAGTCCAATGGGAAATCTGTTTCCAGGCAGCCACTGACAAGGAACGAGGTTGGCGAGATCAATGAGTGTAATCTGTATTTAGAGTAACACATTAGTGAACATTTAGTGAGTTAACTAAAAGATAATTCTCTTCTCATTCTACAGTTGTAGAGTTTCATGAATTTGATTTATGTTGCCTGAAACTCGCATCTGTTATTCCATCTGCCTCCCATGATATTTCTCAACATAAGGTGGAGTATGGAGTTTCTCTGGACTTAATGCTAGGTAATCACTTCCCCCAGAACCTGATTTTGCAGTTAATCACCTCTCTTGCATTGTGAGAGATTCAGCATTAGAGACAGAGTCCTACCATGAGCATGAAGGGATAGCTAGCTGCAGAGAGAGAATGCTTCTTCCCACAACAGAACCAAGAACACCTGGATAGTGGAAGTCAGTCCCTGCCTTGACTTTCATCAGTAGCAGCTTCTCCCTCCTGTCACACACAGTATTTCCTTACGAGTCCACTAATTACCCAAGAAACTACTTTATCGTTATTTGGCATCAACCTGGGAACTGCTCAGTCTCTCAAAGCTTTGATATATAATCACTTTAAAACTGGTCGATAAAGGTAGCCACATCTCTGCTGAGAAGCAGAGAAGACTGTATGATCAGAAAGGAAATCAAAGGAAATCCTTGATTTAGGTAGATTTAGGTAGATTTTTGATGAGGATAAAATTCAACTCTGCTGCAGAGAACTAATAGTCTATCTAGTGCAACTAGTCCTGAGATAGCTGTTTAAGAATCACTTCTCAAGCTGGAATTGTAGGCACACAGTGCTGTACCCATCAGCACCCAGCTAATTATCCATAGTACCCTACCATTTCTGTTCATCACTACCGTGGGATCTCTGCATCCCACTGTTGTGAGGTTGAGAGAGGTATGCTTACGGAGAGTCTGCAGAAAGTTGAAAACAGTGGAGAGAAGAACTGTGAAGTACAACTCATTCATGTGGCAGGGACTTTCTGTGGTTACAAAAGGATGGTTCTGGTTAATTTAGCACAGTATGCAACCAGGTGCAGTTTGCCTTCTACTAGACGAGCAACAATGAGTTTTGGGGAACTCACCCTGCTCACACAGCAGCATTCTCACTGGAGGGTGCCTTGGTATCACCACACACTGCACAGGGCAGTGGCCTGGATTGTGTGTGAGGGACTATTGCCCCTGTCTAGCCAACCTTCAAACTGGGTACCTTTACAAATCTCCCCTCTGCTTTGGTTAATTGCACATTATTGGATGCCTACTCATGTTAGCAAATGCATTCCCAAGGAAGTTGTAGTTCGAAGCTTTTATTATGCAGGTAAGTGTAAACCCAATGTGTTATGCATTGCTTATTTTCCAAAGTGTTCGCTAACCTAATGTGGTGTTAAAACCCTTTTTTCCCTGTGATTTTTTTCTCTTTAGGAGAACATATTATTATATCACAAAGGCCAAGGTTCAGTTAAAGTTATTGATTTTGGATCAAGCTGCTATGAACACCAAAGAGGTTTGCAGAAAAGTCAAGTTGATGTAATTTTCTTAATAAGCTTTCTTGATTTAAATAATGTGGAAAAACTATTTCTTTGATTGAGCTAATATAGTGACCTGTGCCCCTAGAATCTGCTGAACTGTCCAGCCAATGGTTGTGGAACAAATACTGGTAGGAGACAAGTAAGCTATTACCACGCTTTTTCTTTGTCCCAAGTCTGATCAGCTCCTCTACTTCTGTTGAAATCAGAACTGCATTTGCAAGAGTGATTAGCTGAAACAGGCCTATGAGGATAATCCCAATACTTCACTTAACAAGGAGTTTATCAGGTCTAGAGAGCCTTTCTCAGTGGGATGGTTAAATTATAATTGGTACTTTTTGGATGAACACAATGCAGGGAATGGGAACTACACTTTAAGTTTAGAAAGCCTTAGGTTTTATTTTTACTCTATGAAAGATTTAAGTAGAATGTGCAGGAGATAACAAGAACAAACTTTGTAAAGGAGAAATGAATGTATAAAAATTCACCTAATAATAAATCTTAACATTAATAAACATATTGTAAAGCACGAATGATATCATCATCAGGAATGCAAGTATCATCTGTTAAAAAAACCCTCACAACAACAAAAAACAAAACCCAAGAAAGAAATCTGCACTGCATTTTATTAAGTTCGAAAAAGAAAACTAATCTTAAATGGCTCATATTTTTCCTATGAAAGACTGATATTTAAGCTGAGCCAAACCTGTTCCTCTATGTTTTGGGATTCAGACCATTAGATGTATATCCCAGTTTTGTAGGAGTGCATAAAAATTTTAGGTTTGCCCAAGTTTTAGAGAACATAATCTGAGAAGCAGCCTGAAATATTTGTGAAGAGTAACATATTGAAACACAAAACAAGTGAAAAGAAAGATGGAGCATGACTGAGGAGACTCTGCCAGCTGAAGCAAGAATTGGTACAATCCTCAAAGTGGTACAGGATTAGAGAGTAGAAAACAGAAAGTCAGCTATTTATTTGTGACACAAATGACAAAAAGCAGACAATAATTCTGCAGTTGGTCAAATGCACAAAGGCACAGATTGCCACCACGGTATTCTCTAACTGTACAGATTTGGTGAAATCACAAGCTGTGCAGCACTTACTTTCCAGGCTGCTTTCCTTCATGAAAGATTTTGAATATGTGGGGATGCAAAGAAGTGCAGAAATATAAAAAAAGTGGCCATCAGAGAGATAGGAATAAGAAAATAACAGAGCTTGCATGCTGTCATCATGTTCAGTTGTCTGAATGACAAGAGGTAAAAGAATTAGTCTACTCACTGTGATGAAACCCAGTCTTGAAATGAGATCTCTTGGCATCTGCTGTGGGGCTATAATGCATTAATAGGGAAATCAGAAGGCAGCAGGAGATGTACCCTAGGTGTCAGTGAAATCAGTATTTCCTACAGTGCAAGCCTGTGATAATGAAGAACTGTTGATTGATGCAAGGGGAAGACCTCCAAAGAGGAAAATCAACATGGAGTAAGCTGAATCACAGCATTAATAGAATAGTTTCTTTCAGTGAATCTTGCTGAAGAACAATTTTCGAATAGAACAGTGGAAAACATATCACCCATTGATTTTAGGAAAGGATTAGAAAAGGTTTTCAGAGCCTGTGTGAGCAATCCCTTAATGTCAGCTAATGGATAGAGTAGATATATGATGGCTGAACATGTGTTTCACTTTTCTGTGAAATCTGGAATCCACATTTCTGTCCCAATTATGATATTTTGCTTCTTGTCTAATTTTTTGTTTTGATATAGTGTACACCTATGTTCAGAGCCGGTTTTATCGCTCGCCTGAAGTGATTCTTGGTCATCCTTATGCTATGGCTGTTGATATGTGGAGCTTAGGCTGTATCATAGCTGAGCTTTACACAGGCTACCCACTGTTTCCAGGGGAAAATGAAGTTGACCAACTTGCCTGCATCATGGAGGTAACTTTTGGTATTGTCTTTTGAATTGCATACTCATTTGATAAACTACACTGCCAGCAACAAAGAGAAATCTCAAGAGATAATGAAATTTAATTGGCTATGGGCTGGCCTTTAAGAGGGGTTTTTTTACAGCCAAAGGGCTCTGTGAGAGGGTGGGTTCTAATGCAAAACTGTTATTTCCATCTCATATGCCAAACACTGCTCTGTACACTCATTGTCTTGCTTCTGAAGGAAACATGTTTTAATCTGGTCAGAATTTGTCCCGAGAAGTTAGAACAGAAGAAGCATATCTAAGGGGAAGGAAAAGCAATCCAAACTATAACAGGCTCCTCTTCTCTTAGAAATCAACTATGTGTCGGCTGAATCAGATCTCTTTAGTCCAAACTCCTGCTGAGAAAGATATTTTTGCTAACATTTGAGTCCTCAGCTGTGGCTTTGTCTAGCAAATCTTGAAAACCTCAAAGGCTTGAGTAGAAACCCACCGGGTGACCTGCTCAAGTGCTGCTCTACACTCCTGGTGAAAAAGTTTTTTTCTTATAGTCACCCTGTACTTCTCAAACCACAATTTGTGGAAGTTGTCCCTTCTTATACTGTCTGCACCTACCAAGGAATTTGGCTCTATCATCTTTGTAAATGTTTTTCAAAGAGTTTTATGAACGTACTGTGACATCACCTACCCAGTGCAAATGTTAGAATAGGTGCAAAACTGACCCATGAAAGCAAGTTACTTAGTTACCCCATACCAATCACTAAACTGCAACCTGACATTGAACTCAGCCCAAATTCTGGTCCTTCTAGTGCCATGTTAGTCTGTACAAGACTTGTCAAAGACAGCACCTCTCCATGTGGTCTCCTACAACAGCTGTCATTAACAGAGATGCTTGTTCTTAGAGCCTTCTGTGGTAGTGAAGATCCCAGTGTCATCCTTTATGAGATCACATTTTCTGTGTGCAGACAGCTCTGAGGAATCCCTCAATTCCTTCCACAATAAATAGCACAAGAGGAAATGGTTTGTAGACATTTCACAGTAAATTGCGACATTCAACTTCTTTTCAAATGGAGGGTGAAATACAACATTTCTCTTGATGGTTATGTATGTTTAAGAAATGAGAAGTAACTCTATGAATTCATTTTCTATGTTGAAGGTATTGGGTCTTCCACCAGCTGATTTTATCCAGGCTGCATCAAGGAAGCGAACGTTCTTTGGTAACTGCTTCTGATGGTTTGTCCTTGCTGGATTCCTTCCCTGCTAGTTAACACTAGTTAATAGCACTGGTAGAGAGTAGGGTCAGACAACCTTAGCTGCTTCTTAGCTGGTAAAACTTCTACCAGGAAGAGGTATTGAGGAGAAGCAAACGGGTAACATGAGGGCTGCAAATGAACCTGGTGCTGTGCTCTTCATGTCGTACGGGCCTCTCATTACCAAGGTGATAGGGAAGGGATTGGAAAATACATTCCACTGTTACTCCTTAAAAATACTATTGCTAAAAGGAACACAGTGGGCTTTGGGAACTAAGTTGGTTTTGGTTTTGGAAATTACACAAAAGAACAAAAAATCACAGTGTAGGATGCAGTCCCTAGGATGTAACTAATATTGTTTGCCACAAAGCTGGCAGACTATCAATCCAACAGGGCAAAACCAGAGTTAGTGGGATGGGTATGGGTACCATTTTTGTAAATCTCTTAACTATTTAGTGAGGATTTTTAGCATAATTTGTTCAGCATGTCTTTATTTTTTTAAGATTCCAAAGGTTTTCCTAAATCCATAACTAACAGCAAGGGAAAAAAGAGATGCCCAGACTCCAAGGATCTAAGCACAGTGCTGAAAACCCATGATGCTGGTTTCTTGGACTTTCTGAAAGGATGTCTAATGTGAGTTCATGGTTTTAACTTATATGCAGCAGGCTAGTTTTGACTTTTGCTTTTCTCGTGCCTTTAAAATCTTTGTATCCTTTGGGGTTTTTTGGTGGGATGTTTTGGTTTTTTTGGTTGTTTTTTTCCACATGGTAGTATTTGGGTAACTATTATTATTATTCACAGCTTATTGCAGGGAGAAACGATTGCACAGAAAGACTATATGGGATTAGTCCAAGATACAAAAAGAAAGCTGACACCATCATATCCAAAAGCAGATCTTCTTCTGATGCTAGAGACTAAACTCTAAAAGCAATGATTTTTACCCACTGAGACTTTTGTATTAAATCCTTTCTGATAAAGGTTCATTCAGATAACATAGATAATGGTACTGCACTGTCCCAAGGCTGTGCATATCTGGAGATCAAAGCTTGGTTTTGGATTTAAATCTAACTCCCACTTTGGTGGGAAGAAAGTCTTCCAATTTCCTCCAGCAGGAGTTCTATTTGGAGCTGACTTAACTGGCTTGAATGTCTTGACTATATTTTCTGTGCTAGGCCTTGGAAATGGCAATCAGGTGATGCACTGTGGTATATGTATGAAAACAGTTCTGCTGACTCGAATACCTGCTTACAAAGATCTTGCTCTCTGCATGCACATTCCCTTGGGTGAGATTAGACTCTTTTTAGTTCAAATGCACCATATGCGACCCCGTAGCAGAGGATTAAAAGGCAAAGTACATTCAGCCATGTCTCCAACCCAGAATCAATGGTATTGCTTGCTTGCTTCTTCTTTACTGTGGTAATCAGCAAGGAGAATGACTTAGCACAGTTACCAGAGTGTTACCTTGTAGTTTGCATGCTGATTTAAGCCCTTTTTCTCCTTATCATAGTTATACTTATTTTTCATTGACAGCAGTCACATTGCACATTTCAAGAATTATTTGATATTTGTCCATTGTCCATTGTCTTGATTGGAAGAGATTTTTATAAATCACTGGAGTTCAGAATGCGAGAATAGTCTTAATATGTCTCAGATCGTCTCATTTCTGGGATAAAATGTTGACTTTACTCCAGTCAAGGATTTTGCTACTGAATACGTAGTATGACAAGTGGTCCACAGCTGTTTTCTTAAAGGAAATTGACAATTTGCACATTTTTGTCAACTGCTAAATACAAATAACATCTAATTGTTAACAGTCTTCACACAAGGTAGAAATCCCACACATTCTCTATGCCAGGAACTTTTTACCTAGTATCACACAATACTTCAGGTTGGAAGCGACCTCTGGAAGTCATCTAGCCCACTCTCCCACTCAAAGCAGGGCAAACATGGAGCAGGTTGCTCAGGACTTTGTCCAGCTGGGTTCTGAGTATCTCCAGAGAGGGAGATCCACAGCCTCTTGGGGCAACCTGTTCCAGTAGCGAGCCACACTCATGGCGAGACCGTCAGTGGCAAAGTGTCTATATGTTTGTGTGGGGAAAGAGAGACGTGATTTGGTGTCACCAGCATATCATGTGTTATCACAAAGTAAATGGAACTTTTAAATAAATGAAGTACTGTGGGAGAAGCAAACTATTTCATGGCTCAAACATGATCATGTGTCTCTTCCGAGGTGGTCAGGTTACTAAGCATTTTACAGGGTGGGACTCCATGGACCCTGCTGATAGGAGGTGTCACTTTACTAATAGGTCTTTTTGCTTGGGAGATAGTTACTAATGAGGTTTTATTCATCTATCAAACTAAAAGACTGAGCATGCAGGAACAAACTTTTGTCTGGTTGCCTTAAATACTGACCTCTTGCATAGACACAGGGAGGCTTTTGGAGTGAGCTTGGATCCTAATTCGTACTGTGTAATGACAGCAGAAGCTGATCCCATAACTTTTCCAGTGTTACCTGTATCTTATGTAAGGCTAATATTTTGTGTCTTCTTTAGCACTGACTGTAAGTTTCTTTCTAGCAGTTCAGTAGTACTTTCCTAAAGAAATCCAAGCTAACTTGTGGTTATATGAAAAAAAAAAAAAAATCGTCCCCCTCTGTTTCACAAGAAGGTTGTTTTTAATGTTCTCTGTTTGCTAAATCTTTATGAATTGTTGATCCATTTTGCGTTGTTGGCTGAATTAGAATATTTAGAAAATAATCCCAGTGAAGTAAAAAAACCCTGTAAACAAGTCATTTCAGGTCACACAGGAAAAAAAGTTATGTGTTGTGATTCCTTAAATTTTCAAAGGAATGAAGTAAGGTTTGAAATGAAAACTCTTTTTGAGACAAAAAGAATTGAACTATCTTGTCTTTTTCAGCTGCTAATCTGTGTCTGTCCAAAGTGGCCTGATACATTTGCCATGACTTCACAAATACCTTTATTCAACTTGTATACACTTCTTTTGCGGATGGAAACATCAGACAAAAAAAAAAAATCACTCAGCTCTTGTTATGACAAGAATCTGTTTGTTTTTCTACATTATTTCTGTACAGTTCTGGATGGCACTGAGATTAGAACAAAATAGTCTGCAACTGATGTAGAGATTACAAACAGAAATATTAGGACTGATATGAATGCAGTATGAATGGAAATGTACGTGTGTTTGAGCACTGGAAGAAACAGCAGAACAGGGGTTGAAAGAATGGCATGTATTGGTAACAAAGGACACTGCTCCCACTTGTAAAACTGGGGAGTGTGTTGTCTGTGTCACTGCCAGGAAGCCTGCGCCCTGGTGAGACCACACCACAGGTGAAAAATCTCAAAGCTCACAGCAATTGCATGGCAACAAGGTTGCAGAATATCACATATGCCATCCATTCCTGTTAGCCCAAAAGGAAAACAAACATATATTCCAAAATACAAGGAAAACCAGACCATGAGTAGCTACCTTGCCTAACATTTATGGAGACTGATGCCTGCAAGGTTCTAATCTGAACGACCATGCCCAAACAGCAGGTGACTCCTAAAGGATATAAAAGATCCATCTAAAGACTAGTACATCATCACCAATCAAGAAGAACTCCAGAGATGTGATGAGGACTCAGTAGCTGACAACCCTTGTCCTTTGTGTGACACACAGGTGGTCTTGGCCAGAACACTTGGTACTTGTGAGTGTGTGTGTGTGAGAACTGAGTGAATGAAACCTGTGAGAGGATAAAGTCAACGTACAGATTTTGCAAAAAAAATCACCTTTCATTTCCATAATAACATCTCACATGAGTTTTGTTACACTAAGTTTCTACAGTAGTTTCAGGTGCAGTTAAATTAGGGAAGACATATCTTTTAATTAATTACCCTATGTCTCACTTACATTCCCTTTCTGGGAGCTTTCATTAACAGGATGTGAAAACATTGAAACAAATATTCAGTACGGTCCCTACCCTAATAACACCATGAGCTGCATGTTAAAAATGGTTTGATGCTGTAGAGGGTTTGATCAGCAAAGCACACAGTGCTGAAGCAAATATAAATTTTCAAAGGATGGAGAAGATCACCTAAGATTTTTCCTTGTTTTCAGTTAAAATTTTTTTGTTTCAAAAAACGTCCTCATGACCTGACTTTCTGAAGACAATACTGAATCTTTTGGCTTAAACTACTTTTCAGTTAGAAATAGTTGAATAACTATTTGTCTACCATGGATTTAAGGTGGGAACCTGCCCTGCGCATGACTCCCGATGAAGCAATGAAGCATGCGTGGATCCAGGAACCAAAAATATTCAGAGCAAAGCAGAAAACACAGACTTCAAGGAAGATGAGCGATGGCTCTTTCTCTACACCGGAAAATGAAAAAGAAAATATTCGTAAGCATGTGCTACCTGGAGAACTAACTGCATTTATATCAGTGTTTAGTATTTCTTTATATTTAATATCATCTGTCTGAAGTAAGGTGAGGTGATAGTACACAGTGTGCAGATAATGAATGGTCACTGGAATGTGGTGGATAGAGACATCATCTCTCACTTCTGTAGAAATGCATTACTTATGTTTTATAGCAGCTGCCATCAAGAAGACTGGCAGTACTAAAGAATCACATAGACAGCAAAATAGTTACGGTATCTGACACCACGCCACAGTGCATTTCCCTTTCAGAGCAAAAGAACGTATCAACGGTGGTTGTAAGATTCCAGAGAGAATTTTCAACTGGTTTTTTGTGAATTTGTGGTGATCACATGTTTATCTGTTGCTAAGAGTCTGCCTTCTCACCCTATACTTTTTTTTTATTTATTATTACAGAAAATATCTGGAAAGATACGGCTGACAAAGTGAAAAGTGAACTGGATGAAAGACTGACTCCCACTGTGCCCTCCACAGGCACAACAGAAAATCATGTGCAGAACACAAGGAAACATGTTATCACAGAGAAACATTTGGAAACCCAAATGGAAAAGCCTATAAAAAATGATCAAGAAGAACACAGTGGTGAAACAGCTCTTCCAAAAAATTCTCTTTTTTTCCCACCAATTAAGTAATACACGGCACAAGCGATGATTGGTTTTGTTGCATACCTGGTATATTTTGTAGGTATTACTTGTACTCAGGAATATAAGCTGTATCTGTCTGTACATGGGCTGTGCACATTGTAAGTACATGTAATGTTCATTTTACCCTGAAATAGTCCAGGCAACCAAAACAGAATTTGAAAACCGTTCCTTTTCCTCATCTACATCTTTGTGATCAGAGATCCTTCACAACCAGCAGCAATAAAATGGAGATTGTACAGGTGAAGAGTCGTTTATTCTTGATGTTAGAATAGACTTTCACATTTTAGATTTTCCTGGATCTAAAAGAACAAATGCATTGATTGAAGAATCTGAATACTTTCACTTAGATCAATGTAAGTCAGGAACAATTCGTGGATAGGATTACTGGATTTACTTCTGTATATAGAAAATAAGAGACACCAAGCCCAGCTTCTTCACTTTCCTCCTTCTTTATCTCTCTTTTTTATAGTGAAGGACTAGATGGAAACCATTGTCACACTTTCTTAGCAGATTTAGGAATGTAAATTATGTTCTTTAGCTCTTTAGCAGCAACAAAGAAGAGTGGTACTCTGGGCCCACTTATGCAGGGACTCCACTCAGTATTCATATCAACAAGAAGGATGGATCAAAGCAAGCTGTTTTGATTCAGAAAAATTGTCCTCCACAGGAAGTTTAACTTAATACTCTGAAAAAAACAGATTTCTATGACCCCTGTGATGTATAGATTTAATTAATTTAAACATTTAGCTCTTTGGACAATAGACTGTCTTTTCATTGCATTTGTAAAGCACCCACCTCATTATGACTCTTACACTTTACTGTGGCTTAGAGACAGTACCGCAATTTAAAAGGAAATAATGAGGAAATTGTCCTACAAAGTGCAGCTGCTACTGTAGCAGTGACACTGCAGCAGTCCCAAGAGAAATAGATGTTTGTAGGTGTTAAAGTCACCATAACAGCAAACTCCCACAGGCTCTTTGTGCCAAAGGAAAACCCAAAGGATATGAAAATGGTCCTCACACAGTTCTAATCTAACAGTGAATAAACAAGCCATCTGACAGGGTGCAGAGGTGACTGCATGACAAAAAGCCTATAACAGGTGTGATCTCTTATTGAATAGAAAGTTAATGGTAGCAGTCATCTTGGAGAAAATGGACTGCACAATGCAGTGTGACCATTCCCTTGGCTTCAGGCAAATCCTGGGACTCATGAAGAAACACCTGGAAGATGAGTGACCCAAGAAAGGCAATAGCCCATTATGGAGTGTATTTGAGCAGTGAATAATAAAGATATTTTGGCAGATAAATATCATCCTGCTGTGATGAAGACATTACTGACAAGCAGGCCAGCTTTCAGTACCAGAATTGTCTGTATCTCTGGCCTCAGAGAGACCCTCCTGGAGACTATGAAACGCTCCTATTCATCACCAGAATGATGTACTGGGACAAATGAGTTCTGTTTTGTATCGCCTTTTGGTGATTGCACAGAGATCCCAGGGTGGCTGAATATCTTGCAGAGCCCTTATCACATTTCACACAGAAGGAGTCCCACGCCTGGTGAGAGCTGAATGAAGGAGTCAGGCTCATTGTCAGTTTTAGGGAATATTCAGAGGTTTTTGCAGATATCTGGAAAATACTTTGGCTGTTTGTCTGCAAGTAACACAGAAGAAAATAAGCAAAGAGTTTATGTTTAAGTGCGAGGGTACAGTGTGGACTAAGAACAGCAAGAGTACTTATCTTGATACCACATCACATGAAAGGTCTGATTCTTACACTCTTGGAACTATAATTTGTACTGTTTTGATTCAGACGCTGTTCATTATCTCTGTTGTGGTACATTTACTTGACTGCTTAGGTTGCTCCAAGTTAAAATATCTGTCTTCTCACAGTTGTGCACTTGTATATTTGTCTGCTCTACCCCAGAGGCAAAATTTGGCATCAATTATACCAAGTTGCTCTTGATAGTATTGCTCAGTCCTTATGTGCTGCAGATGCATTTTCTTCACAATTAATACATTTCAATAGCTTCACAATTAATACATTTCAACAGCTTTTTGTAGTAAGCAGCACCATATTACTTCTTATGGCATATGCTGATGGGTTTTTCAAGGCATTCAATGTTGAGGAAAAAGTGACAAAACCACTTCAGACTGCAATTCAGTTCGAATATCCTTCTATCCACAGAAGGCAGATGGATGGCATTTCACTGTAGCTATCTGCCTGCCATATAGTTCCTGTCTTCCTCTCCTTGCTGACCTGCTGTTCTTTTTTAACTCCTTCAGCCTCCACAGTGATTTCCATCTTCAAAATACTTCCTAATAAGGGCTCTTTTAGATAACTGTTGGGTTTTTTTTTTTTTTCAGAGGTGACAGAAATAAATAGAAATTACTTGGGAGAAAGATCAAGCCCTCAGATATCATCACTGCTTTCACATTCCTCTGCAGAAACAAGTAGATCCATCAGATACAGGTAGCATCCTTGTCTCTGTGCTGTAAGAGGACAACCTTCAAAATGTTGAAAAGAATCCTCTGTAGTCCTGCTCTGCTTGAGCCACCCACAGACTGGTAATGGCACAGACTCATAGACAAAAGAGACACTGAGTGATCATTTTACTAAATTGAAAAGCCCAAACCATGCATCACATTTTGTTTCTGGATGATGTAGTGTCATTTTCTAGCCACATTTGACAAGAAAATGAGGTGGCTGCTTTCTTGTCTGTCTCTTCACATTACCCTGCCTATCTTCCAGTTGTCCTCTTCCCCCATTAGCTCTTCAACTTATTAACAGATATTAGCTGAGGTATGCAGAAGAACAGTGTTCTCAAAAGTTATTTGCTTCTGTATGCTACAGTTGACAGAGGAGTGAGACTCTGTTAGTGTTACCAGTGAGGGAAAGGCAGGAGAATATGGTTATGGTTAGTTCTGCTGGCCCACAGAGCAGCATGAGAGTGCTGGCTGCCCAGGGAGCACACGCATGTTTCTGCATCACTGAAAGGATATGCTGCCCCTTGACCAAGAGCTGGGCCAAATAAAAACCATTAGAGAATGTGGGACATAGAAAGAGCTGGGTATTTTACAGTGGAGATAACTGATTTGGGGTGTAAGGCTAGAAGGGGCATCATGGTATGGAGAAGTGTTGGGCAGTTTTGTCATTGTGTTGAAGAGAAGTTGCAGGAACCAGCATTGTTGCAACAGTGGGTATTTACAGGACATCGGACACAAATCTTTAGGAAATCCAGATGTGAGAACACAAAGGCTCAGTGAACAAGCTGTTATAGCTCTTCTGTATTTGAAACCTCATTAAGAAGATGTTGTCTGAAAAAAATAATGACAATGAACACTCCTAGCCCTGCTGCCTTTATGGAATCGAATACATTTTGGAATAATTGCACTTCACCACCCCTCCTAGGAGGCTGCCTAAGTATAACTGCTATAAATTAAATGCACAGTCATTGC
This sequence comes from Strix aluco, assembly GCF_031877795.1. NCBI lineage: Eukaryota > Metazoa > Chordata > Aves > Strigiformes > Strigidae > Strix > Strix aluco. Next base: position 7,178,856 of record NC_133935.1, read on the forward strand.
CAGAGCGCAGACAGACCACGGGGATCCTAAGTGTAAGCCACTAAGTCTTCCTCATGCTGGATCCTGAAGTTAGTTCTTTTATTCAGAGTTAATAAAGATATCATCTGCAATCAGCCTGAAACATCACAATCCCAATTCCCATAATGCAGAGGTGCAGCTGGTGGTGACGTGTTCCCTGAACGCTGGTTTTGGATCCTTCACTAATGTTTCAATGCCATCTAGTGTCACTACAGGTTGCCTGTATTCAATTTTTGAATACATTGATAATGGCTCTTCTTTAATGTCTCCCCCCTGCAAAAAGAGTAATAAGTCCACCAAATACATCTCATCGAACAGTGTGTGACAGTGGTGAGGTCCCTGTTTATATTCAGAATGTTGTAGCTCTACCTGGGAACAGAGTGCTTCAGGGTTATACCCCAACCCAAATAACAGAAAAAGTCCCCTATAAGGGTAGAGTTGAGCCATGAGAGTGCAACAATATGTCTGTACCACACTGAGAAAAAGAAATAAAACATAGAATGGTTTGGGTTGGAAGGGACCTTCAAGGGTCATCTAATTCCAAGCCCTCTGCTATGGGCAGGGAGACCTTCCACTAGATGAGGTTGCTCAAAGCCCCGTCCAACCTGGCCTTGAACACCTCCAGGGAGGGAACAAAGAATGAGCAAAGGGTTCAGCATCTACTTCACTGAATCAATGCAGCTGAGAAGCTCTCAGAAAAAAGTTCAAGAAATCTAAAGCAGAGATTTTGCAGCTTGCTCCTTTGCCCTTGTTTTGATTTCACAATGCGTAATGTACATATAACACACTGTGACTCTTGTAAAATCTGTGTGAATAAGCAGGGATCACCTACCTCAGGCAAGGTGCTAACCAGGAGTATAAATTCTTTGTAATGCTGGCTTTTATCTTTTTATCACACTTTTAATGTTTGTCAGACTGGACAGACTAAAGCCATTTGAATTTTTCAGTCTGCAGAGAGGTTTGACAGAGAAATGGAAAGATTGGTCACATTATTTCCAGATATTTTTCTTAAAGCACAATTGTCATAGTAAAATCATTGGTAGGCTCCATGAATTGAATTGCAGTAATTTGCAATAGGGAAAACCTAGGAAGGTTTAAGCTCTTAGAATTAAATTTTTCCCAGTTGTCAGCTCTGTGACCTTGTGCTCCAAGGATATTACTTGCATGCTGTGAGAATCAATCACTTGTTTAACTGTACTGAATAGACAAAGCACTAAGAATTATTTCCAGTGAAACACCCAGTCTTATCTTTTACTTGATTGGAGTTTCTTTGTATCAACACCAGTATCCACATAGCACTGCACTGTATGGGATGGACATAATGCAAATTATACACGGGGAACTAAATTGCATAATTAAAAAAAGAAAAAGACATTACAGGTATTCTTTATAATTTAATCACATTAAAAACTGCTAGTTCTTCACATCAAAAAGGTTGGCCATTGACTGGATTGTTGCTTCTGCTAGAAAGAAACAAGCAATAATGATCAAGACTTTTTTTAGTGGGATTCTGTGTGTTTGTATAGGAGGTAGTTGGGTTCCTGCTTCCTGGGGCATGGCTGGAGTCATGCAGCAGGGACACTTTTCATTCTCACAATTCCATGCTTATTTCCAGACAACGCACTGCTCAAACAACCTCTCCTGCTAGAAATGAATCTGTGGTTTTGCTGCCTGCCCAGGTCTGTGACCTCCACAAGTAGAGACCCTCCTGGTTACTCCTGGTCTGCAGTGCCAGGGTTTATCAGCAGGCATGAATTTCTGTGGCTATAAGTGTTCATGTGCCCTCCTATTTATTATGTGAGACAGCAAAAGCCAATTTTTCAGTCTGGGAACTGGTCATCTTTGACCCTCTATCCTTCCCAGTGCTCTTAGCTTTCAAATTACAAGTCTGTCAGCAAAATTACTATGTAGACACTGTATAGCTTATGTCTGTTCCAAAAGGCCTTTATCCATAACCTACAACGCCCCTGCCTTCAACAGTACTTTTGTCACCCCTTTGAAGCTTGGGAAGGGAGAGGGGTAAAAGTACTACAGTCCTACAATTCTGCCTTCCCTAAATATCCCTCACATGCTCTTGTACTGTCTCTTTCCTTCCTGGCCCACTTTGGAAATTACTTAATATAAAGAGAATATTCACCTCTCTATCCTCAGAGTTTTGTTCAGGACATCCAGGATTTTCAACCTGTGAAGAAAGAGAGGGCTTTCACATCTGCAGTGGGATATCAGCAGGAACAGGAGTATTTGTGCAACACTGCAATGGAAAAACAAGCCAATGGCACTGAAAGAGCGGAGAAATTATGTTAAGCAAAGGTGAAGTCCTTTCACAAGGCAGCTGATGAAAAAATCTCCGCTATTCCAGCACCGTTTCTTCAGGATTTCATGCTTTACTCAATGAGGAGCCTATATCTCCTCTGCTTCTTGCTATGGGCTCCCCATATGATTTGGTAGAATTAATCCTGCAGATGTGTGGCAAAAGGTAAGTCAGCATGGCACCATCTTTCACAAAGTCTACAGTTTTTTGAAACCTAGAGGATCTGGGATGGATCCAAACTTGGAAGAGGAGGGCTGTCAAAGACGTGCAGCAATGTGTGGTGCTGAATGCAAGGATATTTTTAGCTTAGTTGCCAAATGTTCAAGTTATCACTCTGTTAGAGTATCTGTCTGGGTATCAGTCTCCAGTCATTTTTAAACCTGCTGGTTAATTTTACTCCAAATAGTGAGTATAATATAATAACATACCATACAATGCCTTACAGGGGAGTATCACCCATCCCAGTATGATATAGTATGATATAGAAAGCAGTCCTGCATTGCCTTCTAGAGGACACAGCCATTGGGAAGGTTGGATATGGGGAAGGGCAAGAAGTATCTGTCATACTTAAAACCTGAACTGCTGAGAACCAGGAAACAAAGTCAGTAAATTCTCTAATGCGGCCTTGTTTCTTCCCTTTTCAGCAGATAAGCTAATACACCACTAATCTACACACTCACACCGTACCAATATGCCTTGTTCAGAGAATAGGAAATGCTATAATTATTGCAAGCACTATAACAAGTTCTATCAAGCAAACTTTGTTCTGGGCATGAGACACAGAGTTGAGCTGCCTGCACTTATTCTAGACTTGAAAACCTTGATTCCCCCACTGACACTCCTGCTTCTTGCCAGTGCTTACAACCTTTTCATTTTTACCCAGGGCATTCCCTTTGTGACTGTCCTTTCACTTGCCTTTCATTAACATCCTCCTTTTATGTTCCCTTGGGTAATACAGCTAAGGCCTTTTAAAGGAAGGTAATGAACCGGTGCCAAAATAGTGGATATTCTGTTGACTGTCTATTGACTTGTGATACAGGATTCATCTTCAAGCCTTGCTCCAAATACTACAACACAAGGTCCAGAAGCTGGATATCAACCTACCAAATGTCCTTTCTTATTAGCTCATTTGGGAAGTTGTTTCTTTTCCTCTCTTTTTTTCAGTCCCTAATTCCACTTGGAACTGAAAGATTTCCCTGACAAACTGTTGGCAGTGTGGTATGTCTATGTGAAAAGCTGTGGTTTCAGTCAGTCCACATTTTCTGAGAAAAATATTTCATTTGAAAAATAAGTGACCAATGCTACTGCTGTTACTATTGTTCCCTTTACTGTCTAACAGACAGTGGTCTTCCCACCATTTTGCTCTAAACCAAAATGTAGCATATTTCCATTATTTCCATATTTCACCCCCAAAAAGCAAATGTAGAAAGAAAGTAGGTTTTAATCTTAGTCTGAACATAGCTGCAGAGCAGTGGTGCTTAACACCTTGATAAAATGAAGGATGAAGTCAGAAAATGGTAATTTAAACCATTTTAAACAGCAATATTTAGTTTTGCTCCTATCACCCATCACAACAGAAGTGTCAGCATTATTAGAGGTAGAGTCCTTTAACTATCCTTACACATGAAGACTGGCAGAAGTAGCTGTTTTTAAAATGCTGCCTTTCTCCCTCATTAATCCCTCATTTTGAGAAGATATAAATCTGTTGTCCAGACTTTTTATTGTCACTGCAGACATGAATCTTTTGTCTTAACATATTCATAAACAGTGATTTTAGACAGCTTAGTGACTGAAGATTCTTTCCACATTTCCATAACAAGACTGTGACATTTTTTTTAATTATTTTGTTAAAAATTGACCTAAAATAACAAGCTAAGGTGTTAAGTAACCTCAACAGAAAGTCAGATATTATGAAATGAAAAAATGACATTGCTTCAACTAGTTATAACGAGAATTCTGTGCTTCCTACCCTGCAACAGGGAATTGTTGAGCTGAGGAGACATGGGGGTTGGAGTTGGCTGTGTGTCAGGGACGTGTGTGCTGCCAGCAAAAGGTTTCAGCAGTGGAGCCTTCAGGGTCATTTCAAAAGAGTACTGGGCATAGCATTTTCATTCTTCATCTGCTGAGTTTGTTGTACATCATCATAATCACCAAAGAGAAAGCTCAGTGAAACATCACTGCTTTCCTCTTCTCTCTCTGTGTCTCTGCTGCTTGAGGCAGATCCTCAGAGGTGTCATTTTACCCTGTGGTTCTGACTCTCCTCTTTCTTTTCACACTTGGCTTCTGTATGACCACTTAGTTTTTTAAAGGAAGCAGTTTTTATCTTCTTTCCTCTACTCGGGTCATCTATAATTTTATAATCTTCTTTGGCATGTTGCTCACTGCCAATCTGTGCTATCTTCCTGTTCTTGAATATCTCTCCCACGCCCCTCAGCAGTGGTATGCCACCACCACATCCTGCTCCATCAAAGAAACCATGCAATTCTAATCTTTGTCACACAGCTAAACCATCCATCCTGGTAATCCTGGGATAGGCATGTCTTCCAAGAGTGTCTCAATTGCATCCGCTAATCTCACACTCCCCTCCATGTGAGAAAGGGATTTTCTGCTTAAAAGAGTGGAGAGCTAGCAACGGTGAAAATTTCTCACACCAGCAGCTCTGCAAAACACCCTAATGCAACCATGAGGTTTCCCTTCCCTTTTTCCCTTCCCCCTTCATCATTAACTTTGTCTTTGATTCTCCCCAAAGTCCCTCAGTTTTCATGTCCCTGTGTTATCATAGCCTTGAAAAACTCACTTTGCATTACCATATCCCTCAGATCTGCCTAGTGTCCCCAGAACAGTGTCTTGGGACTCCCTGGCGCAGGGAAAATTTAAAAAGTTGGGACTGTATTACATAATTCACAAAAGAAACCACAAATATACTTGTTGTCTACAGCAGTATTGTCAACAACATAACCTGGGATTCAATCTGTATGAAGTTTGATCTGTTTAAACCCTGTCCCTGAAGACCAGATTATATATCTCTCCTTCTCTGTTACTCATCTGTTCTGCAAGCACTTGTCTCAGCAGATTAATACAAATGGACTTTTCTAAGCTTTCCTAGCGAGTAAATAGGAATAAACTACCACATTGTTCAAAATCCACAGACCCAGGCTATGTTTTGTAGTGGATTATGCAACTGGGCAAATTGGAGATGAGATGTACAAGGCACTTCCTGGCAGAACTGGTTGGAAACCTGATGAGGCTCTCTGTTTTTAATGTCATTATGCTGAAAGGTCCTAGGCAAGGCAAAAGATGATGCCCTTTTCTCCTTCCACTCACCCCCACCAAGGTATAGTGCATGGAGCAAAGGCATTTTTCTTATTCTACTATTCCAATATGGTCCAGATTGCTACCACAGGAGTCTTTTTCATGTGCCACAGCAGCTTCCTCTGATAAACCATGGCACTAAGACTCACCAGCCCATTTCCAACCAGCTTACCAATAATCTTCACACCATACAATAGGGTGGTATAGTCAGGGTTCATTTCAGCATTTGCAATAGAAAGGCAAGTTAGTCAGAAGAGCCCCTTTTCCTTGGTGAGAAGAGCCAGCATTCACCCACCCTGAGGAGTACTGTGTAGGAGGCAAACACTGTTGCTGTTTTTGGTTGTGTACTACAAAACAGCTATTAAAAATATTTTAAGATGTATATGTGATGGCCTAGTATGGTTTCACTGAGGCAGGGTGCCAGGGCATATTATGTAAAGTGTTGATCTTTCCTACCATGTTAAATTGGATCTAGAACAGTCAGTTTCCACTCCTCCTTTCTGGCAACAGGCCCAGCCTCATGCACTTCCATATAAGCTGGGCCCCTCATAGCAGAATAGCTGCCCAAGGTATCAGCAAGACTCAGAAACTGCAGTGGTCCTGTTGATGATGACAGTTCTCTTCTCAAGAATCAAGAGTACGCTCTTCCTCTTGTTCCTCCCATGCTTTTGTTCTGGTCAGCCTGCACCTCCACTGCTGCGTTTCTCCATCTTCCTGGATCCTTCAAACATGGTCTACCTCCGCTGGGACCATGACAAACAGGAGCTGATGATGTTTGAGCTGCAGGTCCTTACAACTGGCTGGGTGGCATTTGGATTCAGCCCTCATGGAGAGTTGCCTGGATCTGACATTGTGATAGGAGGTGTCTTCCCAAATGGCAGTATCTACTTCTCTGTAAGTTGAAAAGACTTCTCCCTTTGCCAAAAGTCATGCTCCAAGTATATTGACTTGAAAGCATATGGGCTCAACTGGCTAAAGATAGATGTCCGATGCCATTTGATGTTGCTTAGGCAAATAAACTGATCCCATCTGCAAGTCAAAACCACAGCCAGAACCATTAGACATGACTGAAGCAATCACCCACCATGAAGTTAGAAGGGGCTACGAAGAGTGTAACTTCTGATTCATCCAAACCAGAGGTCAGTTCAGACAGGAGTCAGATGTGAAATTCCCATGTTTTCCCTCACTGAAGCTCTTCAAAGGTTAATTTACTTGGTTTCCTCTGTAGTAAGTGGAGACGTGTTCACCTCCAAAAGTTGTTTCTTCCTGACAGTCTTAAATGTCTCCCTTAGGAATAGGATAGCACATCCTTGGGACTTGCTGGTTTTCCATTGTCTATAAAGGCAACCACTAAGGATAGATGCCTGATGTTAAAACAGCTGGAGTTCAGAGGAACAAAATGCCACTGAGGGTGCTAAATAAAAAAGCTGGGTGTTGTTCGGTTTCGTTTTGTTTTGTTTTAATCATGAGAGAGAAACAGGCGGTTTAATGTTATCCAGAGAGAGAAAGAAAAAGTGTCTGCATTCATGAAGTGTTTGCCAGTTGCAGTGGTTTTATTTTGTTCAGCTGTTTTCAGTTCCCTTTTCACACAACAGTAAAATGTGTTTTGCATGAAATATGTCTTGGTGCTTGTCTAAAAAGGGTGAACTCTGGAGGCGCTGAGGCAGCTAACCTTACTCATGGTCGTTAGTTGGTTGCAAAACCATTCTCAGTAATACCCAGTTTTGAAATCTTGTGATTGTGACACAGACAGGGAAGTTTTGTCGATGAATGACTACAGGGAAAAAAATTAAGTTCAATTTAGAAGAAACACTTGTTCTTTATTTTTTAATATTTTTTTAAAAAAGTGTTTTGGGGTAAAACCAAACCATTTAATTTCTCCTAAAGGAACATCCTGAAAGGAAAAATTGAAGTGTTCAGTTTCAAAAATGCTAAACATTCCATTATTTTCAGAAGAGAGATTTAACATTTTCAATGCTTTTCTGCCCTGGCAGCTGAAAGTATTTGTTTATATTACAAAATAACTTTGGTCCTACAAAAGTTTCAGGTTTTTTCAACTATTTTACAGATCAAAAAATATCTCCCAACTATTCAGGTCTGGAGACATTCCAGTAAACGAGCACATTAATGACTACAAAAATCCACATTTGCTCAGAGGCTGTATAGCACATCCACTGAACCCATGGGACAGACAGTTTGAAAGAAAAATATGCTAGCTACTGTAAATAGAGTTTAAGTAGGGTTTTCCCTTTGCATTCTTCCTTCTAACCCTCTCTCTCATCTTTGGTTTTTGTTTTAATTTTCCTCTTTACTACAATCATAGCAAAATCATTAGCTGAGTAATGTCCAATGGGTAAAAAACTAGCAAAAAAGGCTTGTTTTCACAGAAGTGGGGTTTGGTTTTTTTTTCCAGCTGTTTACTGCCTTCCTCTTTCATAAAGTACATTTAATTTTAAATATTTTATTTTTTCAAAGTAGCTCCTTTGCAGACTACTTATCTTTGAATTTGGATCTTTTAATAAAAGAGTACAACGGATTTTCAGAACAGTAGGAAAACAAAAGCTGTATTTTCAAACTGTGTCTCTGTAAATTGAGCATTTGATTTAGAGAAAAATTGATTAGAGTATTCTGAAAGTCCAAATGCATAGATAAATTCAAGAAGAAAGAATATTAGAGGACATACTGGGAAATTTAGCAAAAGCTATAAGCAGATTTTGAAATAATGACTTAAAGGAACAGAGATGGGAGGAAAAAATACAAGGAAGGATTTCACATAAAATTATTCTTCCTTGATCAGACTGTTGTCTAGTAAAATCCTTCTCTTCTCTTTTATCCCTCCAAAGTTGAGCACTGTAGCAAAACTTTTCAATGTAGCACTTCACAGCTGTACATTAGGGAGACATTTGCTTTATTATTTTCAGCTTTCAGGTTTCTCTTGGAGAGATTTCCATCTCATCTGCAGCCACTGCCTTCTTATTTCTGGTCAGTTAAACTCCTTTGCCACAAAAATATGATGCGATCTCAGTCAGTCAACTTGGACCCTTGCTCCTTTTTATCCTTCTTCCCTTTCCGCAGCTGTGTGTACAGTCCCACCTTTTCACCTTGTATTTTCATACCAGCAGTTATTGTGGCCCATTCTGTTCCCAGTAAGATTTCTACAGGAACTAGATATTTAGTTGCTTTTCAAACTCTGCTTCATGTTTCTGTGCCCTTTTACCATCTAATAATTGCGTTTGATGACCTCAGTAATGCATTATTTGTCTTTTTCACTATGCCTGTGCTGCTAAAGCCATTGGTTAGCTTGTAGTTTCTAGGAGAGCTTAGCATCCACAACCAGGCCCAGGTTGCAGGTGTTATGGAAAACCTGAGTTAAAGTAGAAACTTTGGTATGCCTAAAATATTTTACTTTTGAACTACCTCTGTTTTTCAATGGGGCTTATTTTACTTTCCACTCTGTGTGGTTGAGCCAGATGTGCTACAATGCCCCAGGTGTGCAACAGTTCACTCACTCAGGGAGCAGGGAAGACCCTTTAGTTTCCATCCTACCCAGGCCATCCTCTGGGTGATGGGACCCACAGCCTGCTCTTCCCTTGAGCAGCTGTATATATCAGGGGCTGGATGTGAGTTCTTTTCAACTGGCTTGTGGAAATCACCAGTGAAAGCAGAGGAGCTTTAGGAGAATGCAATGCTTTGATAATTACTCAGGTCCCACTAGCAGTACTCAGAAACATGACTTCTTGGAGTGCAGGAAGCTCTTCTCTTCTCTCTATTGCTTTGACCACTGTTCCTTTTCCAGGATTGTCATGGGGCAGGTGAGACAACGCTTGAGGATGATGAGAGCCAGGACTACCAACTGCTGTCAGTGACAGAGAATAAGACCTCCACCACCATGCTGTTCAAACGCCACCTCCGGACATGCGACCCAAATGACCTGGATATCACAGTAAGAAAGGGGGTTGCTCAAGCATCATCCCAAACAAACCTGCTCTCATGTCTGACTGTATTCCCAGATCCCCCAGATCAAATCTGAGCATGACAGGTTTTTCTCACGATAGTACAAAAACAAGAATATAAATAAAAAATATGGAACCATATGGCCATATTTATAATGCCTATTTTAGGGGCACTATTTTGATGTCATTGATGTTTTCTTATAACGTTTTCCATCAAAGAATTGGGAAGATACAAATCTCAACATTTTCTTAAGCTTGAACACAGCTCTTTAAGATCCTGCTCATTTCTCTGCTTCTCTCTTGTTTGCCACATACAAAAAATCAATCTTGTGTGGGAGATAAAATTTTTATTTGCCTAATATAAGGCAGTATTTTGGTAACAATTGTGTTTATCAAACTGAGAATGTTTCAATAATCTCAGTCCTTCTCTCTTGGAAGTGCTTCATATTGGTATTGACTAGCATTAAAAGATTAGTCAACCCAAATTGGTATTTTAAGTCACAGATTTTTCAAAAATATGCTTTGCCAAGGTTCACAAACATTCAAATGCACACAGGTTTGGAATTCTGCAGATATAGACACTGTTTACACCATTTCACCTTTGCTTGAGGGACCTCTCGGTAAATCAGCATTATCCAAGGCTTAGCCCACTCAAAAATGTTTGTTCAGAATTAGGTGTATATTCAGCGACTGGTTAAATGCTTCTGTAGTCATAAACCTTAATGACCTTTACTAATTGAAAGAAATATAACCCCATTCTGAATGGGAAGAACCTACAGACTCCCATGGCTGCTGCTGTCCTTACATGATGGGGCAGATCCAGGTGGATTATTGAGCACATTCGTGCTCAACAGTAGCTGCTAATAGGGAATCAGGGGGCCACAGTTTTGTTAGCTTTTCTTGGAAGTCCCTCAGTAATTCTTAGTAAAAATTGCCCAAAGCACATCAACAGTATATACAGATAAATGAACTGCATCTGCTTGCTCTAGGATATGCAAGATCTGAAAATCTGATTTTAGCACCACTGTACAGCTGCCACAGCTAGAACAGCATCCATACACTCAGTATCTGAACATTTAAACACAGTGATGCAGGTTCTGAAATCTTTACCAAATCCCTCACAGCCTTTTTTTTTCAGCTTTCTTTCATTTCACATACCAGCACTTTAAATCCATGAGTGCTTTAATAACGTGTGTGAAATGACAGTGTGTCTTTTCTAGCCAGCACCTTCTCCTTGGGAAAAAAAAAAACAAAACCACAAAACATTATATCTCTGTCCGGATGAGACAAATCTTGTGTGTTACACTGCTTACTTTTTGTTGTGTGTTCTGACATATTGTCTGAGTGCCCAGGTATGTACCAAATATGCACAATTATGTTATTTTAGGTGACTTCTAGTTGCACAGGGTTAATACGTGGATTGTGTTTTAATACGTGTGCAGTGCTATAAGGCATGTGATGTAGGGTGGATACATGTGTGTGTGGTTGATGGGAAAGAATGAAGGAGATTTTCCAATGAAACGCTTCCATTACAGGTGGACACAGCACACCTCATTGCTGCATTTGGCACAGATGACACAGTCCAATTCTTTAAAGGCCAAAGATTTTCCAAATCTCTTTTCTTGATGAGGTACAGAGGCCCATCTGAGTCAACTGACCCCAAAATATTCTTCACCTATGACCTGAGGCTGGACAATGTAGGTATTGGACAAGAACTTTACTTGGCATTTTAAAAATTTCTTCTTCTGACTTTCTTTGCAGAGTTGATCATACCCGTGCCGGAAGTTTGGATTGCACAGGTCAAAGATAGATGTGACTGATCCTGGAAACATGCAAATGGAGCTGGAAAGAGTAGGAATGAAGTGGGAATGGAAGGCTTGCTGTGTGGAGAGTAAAGGGCTTAATTGCTAGGAAAATGCTGTGAGGTGTTGTCTGTTCCCTTGACTAGAGTTTAGTGAGCCAAACACAGACTGTGGTGCTACTGAACAGCAATATAATTATTAACTCAGGCATATATGTATACAGGTCTATTGTCCCATCCATACAGACTTGTATAAAAATATCTATAATATACTGAAGATATTTACTGTTTCCTGTCTTAGTTTTGTGGGAACTACACAAATGAGAGAGAAGAGAAATAATGGGTATACATTTAAATGCTCTGTGGCAAATCTGGCTAAGAGCTCAGAAAATGCAATACACACTACTGTCTGCACTGCCTCCAGTATTACCTTGTGCAGCATCGCAGTGTCAGATATAAGGATTTACCAGGAGAGCTGGAGCCCCCCTGTTAGCATCACCTTGTGGTACATGGGCCATGCTTGTCAAACGGAGTTCAAAATACCAGCTCAGTGTGGCATTGCATTAACACCTTCCTTCTTTAAACAGCATCAGCCCACACAGACAGCACTCACTCAAGACGCAGCAGAATCTGCTGATCAGCGTGGGCAATATTCCATAGAAAAGAGGGGCACTATTTTTATGTAAAGATTTGTGGGATTAGTGCTGTCATGTGTTGTGCTTGTGACTCCAGAAAACCAGCAATTTAAAATGTTGATTGAAATGGATGAATGTTTCCTACACTTGGCTTGTGTTACAATAGGCAAATTAGTAACGCAATTCCCTTTTGGGGAAGAAACAAAAAAAACAAAAACCAAAAAAAAACCAAAACAAAACAAAAACAAAAACAAAAAACACACAGAAAAAATCTGAAAGAAAAATAATTTAAGACCTGGTGGATCTGACAGATGTGATTGCTCTTCACCAGAATAGAGTTTCATCTTCTTGACCCTTTAATCCTCTCACTCATTGCAACCCAAACCCAAGCAGTTGCTAGCTAAATGCATCATCCTTCCTGCCCCCTTCAGCTCTGGGTCTCATGCTCCTTGCACTGCTTCCATTTGGCTTCTCCAATTCCCTGTGCACATTACTGAGTTGCCAGGGGAACCTTCAGGTGACCTGTGTGTGTTTCTTTTCCAGTTTGCTGTTCCAGCTGAAGAAACCAAGTATGCCTGTACCTTTATCCCTCTGCCCATGGACAGGCAGAAACACCATATCTACAAGGTAAACTTGCAGGCTGCCTGACTGGGGAAAACCAGGACAGGACAGACTTGCTCCTGCAATCATGCACACAAGTCTGTCTTTTACAGCGTTTTAGTATAGATTTGGGAGCATTCCATCTGTCCTTCACTGTCATTGGGATGAGCCAGCTGGCTTGTGTGGAGATAAGCTCTGTCTTGTTTCTAGCCTTGGAAGTACCTTTGTCTTTATGTACATCACACCTGAAGAATTCTTGCTACAAGTCTGATGTCTCAGTGTAGTGAGCTCAGGTCATGTTACCTGTTGGTATCTTTGAGAGCAAAGGGATCCTACAGAGTTTTGTATATTGAAAGGACTTTTGCTTTTGTTCTTAGAGATTGCTAAGAATATTTGTATAAAAGGCAAAACTAACATTTTTGCTGTCCTGTTTTCAATAATGAATATGCAAAAAGTGAAGAGCAAAGAAAAGAAACAGGAATTTTCCAAGGCAAGCCCAGCTTACTTCTCAAATTAAGATAACTTTGCTTCAAGGTCAAGCAACTCTTCTTAGTTTTGTGGGTTTTGAAGGTTTAAAAAGAGGTGTTCGACTGCGATGGCATAGGCAAAATTTCATAAGGAAGAAGTTGCATGGACTGAAAAAAATAATTCAACAGGGTAATCCTACAGAAAAAACTCAGGAGTTTTAGTCAGTTCTTGTGGTAACATCAGGATTTTAAGGCCTGATCTCATCAGTGCTGGTAAAAAGTTCAGTGATTAATGAACAGATACAGGTTATTTGCAGGGTTTGTTTTAGACTATCTTGATTATAGCACTTTTGGCACAACTGATGGAGCAGTGAATTATAGTGAACCTGAGATCAAGGTCCCTTATCTTGCTTTTCAGCCAAGAAAATGGTGTATGAGGTAAACTATTTACATTTCTAGTCTGAAACAACACTGCCCAGCATAACAGGTCAAATAGACACCCCTGTGATTCTGATTAAGGGAAGGTGCTTTGGAGGAAGATGCAAATCCTTTCTGGAAAATGGACTCTACTGGATGCATACCAAAATGAGTAGATAAACCAGTTTATCATCCATTTTGCAAATCAGATTACATCTGTTTGCCTAAGATATGGCTAACTGATTTTTCTGGTTGCCTGCAAAAGAAGTATTTTAGGGTTGACAGTAACTTTTTTTGACTCTTTCTCTTGGCTACAGTTTGAACCTGTCATAACACCCCACAACATAACCTTGGTTCATCATATTCTTGTTTATGCCTGTGGCAATGCCAGCGTGCTACCCAATGGCATAGATGATTGCTATGGAGCCAATCCAGATTTTGCTCTGTGCTCTCAGGTGCTCGTGGGCTGGGCTGTTGGAGGAGAGGTGAGTCTGCAGGGCCCATTCCCTTCCCCATTACTGCTTATGAACAATAGTACCCTTGTTGTCAGCTTGCCCAGTAAGATCCCACAGTCCTGCAGGGCCAACCAAACTGGGGAAGTTTCCTCATACTGTCCCCACTCGACTAATTCTGCTGCATCAGGTGATGATGGCGATTTATATGTAAATGTGCGTATCTGCATTAAACAAGTATTATATGTCACATTAAGGCTTTCATTCTGACCTTTTGGTGATGTGGCCATTAATTTCACAAAATTTTCCTCATGCTAGTCTTGCATAACAGAAAGAGGTATACCTACTTTCTGCTTTTTTGTGTACTGGCTCTGTCTTTTTTTCAGCAGAGTAAAATTAAAAATTCAGTGAAATTGGTGTTCTGACTGAGTGGCCTAGTTAGAAGTCAGCGCTGCACAAATTTAACATCTATCTTGTGCTTTTCAGAGCAGAATGTATTTTGTATTTCCATAGTATGCATGTACACGGGGATGGAGAGAGAAAGGAGATAAGCTTTGGACAAAACCCTTATGTGAATTTTATTCAATTTTATATTATGCAGTGCCAATACTGATATGAAATTTGCTGCAAGACCGTACATATGCTATAAAAATTTCCTATTAAATATAGTATCAAAATAAAAATTAAACCAATCAAAATGATAAATTAAAAATAAATTTTGAAAATTCTTCTTTGTTCCGATTCAGAAGGAAAATAAATGGAATTGGCAGAATTTCCCACAACATTCTGATTTCTAATGTCTAAATAAATATTCAGAAATGCAAGAAAATAAAAACTTTCTTTTTGTAAGTTTTCAATCAAGAAACAACAAAGAGTTGAAAACTAACTTCATATAAGTTTATTCCTCCTCTTCCTCTTTCCACAAGTCTTATCAATTTCCAGATGAAGCTGCGGTTTCCATAGGGACACCTTGGGACCCTCAGTACATCCGACTAGAAATCCATTACAGCAATTTTGACTTGTTACCAGGTGGGTAATGCTGGGCAGTTGTCTGACAAAGAACAGCCTCAGGATGGAAGCCTCAGACCCCACCTACAAGCATTAGAATCAAGCTTCTGGATGAAACACTTCCTTATGTTGCTCAGTACAACCTTCAGGACAGTAAGAAGAAACTGGACTGGGCTCCCATTCAGGAAGAACTTTAACTTTAGAAACATTGATAGTTATATCTGTTCAGATTAGACACGTTTTACCATCAAATACGTTGAGCACATCTTCCTGCTATGATACTAGTGGGAGTGTTAGGGAAAAGGTCAGGGAAATGTGGGTATCACAGGAAAAAGGAGCAAAGTGGGAAGGGACAGAGTGGCTGTGGGAGAAAAGGGTGGACCAAGGGTCAGATGAAGTCCTGAGAGCCTAATAGTACCACCTCAGGCTTCTACCATGACCCCCAGCACTCAATCCCTATGGCAGGTGATGAAGAATGTCACAACCACAGCACTATTCTAGCTACTATGGGGAAAAATTAGCTCTATCCCAGCCAAAACCAGGACAGGTATCATTTTACAGAAGGGGAAACAAAAGTGTAGAGTGATTTTATGGGAATCATCTGAGTCTATAAGCAAGGTTGGATCCAGATGCACTATGAGTGAAGACCTGTGCAACCAGGCACCCTGCATCACTTCGAGGCTGTACGTTACAGTGGACCATACTACTGGGGGTAGGGTGGAGGGCTTAGGCCTTCCTGTTAATCTGTGCCTGCTCCCAAACCGTGATTGGGAAAGGGACACTATATGTGTTGTTGCTTCAGGCCCCACTTCTGATGTTTCTGACATCATTGCTGAAGGAGTGGTTATTTTTCTTTTACAGGCTTGATCGACAGCTCAGGGGTCTGAACCTACTATACTCCGGAGCTACGGAAATATGATGTGGGGGTTCTGCAAACAGGCATCTTCCCTTTCCCTGTGCATTTCATTCCTCCTGGAGCAGAATCCTATAGATCTTATGGCCTTTGCAATTCCAGTCAGTTTGATGAAGTGAGTGTGGGGAAAGTCATACAAAATCCCTCTTGACCTTTCTCACTTTGGGCTTTCATCTTGCTCTAGACATGTCCAAAAGCCATGTGGTGCAGGGTGTTATCTTAGCCTCTATTTCTGCATGTTGCAAAATGAATATATTTTCCAATAACACTGCTCAGCAGATACCCAAGATTTGGCTCAAGAGCATTAGCAGAGCTGTGTGAGCTTGTCAGGACCATGGCTTGAATACTCATTCACCCCATCTAAGTGAAAGGGAAACAAAACCCAAGGGTTGTAGTGACTTCCCAAGAGCTCAAGGGAGCTGGCTCCACCATATGCAAGAGACCTTTGTCCTGCCATAGGTGTGTCACACTGCTGCAGGAAGGCAGGTACGAGGCTGGGAGGATGTGGTGCTCTCTCTCAGGTCAAGCAGGTACCTCTTAGAGCAGGGATTTAACATCCCTCAAAACACAGCCAAGTGGTTGCTCACAATAATCAGCTCTGGTGGACTGTGGGATCCAGGGGATTCACAGGTCCCTCCAGGACTGCTAGATGTGAGGTTGTCACTTTCCCCTTTCCCAGGCCCAGGTGGTGCTGAGACTGGGGGCAAACTCCAAAGATACAGAGACACCCCACCCCACCCAAATGCACATGCCCAGAGAGCAAACTCAGCTGGCCACAAACAGATCAACACAGACAGGAGTACAGTACCTTTACATGCACCACGCAGACAGGAACAACGTCCACACGAGCACGAAGAACACAAATGACCCAAACCTCTTCCTCCTCTCTGGCTAACCCGGCTTAAAGTTCACTTGAGGAACATGACCATATGCTTACCCGCTCAGCTCCCATATGAAATCACGTATGTGGGTCTCTGATTTCTGGTCCAGACCATAAGTCCTTTCAGCATCTGTGTCCAGATCCAGGGCCCTTTTACGCAGTCCCTGGCCTGGACCTTGGATCTTTCTAGCTTGAAGTTCCCTAGTGGATCATCCCACCTCAAAACCACAGGCACACACCTATACACAGTATAGAGAGCACACTCACACAGAAAATAGTTAGAGTTTAACAAAATAGTCTAGATTGCAGCAATCAGGTACCAGGTTTGGTCAGACAAACATAGTAACCAGCAGTATGCTTAAGGACAACTGGACTCTCCTCTTCTTCTCTCCATTTTCCCATGTTTGTTTCTCTGTTTCCCTAACTTTGACCTCTTCCCTAAGTGTCCGATAATAAATTTTGCAAGTTCCCACAATCCACTTAGAATATCCCATACATTTTACACAGTCCCACAATCCCCCTTGAACAACCCATAGGTTTTCTCCCTCTTATGAGACCTGCAGTAATCTTGGTTTTCTTCTTTTCATCAGTTTTCAAAGATTTTCTTTGAACCTTTTATGGTTTATATTTTGACAGTTCTTTTAACGTCCCATTGATCAGTGTCTTACAATTTCTGCTTTTACTCTTTCTATTATCTGCTATATGTACCTGCATGTGTAACTAATTACCTCTCTTGCATCTTGTCTTTGTTTTTTACATAGCTGATAGCAAGGTATGCTTACACTACCCAGCATATCACAGACTCAGACAACTATGCCAGAATACCTGAAGCCAGAAGAGCAATTTTCAGAAAAGCTCCCCAGATCAACCTTTCAATCAGTAGTGACCTCCATAAGGAAATGGTTTTAAACCTCCTTTTTAAAAGAAATGTTACGCTGACATGAGTTCCATCAAGCTTTTGACTTGATGGGCAGGCCTAAAACATAGTGCTATGCTCTGACTGCCAGGCTCTGACCTACTTCATTTTGAACTGCAGATGAATGGGATGCTGGTTCCAGATCTCCATGTCTTTGCCTACCTGCTTCACACCCACCTGTCTGGCAGAGGAGTGAAAGCTGCTCAATACCGGTAAGAGAAGGAAACTAACAGTATTGCTGCCCATGACACGGGATCAGTCCCTGCCTCTTGGGCTAGAGTGGATGAGGACCATAGAATCATAGAATGGTTTGGGTTGGAAGGGACCTTCAAGGACACCTTCCACTAGCCCAGGTTGTTCAAATCCCCGTCCAACCTGGCCTTGAACACTTCCAGGGAGTGGGTATCCACAACTTCTCTGGGCAACCTGTTCCAGTGTCTCACCACCCTCACAGTGAAGAATTTCTTCCTTATATCTAATCTAAACCTACTCTTTCAGTTTAAAACTGTTACCCCTTGTCCTATCCCTACACTCCCTGATAGAGTCCCTCCCCAGCTTTCCTGTAGCCCCTTTAAGTACTGGAAGGCCACTATAAGGTCTCCCTGGAGCCTTATCTTCTCCAGGCTGAACAACCCCAACTCTCTCAGCCTGTCCTCCCACGGGAGGTGCTCCAGCCCCCTGATCATCTTCACGGCCTCCTCTGGACTCACTCCAGCAGGTCCATGTCCTTCTGATGTTGGGGGCCCCAGACCTGAATGCAGTACTGCAGGTGGGGTCTCACGAGAGCAGAGTAGAGAGGGAGAATACCCTCCCTTGAATTGATGGTCCCTCTTCTTTTGATGCATCCCAGGATATGGTTGGGTTTCTGGGCTGTAAGCGCATATTTCTGGGTCATGTTGAGCTTGTTGTCAACCAACACCCCCAAGTCCTTCTCCAAAGGGTGCTCTCAATCCATTCTCTGTCCAGCCTGTATTTGTGCATGGGATTGCCTCGACCCATGTGCAGCACCTTGCATTTGGCCTTGTTGAACTTCCTGAGGTTTGCACGGGCCCACCTCTCCAGCCTGTCAAGATCTGAATGATGTTCCCAGGTTAGTCTCCATCTGTCTGTCACTGCAGGAGACTCTGCAGTGCCTGAACTATAGTGCAAAGAACTAGCCCCTGAGGAAAGAAGGGTCAGCTCAGCAGAGAGTAAGAGACTGGGACTGTGCCTCCTGTTAAATAAAACAGGTCCAGACAGTGAGCTCAAGCACTGGACTGTTGCTCATCCACATTGGTCAGCTGCTACATGGTGCCCTTGCATATCTTGGTCCTGTAACCCAGACTAACCCTGAAGCTACACAGACACAGTTCTGGGGATTGCGTGTGCCAGTTCCCATGGGCTGCATGGGCAAAACTACAATGGGTTTGGTTTCCTCCACCACCCCCCCACGCAGAAAACTTCAGCACTTCTATGTGTTCTCTGATCACACCCTAGCCCATGAAGTATGAATTCTCAATTCCAAGCTATGAATATAACCAACCATGGTCTGCAGCATAACATTTGAACACTACTTCAGCTGCTTAGAATGTGAAAGCAAAACAAAATGCAGAAATAAAATTTAATTGTTCTTTAGGCCAAAGAGGCATTACACAGGTCTAAGTGCTTGGTAGTATAGGTATAATGCCTATCTCCTCCTTAGGTTTCTAATTTCAGAATAACCCAACATGAGACAAGCATCACACTTCAGACAATTAAGGGAGGCAGACACTTAGTCCGTGCCAGTGAGCCAGAGAACAATTCACTATCCTATGATATTTAGCAACATGGGTGTAGCCTGAGATGTTGCAGTGACACTCTAATCTTAGAGCGCTCACTGAGACACCTCCAAGATCAAGTTCCCTGCGGGCCTATGTGGCATTGCTGGTGCATGCTCTGGACTGTGATGTGAACTTCATCTGGAATGGGAAGGGCAAACTTTGGCATTGTCTGATCCTTAGATGGCTGTGCTCTCACACCAAATCCCCAGAGCCCTGCACTGTCTCCCATACTGCCTCATGCTGATTCACTCTGCAGAAACTCCCCACATACTGTTGACCATGTGGGTGTGCAGGGAACCTGAACTGCACCGTAGGCAAGCTGTGGAAGACAGGAGAGTCCCTGGCCCCCCAAAACTGGTGCAAAACTGAGTTATGAGGAAGGCAGATTAGTCTGAATTCTAAGCACACATATGAAATATCATTCAGAAGAATCTAGGTTGTTCCAGAATGACACATCTGCCCTTGAAAATGGCCTTCCTCAGTTATCCTTAAACACCAATGGCCTTCTACAGTCAAACATGGTTTAAACACCCTGGCCCTGCACCTCTCTACCCACTTCCCAGCATGCCAAGGAATGGGGCCAAGTGACTAGAAGCTCCTCAAAGGCAACCTCAGCAAAGCAGAACTAACAAACACAATTGTCTGATGGGTATTTTCCCCTCTCTGGCCAGCTGTGTCTGCAAAATACCTAGCAGCTTCTGCAGCCTAACTGTGACATGGCAAAAGCAAGGAAAGCTTTTTAAGAACCTTAGGAAACAAACTTGGTCTGCTATAACTAGACTAAATAAATGGGGAGTTTGTACCTTTGAATATGTCTGCTCCCCAATTATACCTGTCTGTGTCCCTCAGGAGTAGCACATTATAGCTGGCAAATGTGCTTGTCTCTTGGAAAAGTACCAAAGTAGACATCAACAAAACCTATTGGCTTCAAAGCCATCCCTCAGTTTCAACACTAGTGATCTCCAGCCCAGACTGGCCTGACTCTATCTCATTAGCTAGCACCTTCCAAGTGCATGCTCCAAGTAGCAGGGAATGATATAATCAGGAGAGTTTTCCTTAGACTTCAGAAAAAAAAAGGAAGATTCTGTCCCTTTGCTAGGAATCACTTGAGGTCAGCCTAGAGAGGACTAAGGCAACAGTTCAATTTACTTAGGATGAGCATATATCTGAGAAAGGACCTTTGCAGACCATGCTAGGACCATGTCCTGAAGCCATCTCAAGCACAGGCTCCAGAGCAGAAGCTCAAGTGTTTGAAACACCTTCTGAACAGAGATGATTCAGGCACTGTGAGCAGTTGGGGTGACTTTTTTTTTCTGAGATTTCCCCTGTAACACATAGGATAACTATGTTCTTAGTCACTTGCCTAATTAGTGGAGACCCCAGACTCTTTGGAGCTTGACCTCGGCAGAATATAGCAGATTGTGATCTTTGATGGCAATTTAGGGGCAGGCCCGTCTCCTTTTTAGGTGTTAATTTCAGAATACCCCAGAATAGGCCAAAAGTCACACACAGCCAGTATGAGTGACTTATCAAGAGTTATTCTGTTCCAGACAATAGCAATAGTTTTTTGGCTCCTGCTGGTTATGCAAGTTGCCTGGTACACATAAACCATGTACCACATCCTCTTTCTTGACTTGAATTTTTGTGAAGCTTGGCCTCCAAACCAGGTTCCTCCCTCCTGAACCCATTTTGCTATAAGGTGCAGCTGGACAGTGGCGTGAGCCTACTAGTTTGTCTGCTCAGAGCTGCCAGCAGTCTCGAAGTGGGCCTGCAGCAAGCAAGCAGGGTGTGTGACAGCTGCTGTGACAACCTTGCCATAAGACCCACGAGGGTTTGTGGGCTGGGTGCCCTGGAGCACCTTGCAGAGTGCACCGTGGATGTACTTAGCAAGATCTAAGAACCTGTAACATGAATGGAGAAGCAGTGCTCAAGCAGAGCAAAGACCACCTAAAAAGCAATATCACAAAGCACTATAGAATATCAAGGAAGAATTCACATGTGATACTTCTGCCTCTGCAAGGGAGGTCTGAACAGCCTGCCAACTCTAGGGTCAGAGAGTCTTTTTAGTTAGGAGAGTGTTTTTAAAGCAGGTGTTGGAGTTACTGTCATCTGAAAGGCGAAAGTTTCAAGGCACAACAATTATTGATATGTAAAAAGCCCACATCTGGACTCCAGACCAAAGAGAGTTGGGTGAGAAATTTTAAATGTATGTTTGGGACTGACTGTCATTGAAAATACATTCTGTGAGTTATGGTACAAAGGAGATCAGGCATGAATTCTGGACGGGATTTTTCTCTGCTCTGTTTATTTCATTCAGGAATTGTTTATTCCACACCCCTCCCTGGAAATGTTATAACTTTCTCCCCTTGTTTGTCTTCCCCAGAAATGGTGAGCAGCTGAGGATCATCTGTGAAGACAACAAATATGACTTCAGACTGCAGGAGATACAGGACATGAAGGAAATCCTCATAATCAAACCAGTACGATCCTCCCCTGGGATGTAGCTGTGGGTGGGCAGGCTGGGGAGGTGGTGACAGAGCACATCGACATATTCTGTCCTTCATTCCACCTCAGGCTGTGGCCCATTGTTTTCACACTGTTTCCTGGTTCCCCATGTTGCAAGTGGTTGTTTTGCATGCTTTGCCTGTATCTCTCTGACAGTGTGACCTGCTGTGTTCTCTAGGGGGATGAGATCCTGGTAGAATGCAACTTTCAGACACTGGATCGGTCAGGGATTACCTTTGTAAGTTTGTTTTTTCTATTTACAAATCTTCTATTGCTTTTAAAATTAGTTTATCACCATTAAAATCTTTTGGGCAGACATACCTCTCTTTCCCAAGAAAACATGGCCCTGGCAAAAGCTTCTCACATCAGACACAATATTACAGATGTACTGAGGCATGTCTTGCACAGTTGCTCCATGGCTGGGCAGTAGCTCTCCAGCAAGACCCTCCTACTATAGGCTTATGAACAGATCCCAAAGCTGTCTTGCACCTAATACCATACAAGCTAAGTCTTGTCCAAAACATCAAGTGCAAGTAGTGAAACTTGCAGCTGAGTTGGTTTCCAATCATTGAACATTTTAGATTTAGTGGACAGGCAGAAGTCAAATACAGAAGCTGACGTAATTTGGCAGCTGGATCTGATTTGCACTTCTAAAAATATGAAGACATTCTTTTTAGTTCTTCTTATTCGGACTAGACATCAGTTTTGCAAATCATCATACATAAACAATTATTGTCATACCCAACCTTCATAACTTATTTTAGAGCATATGCCATGCAGAGGAGTTAATGACGTTATTGCACTTAGAAATGTGCACAAGAATCTGAGATTCAACCTAAAGAGGATTTCAGAGCTTAAATTCACAGAGAGTAACACTGTTAGATTTGGTTGGGACCATTCCAAAAGTAGGGATCAACTGAAAAATTCTGATCTGGATGTTACACTCAGTTAATTCCCTGAATGTTTTAGTTGAAATTCCTGAAGTTTCACATTTTGAGATCTTGTAGATTGAAATAAAACTGTGGTAGTTTTCCCTAAGGAAAGAACAAGCAGATTTAGATTATAAAACCACAGAGCAACCTATTTATCAGACTCTTGTGAGGATAGTTTTATTCTCTGTTTCTAACTCTCAGACAAAACTTTTTTTTTTCACCAGACAGGATCTGCATGAGCTGCGAACAAGAGTGCTTTCCTGAGGAGAAGTATCTTCCTCATATCTCAGAAGACCTCTGAGTCATCCTTGTGTCTTTGCAGGGTGGGCCGAGCACCATGAATGAGATGTGTCTCACATTCCTCTTCTACTACCCTCGTAACAACATCTCCAGTTGTATGGGCTACCCTGATATTTTGTACATTGCACATGTACTCAAGCAGGAGGCCTCTGAGTGAGTCCTGAGTCAACATGTTTCTGGAAGTAGCAGAGCTAAATGTAGCTATGAAGAATGGCAAACGGAAAAGATAAAGAAAATGAAATGTTGCTGATAGGGAAGAAAGAGCCATGTACTTGGCTCCGTCAAGTTGAACTTCCTTGTTTCAGGAATCCATCGACTG
The DNA here is from genome assembly GCF_031877795.1 of Strix aluco. NCBI lineage: Eukaryota > Metazoa > Chordata > Aves > Strigiformes > Strigidae > Strix > Strix aluco. The sequence continues at coordinate 7,202,394 of NC_133935.1, forward strand.
TGCCATTTTAACAATCTCTTCTCTTTTATCTTTTTTTCCCCCTTCATTTTTTTCCCCCTCCTTCCTTATCTTCTCATTGTATGTCTTCACCTCCCCATTGCCCTTTACTCTTTCCCCAGTGCAGTGGAAGCAATGATGGCCATGGACTTTGTTGACTGGGACAATGATACTGTCAAAATTGCAGAGAAAGCAGCCAAGGAGGCAGATCAAGTAGTCATGATTAAAGCCATTAATGTAAGTCCCCCTTCTGAGAAATTTGTGGGTGGGGAAATGGACTTGGCTCTGATGTTCCAAGAGTAAAGCACAGCTGAGAGATAGAGCCAACACACAACACCTTGGGTACCACCAGCTTTTTGTAGCTTCTCGATGGCTATAGGAACTGAAAGGCATTACGAGAATTATGAAGTCCTGTCTCTTAGGCTGAAGTTGCAAGTAACTGTCCAAGACATATCTAGTCATCATTTAACTTTGAACTGAAAAAGCTAAAAATTCCTCTCCAAAAAGAAAAAACACTCTTGCGTCTTGGTAATATAACAGTGCCTGGGGGGGCGATGCTGTGGCAGAGCATTTTGGACAGAATAAGCAATAAAGTAGTACTGAAGATCCCTCAGACAATGTCCACACAAAAGGAATTAGGATGATCCAGAAAATCCACATACATGGAACAGGGCTTCCTGTATCCAACTTATCCAGCTGCATTTCAGTGCATCAGTCTGGTACCTACTCATCTTAGAGGTAAATTAGGGAAAAAATCTCTTAAATTGAGAAAGGATCAAAATTCCATCTTCCTCCCCTCTCTCAGAGAGCTTCTCTGCTGTCAGAGGGGAGACCCATGTCATTATTTTCTCTGAGATGGCTAATTACACATCCACACAGCAAGAAAACTGACTAAAATGCATCCAAAACATGTAGTGTTATGCCACAGTCTTGTGGCTCCCAACTTAAAAACAGATCATGTAATTTTATTTTTCCTTCTTTCCTTCCATCCCCAGGAACTCCAACGAAATGAGAGTGGTCTAATCAGAGACATTAGTATTCCAGAGCGGGCTGCCTGTCACAATATTGCTGGACACATCTCACTGTCAAGTCTGAGGGCCACTGCAAACCTTCGTTTGACCGCAGTATGCACTTCTGAGTCATCAACCACCAAAGGAACTACTTCACTTCCTCTTCTTTCTCTCACACAGCTGGTGTTTGCCTGCCTTACCTTGGCCTCTGAGTATGGGAAGTGAGGGACAGAATACCAGAACAGATCACCGGTCCGCTGAAGAAGTCTCTGTAATTACCACCTAGTAGCGGGGTATTCCAGATCTGATGGCGCTGAACATGAGAGGATACTTATATAATAGAAAATTGTCTCCCTTTGCAAGAAATGGGTTCAGCGGGCATTGGCATTTATTTTATTTTCATAAAAATTACTTTCTAGTATAGCTTGTTCTAAATCAGAAAAGCAACGTACTATAATGCAGTAAAGACAGGAATACAGTCATCTCTTCAATAGCTGCTGCTTAATTATTAAATCCAGATCTTTCATAGATGGACTCCTCTATGGATTTGCTCACTGTAATCATTATCTAGTCTCAAGCTATCTACATACTCCCTGTACTTAGGCCAGTATAGAAAACTAGAGTCCTTAGTTATTAAATGATATGATTGATTCTAAAATTAGTCCTGCCATATTCATCAATGACTGCATGACAGGGAATTTACCTGCTGATTGCCAGGTAATAATGAGGTGATGACTTGGTCTTTACTGGAAAATAGACCTTATACACTGTCACATAGCAAACCTATGAATTCCAATTGTACAAAAGCTAAACCATTTGCTATTCTCTTTTCTTATACTTTCCCCCAATGTATACATGAGAATTATAAGAGCAAATCTGATGATAGTTATGTTCTTTGTCACTGTACTGACTCCTCCAAATTTCAAATTTCATGCTGGGACTTTTCAAAAAAATATCTCCCCACATTCCCCAAAGCAGGGTTTCTGCTTATTTTGACAATAATTCGTACACCAGGTAAAAACACCCTCAGACTTTAAAGGAAACATCACAAAACAGAGTGATTAGGAGGGTAACCAACAATGCAAAGTGGATTCTTTCCTCATTTGGCTGATGAACATTTATTAGCTAGTAATTATCTTGACTAAAACTGAAGCATGGACAGAAAAAAAATAATATTTGCCTTGAAAGCAAGCTCATGAAGAGAATCCATGAGATTCTAGGAGAATCATCCAGGCACTCAGAGCTGTGTCCCAAATAAAACACATTACTGAGATCACTGTGCTGTACTTGGTAACATAATCTTAATTCTCACTAAACGTGTTCCCCTTCAAATTCCTATGGGAATATATCACATTCCTTCTCACTCACAGTGTAGCCAAGTCACAGCAAGGCCAGTTAGGGCAAGAGACATTAGAATAGAATAGAATAGAATAGAATAGAATAGAATAGAATAGAATAGAATAGAATAGAATAGAATAGAATAGAATAGAATAGAATAGAATAGTTTCAGTTGGAAGGGACCTACAATGATCACTTAGTCCAACTGCCTGACCACTTCAGGGCTGACCAAAAGTTAAAGCATGTTATTAAGGGCATTCTCCAAATGCCTCTTAAACACTGACAGGCTTGGGGCATCGACCACCTCTCTAGGAAGCCTGTTCCAGTGTTTGACCACCCTCTTGGTAAAGGAATGTTTCCTAATGTCCAGTCTAAACCTCCCCTGAACCATTCCCATGCATCCTGGCACTGGATCCCAGGGAGAAGAGCTCAGCACCTCCCTCTGCACTTCCCCTCCCCAGGAAGCTGTAGTGAGCAACAAGGTCACCCCCCAGCCTCCTCCTCTCCAAACTAGACAAACCCAGAGTCCTTAGCTACTCCTCACAGGACATGCCTTACAGCCCTTCCACCACCTTTGTTTCCCTCTTCTGGACACATGCAAGGACCTTCATATCCTTCTTAAATGGTGGGGCCCTGGGCTGGTTTTGAATGTGATAGAGTTAATTTTCTTCATAGTACCTAGTACAGGGCTGCGTTTTGGATTTGTGCTGGAAACAGCACCCTGATAATTCAGGGATGTTTTAGTTATTGCTCAGCACTGCTTACACAGTGTCAAGGCCTTTTCTGCTTCTCACCCCACCCCACCAGCGAGCAGGCTGGGGGTGCACAAGAAGCTGGAAGGGAACACAGCTGGGACATCTGATCCCAACTGACCCAAGGGATATCCCAGACCATATCACATCGTGCTCAGCATATAAAGCTGGGGGAAGAAAGAGGAAGGGAGGGACATTTGGAGTAATGGTGTTTGTCCTCCCAAGCCACCATTACGCGTGATGGAGCCCTGATTTCCTGGAGATGGCTGAGCACCTGCCTGCCAATGGGAAGTGGTGAATAAATTCTTTGCTTTGCTTTCCTTGCATGTGAGGCTTTTGCCTTACCTATTAAACTGTCTTTATCTCAACCCACAAGTTTTCTCTCTTCTACCCTTCCAATTCTCTCCCCCATCCCACAGGAGAAAGGAGTGAGTGAGCAGCTGTGCGGGGCTTAGCTGCCATCTGGGGTTAAACCACGACAGGCCCAGAACTGCACCCAGCACTCAAGGTGAGGCCACACCAACGCTGCATACAGTGGGATAATCACCTCTTTTGCCCGGCTGGTCATGCTGTGTTTGATGCACCCCAGGATGTGGTTTGCCCTCTTGGCTGTCAGGGCACACTGCTGCCTCATAGTGACCCTGCTGTCAGCCAGCAGATCAGGCTGGGCGACTGGGCTTCTCCTAGCAGATTACATCTGTCACCAGCACAAAAACTAAATCTAGCATTTTTAATTGGTAAATGCTGCTATGAGCTAGGAAATTTCCTCTAACAATGATTCACAGCACAATGTCCGCATAGCTGCCACCTCCTGTTCTGTGAAAGCATTAGTCATGTGGGAATTAAAAACCTGGAAAGCCTAGGGCTTGTCTAACCTATTCTAGTTGCTGCCTTTGCATATTAAACACCCTTTGTCCTTCCCAAAACAGGCTGGACCAATCTCACTTTATGAATCACAACTTGCTATCAGAAGTTACCTACAGAGAGGGATAACATGTTTCTGAACTGCACAAAACCCACATTCTTTGGAACACAGCAAGTCAGCTTGGCTGTGGTTTAGAAGAGCCGCAGACACATGACAGAGGCCCAAAGTGTGGCAGTGTCCTGTTTCAGAATCGTGAGTTACATTTCTCTATGGATCAGGGGTAAAGGTATCACGCTTTCAGATGTCTGCTTTTGAGAGCACTGTCTTCTGGACTCTGCAGGGCTGCTCCCTATGATGTGCTATAGGTCCACCCTGAGATCTTCACTCTGTGTCCTGGGACTGACTTCCAGATCTCTGTATTTCTCTTCTTCTTTCTATACAAAGATTGTTTTTTCGAAATACCAGGTGGAGTAGGTGGGGCAGGGTGTCAAGATCTGGAAACTCAAAATATTACTAGTGCAGAACTGCTTCCTGACAAAGATCACCACATCAAGACCACAACCTTACATTTAACACACTACTAACAAAAGATCAATTAGAAGTAGGTTTCTCTTCTCATTATGAATTTCTGTATGACAGAAAGAGGAAGGAACTTCCTCCTGAAGATTAGAGAGGGAAGGGAGCTATGATTCGTCCTCACTCCAGAGTACCGTTTTAAAAACAGCAGCGAGAGGAAAAAAGAAGGGTGAGCAAGAATGTCAGAAAATCTCATCTATGCTGATTTGAACTTGACTGAATCAACCAGGCCCAGACTACAGAAAGTCACTGATGCCCAAGGTAAGTTGATCGATCTGCACTGAGCTTTCTTTTTATTCTTCAGCCTCTCTCCCACATATTTTGAAAGAGTGCCATGGAGCACCACAACCCCAAAGAGGATGAAGGAAATGTGAGGGCCAGCGCTGTGAAAAAAGTGCAGGTGGGGTGTACATGTAGGTTTTTTACACCCTAAAAAGGGGATTGTTATGAGATCTACTTTTCATTTGTTAAGGTGCAAGTGTGAGGGGGAGTTTCTTGTGTGATATTGAGTAGTTTCTATCAATTTAGGAGATTGTTCCACAGGTGAACATCAACTGGTCCTGATCGAGGCATGTTCTCATGCATCAGACTCTGATTCCTGCAGCAAACTGACCAGGAGTTTCTGCTGTTTGAAGCAGTCTCGTGCGTAGCCTGTTTCTGCCTCCTGAGCATAGCAAGCATCACTTCAGGGTTTTTGCCTCCTGGCTTTGTCTGTACAAACCACTTGTTTAATAAATCAAGCATAAAATGTTTCATGGACAGATTTAGTTTGTTTTAGTATAAATGTCTTTGTAAAATTCTAACCTTAAATTTATCTTCCCTTAATGCGCTAGGAACTATTGCATAAACTTTTGCACTTATTTTTCTACATTTGCATAAAATTACATCCTAAAATAACAGACTTCATACACTTTGTATCTGTGTTTCGTTTTCTTTTTTCTTTCCTTTCTTTTTAACCTTACTATCTCTTTGACAGAAATAGTAGTTTCTATTTCTTGCCACTCTGTGCTTGTCTTTTGCATAAAGTGTGATTCCTTGTCATCTATTTTGAAATGGCTGGAGTTTCTAATGCCCCAAGAAACAGTGTTTCTATCACCTCTTTCAATAGATTACTCCACAGCTAAACAGCTACAGGTACCCATAATAGATGCCTCCTGATTAAATGTTCCCTTTTCCTTATAATTTAATTTACAGTTTTAATAGCATTTTTATGTTTCTCTGCTTGTGCTTTTCTGGAAAACCCCTATCAACTCTTCTCTTAATTTATGCACAGTATTTCCCAGTGATTCTGCATATATTACAGAAAACAGCTCAAACACCGATTTCTGTCTTCTTTTTCTTTCTCCCCCAGTTTGCTATTTTCTCTGTGATAATGGATTCCCACAATCAAATGCAGTGTTCACAAAGGAATGAAATTAATTCCATAAGCCAGGAGAATGCACTTAAACTCATAGAAGACATTAACTCTGTATGTTGATAGAAAAAACCGGGCTCAGTGCTGCATGTCAGGATGACTTTCAATGTCTTATAAAATTGCAACATCGTATTTCTTAATTTCCACTCCCTTTTTATGTGTCCCTGCCTTTCCTTCCTTCCTCACACGCTTTGTTCCATACTCGTTTGTATTTATGATCTGCAGATGTTAGAAGTTTTCACTTTTCTCACTGTCTTATCGTTAACTACTAACCCCTTCAAATTTAGCATGATCTGCGGTTTTCAGGTTTGCTTCGACGTTGTAGCCATTCTCACCACTCACATACGGATGTGAATTAAGACAATCAGACAACCTTAGACATTTTTCTCCACTTCTGTTTATATTTAAAATGCGTGTGCATGTGCCCATGTCTCCTCTGTTATTGTCTGCACTGAAGATAAACCAGATCTGTTTCCACCTATAGCAAGTCCTCTAAGGTGTGAATCCAACAGACAAAAATATTATTTGGGCATAGTTAAATATAACCACATAAATCAGTTGTTGTCATGTGTTTAGAATTTCACATCATTTCAGTCATTTTTGTTCCATTTAAGATGTTTCTCAACTTTCTCTGTTATTTTTGCCTGGTTTTAGGTTCTATATACGCAGAAGTGAAAGTGCAGTCCCTAGACAAAAATGCTGCAGCTAGCCACACATCATGCGGTGAGTTTTTAGCTGTCTGCTAAATGGAAATTAATTTAAACAATGAGAGGAGAGGAGGCCATTCCTTATTTTCCAAAAATGCAGTGATACAAGGCCATATGGGAGTCAGGAAGATACAGTCATCTGCTTTACGTAGCCAGAGCAGGGGGCAGTTGATGTGTTGCCTTATATGCAACTGAACACTTGTTGGCTTCACTGATATCAGGAAGTATTTCTTTAAAGAACGGGTTGTTAGGCGTTGGAATGGGCTGCCCAGGGAGGTGGTGGAGTCCCCATCCCTGGAGGGGTTTAAGAGTAGGTTTGACATAGCGCTGAGAGATATGGTGCAGTTGGGAACTGGCAGTGTTAGGTTAATGGTTGGACTAGATGATCTTCAAGGTCCTTTCCAACCTAGTTGATTCTGTGATTCTGTGATTCTGTGATATAAGAGCACAAATACAGTTTGGGCCAAAGAACCCATATATGATACCTTTCTGTAATACTTTCACATGACTATGCATCTACTCAGGGACTTCCTGAGACAGATGTGATTCTATTTATGTATCCTCAGTGGATTTCTCTTCTACAAACTTGCCAAATCTGCCCTCGGTTCTATGCACAGCCCTGATTTCTATAACATCCTTTGATGAGAGGATCCACAGTTCTTTTTAACATCACATGAAGAACCAGCTGCATTTTTTTCACTCTCAACTGACCTCCTATTAGATTCAGCTGATGTTCACTGAAAGAGACAGTAAGCAGCCAAACCCTATCCAAGATCTCCATGACACTCAGGATTTTATATAACTCCTAATCAGCTCTTTTTCATACTGCAAAACCCTAGTCTACACCATCCTTTACTGCTTCCCTTCTCTGAACCTTTTCCTATAAGCTTTTTGAAATAAGGATCGTAGAACTGCATGCACCATTGAAGGTAGGGACGAATCGTGGACAGACAAAACAGCCCTGATTTTTGTTTCTTTTCCTTCTGAATAATTCCATTTTTGGTAGGTGCCTTCTATTGGTCATATGTTGCCAGGATGCTATCCTTCAATAATATATGGGCTGCCGGTATGGATTTCATTCTCATAGCCATTCTTCTTAACTTCTTTTTAATAAGTGCCCTCTCCTTCCTGTAGTTCCCCTCTTTTACCCATTAGCACTCTATTTTTCCTTATGTAGTCTAGTACTATGATGACTGTCTCCCTTTTAACCCCTTCCTCATATACACAGTGTACTGGGATGCTGTTCAGTTACCTAACCACAGGTGTCCAAAGCCATCTGGGAAGCATCAATACATTTGGTCTGGCTTCAGTATGCAAATCTGGAAGGCCACAGATTCTTGGAGGTCTTGTGTAGCATCTTCCAGATCTGTGCAGTTATCTGATACCAGAGGGTATCTCAGAGGGCAGAAGCCAGCCCTTTTCAGGTACCTGATATCTGAGTATTTTAGTCTGGGGTGGACATTCCAGGTCTTCCCATCTTATTTTTCAGACTTCTAGTATTTGTGTAGAAGCTAGTGTGACATACCTGTTGTTTGCTTCTTAACACTTTATTTAAATGACAGTCAGTGTTGCATTTTCTGCTTGAGTGTTTATATACTCTGACCTTCCCTTTTCCTGAGAACACAGTGGTTTTGAAGTCACACATAATGGTAATATCAACCTAAACTGCTCTTTAGCCCATGTCAGCTTCCCCTTCCTCATTTCAAGAGTGAGTTACAACCTTCAGCCCCTGCCAGCTTGCTCTTATTAATTTTAAAAGTTATGTAAAATCTTCCAGATGTCATGTCCAGCAGCTTGACTCCCTTATAGTTAAGATGAAATCTGTTCCACTTGAACACTCTGCACCAGATGTGTCCCAAATTCCTGAAGAATCAGGAATCTGGATCTTTACCCCATCTTCTCAGCCAGGTGCTAAAATGCTGCCTTGTCATTTCTCCCTCCAGTCTTGCACAGGGTACTGGGACCATTTCTGGAATTGCCACCTTAGGATTCCTGGTCACCAACCTCCTTCCTACAAGCTTCCATTTTGCTACTAAAACTTCTCTCCACCCCTCGCAGTCTTGTTCATAACCACATGGACTAGTGTAGCAGTAGACAGTTTGCACCTATCAGATAGATTTTTTGATTAGTGCAATCAACATGTTTTCAGGGTGCGACCATTTCCTGACCAAACCTCCTCAGGCAGAAAACCAGACTTCTTGAGTGCTGCCTTCTTTAAGAGACTGGTTTAAAATCAGTCTAGTTTAATATTATACTAAGTATGATAGCTTCTCAACATTTCAGTAACTCAAATAGCAATGCACAAGTAGGTGTGAAAATGAGGTTACCAGACAGAACAAACCAGATATCGACTGCAGATAGGATGAAGATTCAGGATGGCTTCCTCATTTATCTAAAATTTTTTACTTTACAGAGCAGGGGTAATAGCAGCAAAAACCTCAATTTGATTTTCAGATCCTACTTGTCACACAGACACCATAAACTTCAAAGATAGCAGAAGACATAAGTAAATACCCTAGCAGATACATGAATCAGGAAGAGATGGAAAGCTCTCCTTTACATTTTAATTCAGTGTCTGATGAGTCCAGTCAGCCACTGAACATACTATTTGTCCCCTTTTGGACCTGCTTTTTCTCTATAGCACCCAGCCAGTTTCCACTGAGGTGACAGACTAATGAATATCACAAGGATCCCCTTGAAGTAAATCCTGAACAAAAGCCCATAAACAACAGTCAAAAGAGAAATAGGGGACAGTTCAGCTCCTCTGAAAAATTTGCTGTGTTGAGGAGTATAACATGGCAGGAACTTTATCTGGTAGGTTGATTTGCTTTCGCTTTCATGTTGTTATAGAGGACAGATAAGGATCCCAGTGAGCACTTAACTCTAGTATCATAATATAAATATATAAATATAAATATTATATTTATATATAAATATAATATCTAGTATTTTTCTGTCTATGTGTAGGTAAAATCTGCTGCTCCCGAACATGTGTCGCTGTATTGGTTGCTGTGACAATCCTCCTACTGGTCTCAGCGGTGTGTCTGATAGTTATGTGTAAGTCCTGCTAAAAATGTAATAACTGCAATTGATTTGTGACTCTCACCCACTGACTGTTGTCTAATGTCGGGGTCACCATTAGCCGGGGTCCTTATTTCTCCATGCGGGAACAGAAACGACGCAACACCAATGTGATGATCAGGTCGTCCATCTTTTTTTATTCTTTCTTTATTCCTTTTCTGGTTACATTTATACTCTACTAAGTTCCGTACACGCACTCATCTATCTTCTAACAGGCTGCAGGTCATCTACACGCGCTGTTCACGCGCCTCTACAAGCATTTGCATTGGTTAATTGCAATTAGCAGGTAAAACCCAAAACTTGCCAAAACTCCCTTATCTCATACCCTGTTTTGCTCAGACTTGTGTGCTTTTGCTGACCACAGGTCTCTTATCTGCTCTCACTTATCTGCTATCTTGTGTGTTTTTGCCAGCCTTATTTGCTGGCCTTGTCTTCGTCCTTGCATTCTTCCGTCTGCACTAACTTTCTCCCAGCGTGGCCCAGACTCCTACAGTCTAAGTCATGACATCCAAACCCAGTAGCAACAGAAGGCTAGTTTGAAGGCACGGGACAGTAGTTTTTAGCCAACCATGGCCATAAGAGGAAATCTGTAAAAGAGTTGAGTGGTTTGAAAGTTTAAAATTCCAAAAGAGAAAAAGCCAAAACCCAATTAAAAAACTGACAAAGTTAGAGCAATAAATGATTTATTATACAAATGTTTTGAAGAAACAAGTCAAGATTAGATAATGCCTATTATGACTATTATGATTGCTATCCGTGAGAATATTTCAAGGCAATGATCTTGTATCATGTCACCAAGGTGTCCATAACACCAAAAATCTTTAAATAAATATGAATAAAAGCTAATTTGAAAGAGGTAGCTAAGTCACAACTTAAAGGAATTTGCTTGTCCCTTACTCAAATAAAAGCTTAGTACTATGTCTCTCTGCATATATATCACTGAGTTCATAACAATCTTTAAACTGCATAAAAGGATATATATATTTTTAGAAAGAAAGCATTCTTATCTTCATTGGAAAAAACCCCCAAATTTTAATAGAGCCATGTGGTACTTTCCTTTGAATATTTTCAAGTAACCATTTTTAAATTTCAGATGTGGTTGCTTGTTTCTTTTCATCCTTTGATAGTTGAGTAAGCTTAAGAGGCTTCCACAATAAATCACACTCAAGTCCCAGAGTCTACTCAGAGATGCACATGGAGAAACTCTTTCTGAAGACATGCCAAAACCTGTCATCCATGGAATTTAAAAAATAGGGTTGGGGGAGGTAATTGTTTTTTCTTTTTCAAGGCAAAGAATAAAGGAGGGATGTCTGATAGTGCTCTGACCTTTATAAAATGTAAAATACCACAGGAAAGGCAAAATTTCAAAAAGAAAACAAACAACAAACCAACATAACAAGGTGAAATTACCAGCATTAGTAGAACTTTAAGTCAGGAGTTGAATGAGGAGTCATTAGACTTTAATTCAGGTCTGGCTTCAGGTATAGTTACTTTGTTTGGATTTAGTACTGCCTCAGTGAACCAAAAAAATACTCCTAAGAAACTTGAGATCTAGATCAAACTTGAGAAACTAAATCAAATTAGTTTTTAATTTCAATACCATACAGTTTTCACTTGTATTCCAAATGAAAACTGTTGTCATTTTCACCCTTTTATTTCTAAGTTTTAATTTTATATGAGTTTTCCATGCAGTTTTGTTTTGTCAAATATGCCATTGTTGATGAACAGCTTGTTTAAATGAACTAAACTGTCACCTTTTGATATTGCTCCATCATAAAAGAGCTCTGGAGGCCAGAAGGCATTTTCCATTTCTGTTCACGAAAATGACAAAAATTTTACTCAGTAGAACCTGACCAGAAATTTTTATGATTTTTATATCAGTGTCATATCCTTTTCTTTTTCCTTTTGAGAAAATTTATCTGCTAGTAAGTAAAAAAGTGGCGCTGCAGTTCATGAGCTGGTCTTCCAAGAACAGGCAGGTCTAACTTTGTTTCAAATGATCCTTCATATTAATTAAATTTTGCTCTTTTCTGAAACCAGAAGTTGAAATCCAGCCTCAAGATATATGCATATAAATGCATATATGCATGAAAAACATAAAATTTCAAACTGATGTTTCTGTTTTATTTTTTCTTGTTGCTCTAGGGATTCAGTAAAAGGCAAAGAAAGCCTTGATGTTCCAAATTAGCATATGACTAAAGCATGATAAAATTCAGTGTTAAGTTGCTCCAATTAGAAAATAACACATTGTCGCTTTGTTAAGATTTGTGCCTTTGAACCATTTTCAGTAATGCTGCTGTCTGAATCTCTCAGGCAGATTTCAGAGTTAAAGGTGACAATATTCCAGGTGAAAATATTGACCCACCATTTATGTGTCGTAAATTGATTTCCATCCAGTAGGAGAATCAGTAGGGTGGTGTTCATTTTTGTAAGGCATACCAGTATGCATTAATTTCTAATTTTTCACAGAAATAAATGCTTTAAATTAACGGTAGGCAGTTTTAGTCCCAGTATTTGGTACTATTATATACTAAGGACTTCAGGGTATCTTTACAAGCAGTACTTCAAGCTTCCACCCACAGGCTCAGGCTATATGCAAAACCCAGCTTCTTCATCTTCTAAAATGAAACGTTCCTGAAAAGTGAATTCTGCTTCTTCCTCTTCCAAACATGTGGTTGCTCCTTCAGCTTCAGTCCTCAGCTTTAACTTAATTATTTCCACCAAGATGAACTGTTTTAATGTACTATAAAATATAATGCATACTTTACCATGTGTATCTCTGTCTACAGGTTTGGATGTAATTCTATATACCAGAGCTTTAAGAACCTGTGTTTTCAAATGTTTGGACATACACCTTTCTTTGTGGGTTGTTTTGGGGTTTTTTTATAGTGATATGTAAGACTCAACTTCCCCTACACCAATATATTGGAAGTTAATCCCTAAAAGGAACAGGGCAAATCATACAATTTGGTCTCCACAAAATTAGACTTTTATTGATCAACTTTGATCTTTGAATTGTAAATGTAAGAACAGTATTATACATCGCCAGCATTTGGTTTTAGGTGCTACAGTGAAACTTTTTTCTCCCAACTCCAGAAGTCTAGTTCTTGCTTGCCATCAGGAAAGAAATGTAGATTAGTAGGACTTCCTAGGCAGTGTGTTTTTGAAGTGCGGCTTTTACAATTCATACTTCAGAGATTTGTAAAACAGTAGTTTGATAACTGTTTTTCACCAGGAGATGCCAACTCATTACAATCCCAGTAGAAAAAAAAAAAAAAAAAAGGCACTCAGACTCTGTAAAGTATTATTTAAAATGCTATATATATTAGAGTTAATGTTATAAAGAAAGAGAGGACAGTATAGAAAATTCTAGGTCCCTTCAGATGCTGGGAACCCTAAGCAAAATTACAGAACAGATGAACTTGGTCCAATGACTCTTTTTCTGGGAAAGGAAATATAATCCTCTCCCAAAATAATACTGTTATTTCAAACCTATTTCCTTTCGGCACTCACTGTCTGACTCTAGGCTTACAGAAGAAGCTGATTAATCCTTTGTACTAAAACTGAGATTCACTTATGTCACTGCTCAGTTTGGAGTATCTGGTAGTCCTTGAAATCCTTCTGGACATTTTTGGCAGTAGAGTTTCTGAAACCTTGATTGTTTATAGATAAAATTGAAACAAGATATGTAGGGAGAAGTGATATGTTGTATAAGACAAGCGTATATTTGTTAATTATTTCAATATTGAGTATTCTACTGAATCATCTAATGTAGTAGTTGGGGGGATATTTCAGCCATTAGGAGTATTTGGAGCCGCCAGCCAAAAAAATTCTATATTCTCTTTATGATCGTCATAGGGCTAAAAGTTGTTTCATTTTGGCTATGAAGAACTCTCTGAGATGGAGTTGGTAGAAAAAATCCCCACGTGTTAAAGGCTGGTCAGGTTGTTTCTCACAACAGGCAAAAGTGTGCTACCTTCACCTTCCTAGTATTCTTTGTTTCTTGAGGAAATAATTAACTTCTGCAGCATTCTCTGAAAACTAAGTATCTTGTTGAAATAAGATATTCAACAGGGCACAGATGCTCCTCAGGATTTTTGTCAGTAAAGTTTGGCTACAGAAAATATATTGGAAGAAGAGATGCCACATTTATGATAAAATAATGTATTTTTGCCAGGGGTGGGTACAAGGCAAAAAAGGATTCTCTGTAACAGAGGTGCTCACCTCTCAAACCCAATAGTTACTTCTTGTCAGCATAGTTATGACTGCATTCTGGTGGGCTGAACCCCCTTCCAAGGTATCAGTCCTACTGCACTATAGAGTCTTGCCTCTGTAAGGATGCAGAGGTACTAGGGAAGTGGTTCTACCCCAATAAAGTAAGAGCTCAGGTTGGCCACCTTCCTTGTTGATAGTTGCAGTTTGAATGCTTTGGGCTAGTAATCCATCCTTTCACTACCAGTTTTCAATATCCAGAAGAGATTACGTGTCACTGAATCTAACTGCCACTCCACTTCTTTTCCCTCATCTTATTTTTGAGCTTACTGCTTGTAAACAAAGTTCTTCCTTTAATATTCTGTTTCTTTTATCATTTGTCTCTAGTATGAAGTCTGCAGAGATGTCAGTTCTTTCATGCTCCATGTCATTCTGGCACAAGTTTCTTAGAACTTTCTTTAATTCAATCTTTTCCTCATTTTATATATTCTTTTTTAAAAGGAATTTATCAATTTTGGTTTCAACTATAAGAATTCTACCCCTATAATTTTTAGTTTAATGTTTCTTTACTGTTATTATTCATCCCTTCATTGTTTAACTTCAAATAACCTCAAAAATGCCTCCTTAAAATTTGCTATAGACAATTTAGTAACTCTCAGTCAGTTGAAATAATAATACCCATTCATGAAATGGGCAATTGTGTCTCCAAAGCTGAGGTTTCCTAAGCAGAGAAGCTGAGAGACTATCAAGACTTTCTTACTGCTACACAGAGTCATGTGGAACAACATAATCCTCCTTTAGCCTGTTGACTGTGAGTGATCCCTGAACTCCATACTTTCAACAGGATCTATATTCTTGAGGGAGTTTCTAAACTGATAAAACCAAAGCCCTGAGAAGACATGAAAAATACATAAAAATCACATGAGCTTCTCTAGTAAACTAAACATAAGTTTAGTTCATCTGAGGCCTCAGCTACTTTCTTCACCCTCTCAAAGCTCTTTTTTTCCTTTTTTCTCTGTGATAAATTCAGGCTGTCTAGCTAGTCATCAGATAATAAAAATAAATTTGCAAGCCTCTTTCCACAGTCCCTTTTTCTTGGGGGTAAGAAGCCTCCTGTGGAGCACAAATTCCTCACAACCACTGTGTCAGAAGAAAGAGGAAAATCAATGCTATTTCAGCTTGGGTATCTGCTTTAAAACCTAAAATGAACACTGTTGTCTCATTTTGGTCTGGGGGAGCAACACCATTAGACCAACTTCCAGCTGGGGCACAGGTGAGCTCTGCCTCAATATCTCAGCCCAGATGTTTGGGGTAGGAGCAGACAGTGACCACAGCTTCAAGCATGCCTAACCAAGAACAGATTGGATTGAGCACTGATCTCTCAAAGATGGCTCTTATTTCTTATTGCTATAGTTATGAGTATACTGTACACCATATTTACCGCTATTCTGAAATTGTGCAGCGCATTTTTTTGTTAAATTCCAGAGTTAGGCTCTTTAGAAATCTGCTCCTCAATATGGTACTACAGGTTTGTTTTTTTCCTATGGAGAAGCAAAACAGTGAGGAGTAGGCATTCTGTGTGGGGTGATGGTAGGTGTCAAAGAGGTCCGGAAGAGCTCTGATGGTGTATGGCAAAACAGTCAGTCATTAAAAGCAGAAATTGTATTGTTATTTCCAGACCATCCAACTGCAAGCAGCCCATCTGGCTCAGAACCATTCTCCACCACCTATGAAGAGGCACTAGGTAGGTAATCCTCTGTCATTCAAAAGACAGTTTCCAGAAGCCGTTAGATTGTCTTTTAAGGCTGGGGTGGGGGTGTGGGGGGTATGTGTATAGATTTTTGTTCAGAAAAAAAACAACCAAGCAAAAACTCTGACACCTCAGGAATAAACAGCCTTATCCTGGACACTCATAGGATGAGCTCTCAACGCCAGAGACATTTCACATTTTCATCTTCTTTGTAAGCAGTGTTTGGTCAGCACTGCGTTACTGTTTCAGAGGGAAGAACTGATTACTCTCTCATGCTAGTACAGAGGAGCCCATGGCTAGGGGAATGGGCATGAATATAACAATCCCTTTGGTATCACAGCATTGTAGCAAGCATGATGGATCAATGTGCGTGTACTGCTTTTCAAATACCCCTCCATTCTTAGCATTTTAATGAAGTGCAATTCCCTTTTGCCATTTAGGAGCTGCTGGATAACCAACAAAACTACATCACACAGTCCCTGTCTCCCTGAATCGTATCACCCTTTCCAGGTCCCACCTCTGTTCCTCCCACTACTGTGCCTGGCAATGGAGAGAAATGTTCTTTCTTTCAGTAGCATCACTATTGCCGTAATTTGCAGCAGGCAAAGAAGACATCTGAAAACTGAAAGCTGCTTTTTACCCTCACCATTTGTCTTTATCTCCTGAGCAAAGATTTAAAAGGCTGGATAATGTTATCTGTGATCCTAATTCTCTGACTCATGCCTAGGGACTCCTGGGGTGGTATTAGCTATTAGCAGGGATCCACGGTGGTCTGGTGAAAATTACAATCAGGATCACACAGGTAATTTTCTGGCTGTAACTTACTTTCTTGCCTTTCTTCTGTAATGGGATCCTTTCATTAGTGTGAACATGGATTTTTCCACACCTGTTCTTACCTCCTGCAGGCTGCCCCCAAGGCTGGCAAAAATATGGGGAAAAATGCTACTTCTTTTCTCAAAGAAAGGAAGAAAAAGACTGGAACGCCTCCCGTAAAGAATGTATTGACATGAAGTCAGACCTGGTGATCATTGACAACAAAAAAACACTGGTGAGATCTGAATTCATGGGGCTGCTTCTAGAATTTCTTGACCTGTATGCCAAAGGATGGATGGGTTATGCTTGTGTCTTCTCATGTTAGATGTCTTTGGGGGTCTATAATCTACTGCTAGCTGTATACACCAAACCCCTCTGTATGGTAGCAATCACCTTCACAGTAAGATGCATCTCATTGCTTGAAGTCTTGCGTCTGGAAGCTTCTCTCCCCGAGCATGCTCCCATGCAAATGAGCAAACTCTCCGCCTAGCTGGCTTGTGTTTTAAAGAGATTTAGCACACAAACCAAGACCAAGCAAGTCAAACAGACACTTATGTGTGAGAGCCATTGCTTTGACAAAAACTGAAAAGGCTTTCCCATCACAACCAGAATAGAAAAGTGTCTCCAGGTATCAAGTCACACCTGGCTAACTACGATGTATATTTTTAATGGTATCACAAGTGTGTTATTCTAGTCTGTTCCTAAGAAGCCTCAGGAAGAGAGATGAAATTAAATAAAATTGGAAAAATTCAGCCTCTGAAGCTGTGGAAAAAGATGGTGTGGCTGGACGCACACTGTTCTCTTGGCTGTTTAGCACTAAGCTTTCTGTGTAACTCTGGTGAAGAAAATGTAATTTTAATGTATTACCATTGTTTTTTTTCCTTTCTAGCAATATCTTATTTCACAATCAAAAGGTCATTACTACTTACTTGGTCTCACCTACTCTGAGAACGAGAAGAAGTGGAAGTGGATTAACAACGTGGCACATAGCACAGACATGTAAGCTTATTCCAGCAAGTCACTGTGATGCAACATCTGGAAGCCAGAGCCACCAACAGGAAGTACAAGCAAGATCAGAGACTGCAATTTGTAGCAACCGTGAGATTCAGGTGCTTCAGCACATGCCTGTGAGAAGTCAAATGGAGCTTGTAAATCACATGGGAACACAGGCATGTCACATCAGGAGGGCAAGAGAGGACACAGCTGTAGTTCTGGCAGGGAAGGAGGAATCTGGCTAGATGGAGTTCAACGGGGAAAGAAAGGATATACTAGGCAGGTACAAGAGAGACTGTGATGTCAACACCATCGAATGGAGGCTACCAAAGAGGGGGAAGGTCTCTGGATAGGAAAGCATAGCGTATACACTTCTGTTGAGGTCTGGGGAAGAAAATTAAGGAATGGGAGGGAGACTCCAATAAGGCAGCTTCTAATCCTACTGACAATAATATAGCTTAGCAGCAAGGCCAGGTGCCACTCTGTCTTTCATGGAAGTGATGCTGACTGCCTTGCATCCAGCTAGGTCAGGAATGCAACTAAATCTGCCTTTCTCTCCCTGTTCAGGTTTACTATAAGAAGATACTTTTCTGACTATTTCTGCGCTGTCATTGGACCTAAAGAAGTAGAAACTGCATCTTGCAATGGATCCTCAACAACACAAAATTTGTGTGAAAAAGCTTCAAATACTTCAGAAAGGCAGAAGGAGAGCTAAAAAAAAGAGGTCTGTAGAGCTTGAGCATGGAATGAGTGAGGAAGTTAGATTTGGTGTCTGTGGCTGAGATGAAGCTATGCCAGACTTTTCCTATGGAAGCCTCTTCACCAGTTCAGGAGGACGTTTGCTCAAGGCCAGATTCTGACTAAATGATGCAAATTAAATTTAGAAAAATGCCAGTGACACCATTACCCTTATAGAATAAGATCTGCAAAAGCCACTTGTTATATCTAATAAAGCAAAGGCTCTTAAGAGACCAAGAAGATATTTTCAATGCAGCTTCACTGCGTGAGACTAGCCTCCATTTCCCTCAGATGTGGGAAGCAGGTTTGGCGCATGAATAGGCCTGTTTGTTATTCAATTTATTTTTATAAGTATGAAATTATTAATTACTGGAAAGCTAGGTATAATTAATGTCATTTAGCAATGTTTGGTATGAGACACAAGTAATGTGTAGACATCTGTGATCCCAGAGAACCCTTCTGGGTCACAAGTCTCTGCCAGCTGGTGTTAAAGCTGTGCTAAATACCATAACTCTGTGGCATCTGATCATTCCCGTTTCCTTTGTTGGCTCAAAAGCACCCAGTTTTCTTCAAAGGGCCAGTAAAGCATAGATCCAGCCTTGATGAAGGGACAGCATCTTCCACTTGCTGTCGGATTAAATTTGTTCTGGCGCAGAGCTTCCGGGGGTTCACTGACTTCTATGGACAAGGGACCAGATAACGCTTCCCAAATACCATCTCTGAGATGTTGCCTGTTCCTTATATCTAGACAAAATATAGACTGCTAGACTCACCTCAATAATATAGGCAGTTTTCAAGCAAATTTTGAAGGAAAAGGTAATACAAATCACAGAGGTCAATGGGAGAAAACCCAATGTGAATATGTTCACAAGGTCAGCTTTCTCTGAGGAAATGACTGACTCATCTGAAATCAGGCTTTTATTAAAACATTTAATTAGGGTTCCACATATGAAATTATTAACAAGCTTTTTGGAAAAACAGATGTCATATATAATACAGTCAGTAGTGGCCTTGTTGCAAAACGCAGACATCTGTTAGTAATGCCTAAAGTGACATAAGGTTGTGTCTTAATAATGCAAGACTGGAAGACTATGTCAAAACAGGTGAAGATCCAAGCCTAATATAGTAAGAACTACATGACCTGAGGGGAATGTAGCAAAAGAAACGGAATGAAATGTAACAGCAGAAAGTGCAGTGGTACAGACTAATAACAAGAATTAAACTGGGAGTTTAGCAGTTAGAAATGACAAGAGACCTGTGCACTTCAGTCCGTGCTAAGCACAAGGAACTGCCAGCGTAGCATGGCTGTGAATAAAAAAGTAGTGCAGTCCTAGAATGTACTGGATGAATATTTCCAGTAGAGATGAGACATGTTACCACCATGCTACAGGAAAAAACATCCTTATCTGTAGTAACATGAAGAGTTCAAGCCACCCATGCTGAACATGAACACCAACTGTAACAAGTACGAAGAATAATAACTAGCAGAGCCAGAATATGGAAAGGATGGATCTTACAAGAGATGATTAAGAAAGTTTGCATGGACTAGCTTAGTGAAATGACACATATGGAGGAATGCACTTATTGTCCATAAGTGTATCAGAATCGGTTAGAAAGGAGGGAGAAAAGTTAAGGTGATGTACAAATCTGACATGAAGTGAGGAATAAACTCATATAATAAACTCATATATAAAACTCATATAATAAGATCATATATAAAAACAAAAGTGAGGAACAAATAATCAAACTTTAATTTTAAGATGAAAATTTTATTCAGGTTAAGATATGTCAGGATTACCTTGAAAACCAGTCCAGAGTTAAAAATAAAGCCTGTTCAGAAACCATGTATTCTTTTTAGGATATAAGACTTTTTTTTTTTTTTTAAATTTGCTCTGAAGTCTATGTTCCCTAATTTCCAAACCTAATTTTTAGAAAATTTAACTGAAATATTTGATGATCAGGTGAACTTTTGGCTGTGTCTTCAAGCAACTTGAGACCTGGGGCTCTGGATTTGGCTCTGAAATGTATAACTTCACAAGAAGAATTATACGGATAATTGTGATTGGAAATAATACCCAGCCCTTGGGCAACAGACTGTGCCAAGCTCCTCCAGAACTCCAGCAGTTCATCCATTCATAGTAAAACAGTGCTTCTCTATGGGAAAAGCCAAGGCCTAGTTGTAATAGCTCAGAGGAAATTATTTAAAATATTTTATAGTCTTCACCTATTTATGTGTATTTCACACTTACAGGATATAATAACTTCAGCATCTACCTGAATTCCAGCCCTTGTACTCGTATGTTCTTATGCCCTGTGACAATACAGTGCAGACAATTCTCTGCTGCTTGACTTTTTTTTTTTTTCCTTTCATGCTTAAACTTCTGCAAATCTTTCTGCTGATAAAAAAAATAATCAGTGTTTCCTCTCTTTGGAAAAACATCTGCAAGTGGACAGGGGAAGGATTATTAACATAATGTCTATTCTAGGAAGTGAAATGGGCCACCATCCTTTTCTGACTCAGATGACATTTGATCTGACACAACTCACTTCTCTGCAGCGAAGCTTTCCGTCAAGAGCAGTTTGGCTGCATGAAAACTATGTAACCAGAATAATCCTTGGCACATGCTAGTCACCAGATCATACTTAGCTTTTTGTGGGAGAACGCAAGTGTTTCAGGCTAAATCTGAGCAAAAGAAAGTACAACAACTCAACAGCACTGAGTTTTAAAGCAGTCTGCAAGCAAGACAATATCCAGAAAGGTTTTGCTGCTATTCTTATCTCTGTCTGTCCTGGTTTCAGCTGGGATAGAGCTTTTAATTTTTTTTCCTTCTTAGTAGCTAGAATAGTGCTGCATTTTGGATTCAGGATGGGATTTGACATGAGAAGAATGTTAATAATGTACTGATGGGTTTAGTTGTTGCTAAGAAATCAAGGACTCTTCAACCTTCCATGTCCTGCCAGTGCGCAGGTACACAAGAAGCTGGGATAGAGCAGAGCCAAAACAATTGGCCAATGGAATATTCCATATCATATAACATCATGCTCAGTATACAGATAAGGGTTGACCAGGAAGCTCACTATCACTTCTGGGATTGTGGCTTCAGGATTCTCTCTTCTCTGGGATCACTACCGGGGAACGGGCTGGGTATCAGTCAGTGGGTGGTGAGCAATCACACTGTGCATTACCTGTTTGTATTTTCTATTATTACTATTATTATTATCATTACTATTTTAATGTTATTTTGTTTCAATTATTAAATTGTTTTTATCTCAACCTACGAGTCTCCTTACCCTTATCCCTCCGATTCTCTCTCCCATTCCCTGGGGCTGGGGGAGGGTGAGCGAGCAGCTGCATGGTGTTTGGCTGCCAGATGGAATAAAACCATGACACTGTCCTTCTTATATTCTGCTTTGTCCAACCCCTTTTACAGTGCAATGCTTTCCTTGAACACAGCGTGAAGTGCTGAGGTCACAGCCACAGATCAGGGTCTAGTTTAGCAGATGCAAATATATGATTAAAAGATGCTTTCTCTGCAACCAAAATGCAAGACAAGAAACAACTGATGGAGGGAAAAGAAATGGATGTGATTCTGTGGTTGCATCATTGGCCAAAGAATGGCACACCTGTTACCTGGACCATTGGTGGAGGACCCTCCACCCTCTGTGTGTGTGTTATCATCTGCATTCTAACTACATATTTGGTTATATCAAGGGAAAGAGATTGTTGGATGGTGCAAATTTCTACTTTGGAAAAGAGAGAAGCACTCTTTTCCTTCGTTATAGGAAATAACAGATATGATCAGTTTTCAGCCAACGAGTCCAAAGGTCTCATCATGGAAACTCTTGCTGGTATTATCTTCTAGATGTGTAAGGTATCAAGACACATTAGAGATGCACTGGCTAAGAAAGCAATGGGCATGTTGATTGATAGATAAATTAACAGATGGGTAATATTGGCATAATAATGTGATAATAAATCCTCTTCTAGCATATGAATGGAAGATACCTTGACATGCTACTTTCTCACAGCTTGCTTAGATAAACAGAATACCACTGAGGGGCAAGGAGGGGGAGTAAGCAAAAAACCCCAGAATAAGCTTGTGAGTTGGAAATAAACCTGTCCCTGGCAAATGACCAGAGGAAATGAGAAACATCTCTTAGAAATCAGCTACCCAAATAATTGACTGTGTTTCTATGTGTTTCGGAGAAGGCTGTGGACCTTGATCATGTGCGTGTGTGAAAAGGATGACAAAGTTGCAAGTCTCAGGAGGATTTAACATTCATTATACAACATAAAGCATGACTAGTAGAAGCAGTATCATGTATTTTCAATGACATTCTCAAAACCAGCCCAGACACAAGACAATAAGGATGAAGATTCTGATTTTCATTTTTTCTTTCTTTCTTATTTCAGACTGAAAGTCTGAAAGCACCAATTTCAGCTGTGCTGTAATTGAACTAGATGCTGAGAATGATCTGTCTTGTCCTGTCCCACCTTGTTAGATTACAAAAGTATACTCAACTTCCATATTGGACAGGAGTCTGGGATAGGAGATAATGCCAGATCTGAAAACTAGCCACAGGGACAGGTGCCTATAGACCAGCGTGTTCCTACAAATTGTTAAGAACATGGATAGCATCACTAATGGTTTAGCAAGTTCCTTGGAAATGGATTGGACTTGGCAGATGAAAATGCACTGATCTTGCAGTGAAATGTACAGATTCCAAATTTCTATCATTATCTATCACAGACAATGAAGATTTGTGTAGTTGAGCTCAACGATATGAGAAGTGCAATGCATGACTGTTGCTCTAACAGTTTCTTCCTGTCCCAGCTCTTATGAAATTCATCCTGACACAAACCACTTTGTATGAGGATGTAAGTTGAGATACTGTTGATGGAGAGCATCAGAAATGAGAAAATGCAGATGAAGCTTCAAGAGCAGCAACGGAAGCTGTATCCAAGGCTATTTTTAAAATCTGCTCTAAAACCATCTTCAGATGTATCCATCACCACTCCAGCTATTTTCAGTGGCAGAGTAGAGATTTTTGATAAGCCAAATAGCTTTACCACACAGATATCACACTCAGGATTCTCACTGCATTTTGTCTTGAGAGAGAGATCTCTACTTTATGGACTAAAGTCATTACTGTAGCTGATGCACAATAGTTCAGGATTCCTGCTTGAAATATACAATTTGCTTTTGACCACAGCATAAAGGTAATATCATATAAGATTAGTGTACCATTTTTCTTTTAGATCATTTTATTGTACTGTATCTTTCATTATATCTTAATGCATTAAGTTTAATTCCTTTTATTTACACCACAAACACCTATATCATACCTTGAAATCCTCAGTCTCATTTCCTTCTGTTACACCGCAAAATTCAAGTTATGCAACTGAGAGGTAAACATAGTGTCTGTGAGACAATGATAATTCTACATCAATTATGTTAACAAAAAATAAATCAGTATCAAGAAATGTATATGGAAAGGATGAGGAGTGGGAATCTGGACTATTTAAAAAACATTTTTAGATGGCATCAACAAATGCACTGTCTGCCCTTTATCCATTGGACTTGTTGATGTAGCAGTATATTTTCCAGTACTGCCCTCTGAAAATACTGACGTGAGATGATGTCACTGAAAAAAGTACCAATTTCAGTAGCAGACAGCTCCTACAGGACAGTCCCAGTGAAATTCCAGAGCAGCAAGAAAGGGGAGAGAATAAGAAAAGCAAAAGCAAGAAAACTCATGGCTTGAGACGAAGCCAGTTTTATAGCTGAAGGTAAGAGGAAAAAGGCAAGTGGTGCAAAAGCAGCCACTCACCACCTCCCATAAGCAAAGTGATTCCCAGTCAGCCTCTGAGCAACAGCCACCTTGAAAGCCAATCCCCTCCATGCCTCCTTCTTTTATTGATGAGTAAGATACGGTATGAAAAAAACCTTTGGTCAATTTGGGTCACCTGCGCTGGCTGTGTCTCCTCCCACCTTCTTGCCCACTCATGGTAGATGGAGGCAGGGAACAGAGTAGGAAAAAGAGAAAGCCTTGATGCTGTGCAAACACTATTCAGCAACAGACAAATATTAGTGTGTTATCAACACTGTTTTAGCCACAAATCCAAAATACCGCACCATACAGGCTGCTATGAAGAAAGTTAACTCCATCCCAGCCGTGCCCAGTACAGTCTCCACCTCCTATTCCATATAATTTTCATCATGCTCATATCCACTCATCACACTCACCCCACCCTTTGACATATACACAGATGTCATTCCCTTAAGTCTACAGGCCATCCCCATCAAATGTTGATTCCAATATCCATTCAAGTCTGTTCAGTTAATTTAGTCCATGACTTGGGCTCCATCTGTTTTGGTGGTCACTCAGGACAGAAGAGGTGGCATGTTGTCATGGATTATTGTGTGCTAAAACCAGTCTGGGCAGGGTTATCACTGCACATGCCCTGTTTCTTGTGAGGCTGTTATCCTCTGTTGGTTCAGGTGGTTCCTGCTATAATACTTCTTATAATATACAACTCAAATCATGACTTATTTTCCCCTAAGGATAAATCTCCCTGAGGTACACGCCAGTTTTCCCCATCCTCCCACATTACCCCTCAAGTGCACCTACATCCTTGAGTGAAAGCAATCCCAAAAATGGATTTACCTGTTTCCAAGGGAGGAACAACCCCCACTCTTTCCCAGGCAGTTCCCTTACATGTAGTATGGTAACCTTAGCTTCTCCTACAGTGTGTAGGGCCTTTGTCTGGGAAGGGCCAGGTCAATTAGCAGAACCCCTGGTGCTAACCAGCCCAGTGGCTTCTGCTAAATTTACATGCCAATGTTTCCACATCCCAGCGCTCATCATTCTCAGCACAGTCTTTAGCAGTTCACTGTGTTGTTCAATCTTTCCAGAGGCTGGTGGGTGACGGAGGATGTGATACACCCAATGAATGCCATGTTCCTTGGCTCCAGTGACTACGGGACTGTTTTGGAAATGGGTCCTGTTGCCTGATGCAATTCTTTCTGGGGTGCTATGTTGCTAAACATCTTGCTTTTTAAGGATCAGCATGCTGTTTTGGACAGAGGCATGAGTTACAGGGTAAGTTGCCAACCACCTGAAAGTCATTTCCACCATGCTAAGCACATAATGCTTGTCTTAGCAGGTTCATGGCAGCAATTCCAGCTGAGAACATGCTTGTTAGTTCAGACAGGCTGCTTCAGCAGCTGGCTATTACCAAGGAAGCAAAGGACAACAGAATTTCATAGCAAGCACCTGAAGCTCTCCAGTTCCTCATTGCCTGTCCTGTCCTTCTCATCTGTGAAGTTAAAGGTCCCTGGGAAGTGTGTATCTTGGAACTGAACATAAGTCTGGTCACTGATACCTAGGAGAGTGTTAATAATATCTATAAAAAAATTCAGATATTAGCAGATGTTTGCAGGGTATTTACCCTTCCTATCCAAGAGAAGATAGTGAGTGCCCGCAGTGTCATGGTGAACTTGGGAAGAGCTATTGCTCTGCCCAAGGCAGGTGATGCACCGTGCTCATCATATTCCCCCCAGGACTGTCCCAACCACGTGTCACTAGGATGTCATCAGGCCACCTCATCTGTGCCCGCACTGGACAATCCATCAAATTCATTTTATGAACTCCAACCGCTGACACTAGCACAAATCCTTGGCCTGGTTTGTGCATGGTGCCTGTGCACAGCCACTGCTTCCCTGCCGTGTGGGTTTCTGTGCAGGACCTCACCTCATCTCAGGGGTTAGAGAAGAGGTACCTCTGGGCTACTCGCAGCTGTCAGTAAATCATTGCTCCCCAGATCCTGTGGAGGGATAGTCAGCCATCACAGTTATTCTCTGTACTTCAAAGACAATTTCTAGTCTAGCCTAGCACATAAATTCCAACCATTTCTTGGTTTTCATCCTGCCACAGAAATAAGCAGGCAGTTTCCTTTCACATCCCTCTGCCCCCACACAGTCTCATCTCACAGAGAAAGAGGAAGCCCCAGCTGTGAAACTACATTATGCAAGACAGAATGAAAATCTCCTCAGCCAAAATTAACAACGCTTTGCAACAAATACTTCCCTCTGCAATTGCATTGCCCCCTCTTCTGGTGACATTTCTTTGGCAACAGACCCCCTTACCAGCTAAAAGTCCACAACTGCCCTGAGTGAAGTTTAGTGGAGGACCAAGGTCACGCAGTAAATGGGATGTACCTTGACAGTATGTCTGGCTTTTTGAAACTCTTCCTCACTGAAAAGGGGCTGTCACATCAAGGTGACAAAGGAAAAAGAAGATTATCATGTCAACATAAGATCTGTAATAGGAGAACAGAACTTTAACATGGAAACTGGACGTAAAGTTACACTTTTGATCATGATCATGATTGCAGAATGTAGGTGCCAACTAATTCAATTTATTTGCTTGTATTGTAGATAATTAAGGAGATTGGGAGGGTAAGGAGTCACACTGCTGTGGCTTTTAAATGAGGTGCCCTCTGAAATAATTTCAAAAACAAAAGGATGGATGTCAGTATATAATAATGAATTGATTTCTTCATACATTTCCATAACTCCTTAAATGAATGGTATAGTGACTCAGTAATGTAGAAGTTTACAGACAAGAAGAGCATATAGATATATATATATATATACACACTGGCATTTAGTATGAAGGCAGCGCTCGGCTCCTCTTTGCAGTACACCAGAAACATAGATATGGAAGACATTTTGCCCCATGCATGTTTGGATATGTTTTCTAAACCCAACTACGTCGTATTTATTTGTGCCTAGCCAGGATAGCACAGGGTGCTTTGAGTCCTCCATTTTATGTTTGTATATGCAATATCAGATATTACAGGAGCTAAACAATAAATAACTACTGAAAAAAACATATAGGTATGTCAGTAGAGTAGATAAGAAAAAAAGAGTCTTGTACCAGCTCTGTGAGCATAGTGATCAGCCAAGAAAACACCATATACCCATTCAAATTGCTTTTGCCTACTGATCGAGCATGTTTCAAATGTCTTACAAGCAATCTACAAATAAGCTCTTCTCCACATGACATATCGGCATGCTAGTGAATGGTGCCAGCACTTCAGCAAATCTCTCAGCAGCTATAGCACGTCCAGTCACACTGAACCCTTTGTGGCCACCAACTTGGTGTGCCTTATGTGAAAATAAACATTTTTCAGGGCTGCTCACATGTCTTTTTAAAACTGACAGACACATCAAAGTTAAGACTTCTAAAGTTAATGGTCATTGTTATTCAGTATTCTTCACTGAGAAAAAAATCGCTAAAATCTAGAGGAATTCAGGACTTAAGAAAAAAAAATAAAATCATATCGAGTAGAAACATAGGTAAAAACCAACTATACTTATTCAAAGAATTTTGTGCAGACAGATCATAAATTCCTGCTCTTCTCCAATAAGCCACAGCAGAGGACAGCCTAAGAAATTTACCTATAATAATTATTAGAGCTTTCGTGATTTTTCAGCTACTTTGAAGGTTCTATTTTTGCTCTGTTCAACAACATAGTTTCTTCTATTTTTTTCTCTTCCACCAGAAAATTTCTGAGGCTGGGCAGTGCCTTCTTCATGTTTCTCCTAGAGCTTGGACTGAAATAGGAGTTCTTTCCAGTTCATGGGCTCAATTATGTAGTACCTTTTCCTCAAGGGTTTCAGGCCATGAGACCCTGAAGAACTCAGAGGCTACACAGTAACTCATGTATTCCAGTAGTTTATCTCAAAGTACACTGATCTGGCTGTATAAAAACAGGGGCAACAGAGTATGCTAAGGGTATCAAGCCTCTCTTCCCTTCCTTTTTCATTTCTTCCTTCTGATTCACTCCAGCCCTTTCCACCATGCTCTATGGAAATCTTTCTGAGTAAAAGCAATTGGCTTTTAAACAGCTTTTATCATTAAGTTGTTAATGAAGGATGATTCACAGGTTAAAAAAAAAGGAAGAGGGAAACGGAGAAGAAATGCTGCCTTTTTTTTTTTTTTTTAAGTATTTATGCAGTTGGATAGGTTTCCATTATATATAAACACTGTGCAAATACTGTGTTTTACTTTTTCATCAGAAATGGAGTCATTCTCCTCCCAGTCTTCTTGGAAGTCTTTGTGATATCAGAAGATGCATGGAAACAAACCCACAATAACTGAAGTTGAAAGTGATTGTAATTCTGACTGTTCAAATCATTTGATCATTGCCATTTTTATTCACATGCATTTAACAGAAAAAATGGAGAAGTCATCTGTTCAGTTCTGAACCTTGTGACATAAAAAGACCTGAACCATAGGCCTTGAACCAAAGGTTGAACCATAGGCCTCGAACCAGAGTTGACTTCTGAGTGAACCTAGGACTTGACTTCTGAGTCAACCTCTCAACCAGCATCATTTCAGCATGAAGTATGACCACGGTAATATCCTCTGAAAACTACAGATAAAGAATATATATTTTTGGACCCTAAGCCAGTGGTTTCCTAGAAGACAGGAACTCCTCGGATGCACCTGGGATCCTGGCCAGAGCCAGGGTGCTCCCGAGTGAAGTGAAGCCAATCTACCAGAAGTTTTCGTGCCCTTTTTTTATATGATTTATTTGTTAAACTGTATAACAGTAGGAACCCTCTCACAGCGAAGATGGAGACCCCACCTACGAGTGGACGCACTGCCTAGGAGTTCCCCATTGCCGGTTCTCTGATCCTTCGCTGTGACGGGGCTCCCCAGCTGAAGCACGGATCTGGATGACGGTAAAGTATTAGGGCAATTGGTGATGTATCTTTCTTAATCACTATAGCTAACTCTATGTAGTAATGATCAGGTGCATTACCTTACTTATTCTTTATCAGGTACATTACCTTGCTTATTCTTTCTGCTGCTTTAAACTAAAGTAAAATAAGCTTATCTTTTTTAACTTGGTGTCTGTGCCCTTTATGTTGACCCCATCAATTTGCAAAACACCTTGACAATCCAGTTCTTTGGGGACACAACAGGCCCCCTGATCTTCAATGCCATGATCAACATGGGCAACTTTGGTGGGATCTCTGGCAGCTGACGCAGGTTCACAATCAACTGGGAAACCTGAAAGCTTCCATATCTTGGTATGATTTAATAAAAAGAACTTTAAAGTATCTGCATTTCTTGTACATGAAACTCAAGTCATTGAAGACAGAATAACTATAAAATTGACTAAATAGCCATTGCTAAAAAGGGTTGCCTATAAAATGAACAAGCCAAAAAAGTACAGTCAGAGTAGAAAAGTAAATAGTGCAGTGTAAGTACAAGGTACTGGTACCTGATCCATCACCTGTCCACAAAAGTGCCTCATATGCCTGATACCTCAGTTAGGTCTCCAGTTAAGATCTATCCGGACAGATGTCTCAGTATTATTTCTGGGCTGGGCAGGCCAGCAGCAGGAGTGGCAACAACATGATTGAACATCTGGGACCCAGCAATTTTGGTCTGGGAAATCACACAACCTGTGGTGCCCAGTGGAAGCAGTATGTCAGTGCAACTGTCCCAGGTTTCTTTCCCTGCCACAGTAAGTCAGGCCCCTTGCATAACACCCCTTCCCTCTTCTTGTAACTCTATATACCCAGAAACCACCATCTGAAAATAACCAATGACCCACTGCAGTTTAGAGAGTCACTGAGGTGCAGAAGAGAGAAGGAACATCTTGATGTAGCCAGAAATCAGTCTTGTAAAATGTTCCGTGTGGACTAAAAATGTTCCCCCTGAAAAAGACAAGTCAGGGATTCATCCTTCAGACAGACCACTGCTGTTCCCCAGATGTTCTCACTGGAGCTCTCTAGGCCAGAAAGAAAGGGGTGCATCACCGATAGCATCCATCTAAAGACACTGACCAGAAGGGATGAACTTCCAGAATTCACACCGGTCTCCAGTGATTCCACTGCTGCTCAGCTCTGCCCACTGCTGCCCTTTTCATTAGTACTCTTCTTTTTTTCTTTCCTACCCCGCACTCATATACAGCAAGGCAATTCCTTATGGACATTGTCAAGACTAGACTTGGAGGTGAGCACTTGTCCCACCTGTTTTGTACAACCTACAGTGAAGATTAGTGAAAGGGGGTGTAGTAAAGAACATGCTGTGCTCAAGAGACAGTAATCACCTAGCCTCCTCTTTTTAACTCCACTGCAAATAAGCCTAGAATGGAGGGTAAATAAAGTTCTCTAGTGGACATTTTCTCTTAGCCTTTATCAAGCCCTCTGTTGTGTGCTTGAATGTCTGCGCTTTCAACCATTTTGTATTTTACACTTTTTCCCCTAACCTTTGTCTTGTGAGCAGCTCCTCAGGGCTGTATAAATGTATGTCCCACAGTAAATGAAGAAAGGACTTTTTTCCCTTTGATATTTCCACCATAAACATTTGGGCTACAGACACTATAGTCTTGAAATTCCTTGAGGGTCAAGTGAAAATAGAAGACAATCCCTTTTCTTCCTGTTACCCAGAGCTCTTTTTGTCAAGGGAAAAAGGACTGCTGAGACTAAGAATGTCCACTCTGTATCTATCTTGCCAACTGCACAGAGTATAAACTCTCCAGCATCTAAATTCCTCCCAATCCTCTTTTATCTGGATGATAATCACTATTCCAGTGCCAGGACCCTTTCTCCACACAGTGGGAAACAAACTGGCAAAAACAGGGCCCTTTATCCCAGTGCCCCAGTGTGGTCCCCGAGTAGGAGAACTGGAAGTGCCTCTTGGCTACACAACAGGCATAATCAGAGGAGAAATAGTGCAAGGCTCGCTGGAACATCTCTTCGGCAGAGGGTTTTCCCTCTCCAAAAGTCTCTGAGAAGTGCCTTCTGCACCCTGCCAGGGAGATGTAAACGAACTGGAGCTTCACTCGGGAATCACAGCCAACCAGCAGGGAATACTTTGTTAGCAATGAGTTGGCCTCACCAGCAACCTGGGACATCTCCAGAAGTTTCTCATCAGCTGATCTGATTTTGTTATTGTAGGCACAATTAACAAAAGCAGAAAAGGTAGACAAACTTGCGAAGACCATAATACAGCCAAAGAAAGCTTCATAGGAGTCACCAGAGTCCTGGCCTAATGAAGAAAATAAGAAGATGGCAACCATCAAATAGAAGATTCCTAACAGGCAAGCTGATATCTCAAAGATACTGACTAAAAAACAAGGTGATGATACCCTAGATGATACCTCATTAATCATCTGCAAGGCCTTTCTGTAGACCTCAGTATCTTCACAGACTATTTTCACCTGGTCAGGCAGTGCCTCACTGAATGTGCCTCCTCTCCATTTTGAAATAACCTGATCATCCACTGCAGGTAGGGCTAGGAGAGATTTCCCATTGTAAAGAGATGGAGGGCTATAAGGAACCATGGTAGCATTCTTCATCTCGTGGTTGGGAGTGCAAATGACCTTGATAACTTTATCCAAAAAGTGGATGTCACTGGTGTCAATATAAGTCAAATGGGTAAGATGCAGCGGCACAAAACAGGGCACCAACATGATGGGGATCACTGGCTTCCTTTCTAAACAGTCTTGGAAGATAGACAGATTGGCTTCCAGAAGGCACCACCTGCTCTGGACAAAGTCAGGGCTGAGGACTAAGACAATTTTCTGGCTTCCTTGAATGGCCTCAACCATGTTTTCAATAATTGTTTTACCTGGTATAAAGTCCCTCTCATGATAACAGACCTTCAGATTAGGAATCATGGCTTCTAGGCTCTGGATAAGGTTCCTCGCCCAGGCTGAATTCATGTTACTGTAACTGACAAAGATGTGGTGAGTCTCATGGGCTGCCAGTGCAGGTAGATCAGGAAGCATCTGTGGTCCTTGAAGATCTGTTATTCCTACTCTTGCAGATAATGCAGAACTGGTCTCACTAATACAAGTATCTAAAATGGGTTTAATTTCCTCTTCAAAATCCATCATTCTTTGCTGCAAAAGCAAACCACAAAAGCACAAATGATGAAATCATTCTCCGTAAAAACAGATAGAAATAAAGGGCATAATTTTGCAAACTGTTCTGCCTACCAAAGGCATACCATCTTGCTTGTCCAGGCTTCTCTTCTCAGGCTACACTATACACTTGTGGTTTTGAATTCACAGACACACTGATAATGGTGACAGACTCTGAGTCTGGGAGTTGGGGTATCAAGCATCTGACTTAGTCCCTGGCTTCGACTCAATGTTGGAAACTTCAATCACATTGTTGAGCACTGATTCATACTTTCAATTTAACCTAGTGGAATTGTTTCAGGGGAGAAAATTTTTTTCATCTAGCTAGAATTTTAATTAAATTACAATAGTAATTATAAGTAACTATATACTCCATTCAAGCATTTGCAACAGCAAAGCTCCTTAGTGATAAGCATCAATATTATCTACCTGAGATTTAATATTAGGAATGCACAGAATATAGTTCACTGCTTTGGATATCAACATGGAGAAGCAAGAAGACGAGCTACTATAATAAGTGCATCAGCCCTCTTCAGACAGCTCTCCACAGACCACCAGAAAGTGTCCTGAACCTTCTCAGATGGTCTGTCCCTCACTTCAGCTTAGCTAAGCAAGATAAGGGGGAAGCAAACAGATTGCCTTGGAGCCCTTTATAAGACCTAGGTGTAATCACTGTGGAGGTTTTTGTTCTTGGTGTGAAAGTCTCTCTGAAGTGGTCCATCCATCCACACTGGAGAAGCTGTGGAGAGGATACAATGACCTTTCCAAAACCCAAGGTGCAAGATGCCTGCTCCCCATGGCCAACAAGGTGTAGTAAGGCTCAGGCACTGCCGCTCTATATCGCTCCCTGTGTCATCCAAGGCCCCATTAGTCTTAGAAAACATTACTTTTCTGAAAAGATCTAGCATGCAAAATTTCAAGCAACTTTGCTTTATGATAGCAAAAAGAAATAAGGGGTGCCAAAATGTGTCCTTCTACTGCCAAATATTCTCATCTCACTCGGTGCTGGAAAGCCCAGCACCTGAACAAGTCTCACGGCAACTTGCAGAGAACTGTATGAGCAGCGCAGGGTGTTCTTCGAAGTCTCCAGCCTCCTCATTCCCCCCTTCACCAGCTGATTGCATGCGAGACCCTCCTCTTCTTCCCGCCCTCCTCCTCCTCCTCCACCTCAGAAAGGAATTCCCCTCTGCTGAGCTCAAACAAGGACCTGAAACCAAAACTAACCACAGCTGCCAGCACCAGCCGAGAGACCAGGAGCCCGAGCAACAGCCATCTTTGTTTTCCCTACATCTCCCACCACGGCCCTCGGGTGCAGGGAGCGGGGCATCGCCTTGGGAGTGGGGCACCATCACCGCTGTGTGAAGGAGAGCAGGAAGGAGGAAGAAAGCATTCACTCACCTGGGAAGAGGCGAGACACGAGCCCCAGCAGCTGCTGATTTCAGTGACCTCGACTTCCCTGCCAGGAAGGAGGAGCCTTAGCCTCAGAATGAGAGAGACAGAAGGGGAGGGCACTTGGCAAGAAGACAAATATTTGATGCCTTCCTGGTTTATAAAGCTCAGGCTTCATAAAGTGCTTTAAAAAGCATTTCAAGTTCCTCCAGACAAAGAACTCTCAAGCACCTTGATCGCTGGACCAGCCCCACTGAAATCAACCACCCAGCAAACTAGCACTCAGGCCGTTCAAAACAGTAGCAACAGGCTTGCTGATGCCACACTTTGCACAGCTGCAGCTGAAGCAACATCTGAAAGTCACACCAGAACGGGAATGATGGGTGCATTGTTATGTGTCACTGCTTTGAATGGGTCTACTGGGCAAAAATAAAAAAATAAAATGGTTGGGGGCCTTATTTGGAGCTGCAAGAGAAAAAATAAATTGGTCAGTAACTGCATCAGGCTATGCTGGCTACATTCTGGAGTCAACATGCTCCTATATACTGGAGTCAGCATGTTTTATTAGTGGTATCACCTTGTGCTCAGAAAATCTGTATTACAGAATCACAGAATCACAGAATCATTCAGGTTGGAAAAGACCCTTGGGATCATCGAGTCCAACCATCAGCCCTACTCTACAAAGTTCTCCCCTACACCACATCCCCCAACATCTCATCTAAACGACCCTTAAACACACCCAGGGATGGTGACTCCACCACCTCCCTGGGCAGCCTATTCCACTCTCTGACCACTCTTTCTATGAAAAATTTTTCCCTAATGTCCAGTCTGAACCTCCCCTGTTGCAGTTTAAAGCCATTCCCTCTTGTTCTGTCACTAATCACCTGTGAGAAGAGACCAGCACCAACCTCCCTACAATGTCCTTTCAGGGAGCTGTAGAGAGTGATGAGGTCTCCCCTCAGCCTTCTCCTCCTCACACTAAACAGTCCCAGCTCCCTCAATCGCTCCTCACAGGATTTATTCTCCAGGCCCTTCCCCAGCCTCGTTGCCCTCCTCTGCACTCGCTCCAGCACCTCGAGATCTCTCTCATATTGAGGTGCCCAAAACTGGACACAACACTCCAGGTGTGGCCTCGCCAGTGCAGAGTACAGGGGGACTATCACATCCTACTTCTGCTGGTCACACTATTTCTAATACAAGCCAGGATGCCGTTGGCTTTCTTGGCCACCTGGGCGCAGCAGAGCTGGCTCTCTAGAGCAATGCACACTGCACCCGCTGGTGCCAGCAGCGAGCAAACTACGGAGAACCCTGAAAGCCACGGAAGGCCTACAAGGTTGTGTCCTCTTACGCTGAAGAAACAGAGTAGTACATTACAGCCACTCTGAAGATAAGACAGAAACTTCTCCAAGAGCAGACACCCAACAGTGAGAAGCCACTGGGACTGTACTAAACTACTTATGGATGCACAGCTCTCGCTGATGGGCAGGAGCTGTGGAGGTGGCATCACATTCCCTAAAATCACTACCTGTTTCTAAGCTATCCTAAAGCACTACAATTGAGACATACTCTAATACACGTCTAATACTCATACATGTCAAAGTATACACCTATTACATGCTAAGGCTTTTTTTAATTTTTCCAATCAAAATGCAAACCCAGGCAAAAAAAAAAAAAAAAAAAAAAAAAAAAGAATACAAAAGGAGCTCTCCATATATTTTTTCATAATTCAAGAAAACATGCAACTACTGCTAGTTTTAAAACACTCTAACAAACAGCAGTCTGCCCTTGGATGGGCCAGTTCAGGGAAAGGATTTCAGAACCTGGCACAAATCCTTTGCTACAACCAGACAAAATGAAAACAGCAGATGGCCTTTCAATTTTCCTGGTACTTGCTCTTCTGCCTGACTTCAGATTAACTTTTTGGTGTCACAGGCACAAACTGTGGAGGACAGAGGTGTTCCCCTCCTATTTCATCCTTGAGATCCTTGAGACCCTGTGCTGCACAGAAGAAATTGCCCCAGTTTGAGGCAGCAGGGTAGTTTCTCCTTCCCTCTTTTGCCCAGGAGAAGAACTGCAGAGAGCAGCCAGGCAGCCTGCAGGCTCTGCAAACAGCTATTCAACAATCCAAGGAAAGGACTCGCAGCAACTCAGAGCCTTCTGCACTTTTACTTCACTTAGTTCACCCTTCCTGAAAACTGCAAAATTCCCCCAAAGTTGCCACCAAGTGGCTGCTTGCTGTCATTTCTCCAAAGTGAGGTCAAATTCTTGGCTGACCCTTTGACACCACGGTACCTGCATTTCTGAACAGTCACACTTCACACTTCTCTTCCTGTAGCTACTGAGACAGCTTCTAAGAGAAGAGCCTCGATCTAGGGTTTGGGGATTTTTTTATTATACACAGTTCTCTCTCTTCCACTTGCAGTGTCACTGTAGTCTTCCACTTGTAGTTTCTGCCCTCACTACTTTGCCTACTTCTCAGAGTGAATATTATCTTTTTGTCCATCAGATGGGATCCTTCCTTATTCCCCATTCATACACTGCTTTCTTTGTCCTCCTGTTTCAAAATATTTCCTCTTGTCCTAGGGAAGGAGACACTTTTAAACATTTGTCAAGCTTGGGTAGGAAAGCCTGCCTTCCCAACATTTTCATACAGTAACAGAAGACATTTCTGGAAAACAAAGGAAGATGGAAACAGGTTTATGATACACCACCCTCTGTTTCCCATTTTCTTTTTTCCCCAGTTCCTTACTTGAAGGGCAAACTCGACAATTTCTGTCGTATCTTTGAAAGGGGAGTTTAATACAACATCTAAGTTTTAAGAATGGTGTCCTTATTCTTTCATCTGATATCACCGACAGCTGTCTTAATGCTTGTGGACTATGTATGCAGAAGTCAGGAGTCATTTCAGGTATACTGCACAGGTGCAAACATAAGTCCTTAGCATTGGCCCTCCATGGCACTCAGAACAAGCACAGGAGCAGATCAGAAGCACAAAGCAAATGTCATAAGCTTTTTGCCACAAGTAATGCAGACAGGAATGGAGTATGATGATACACACTTCAAGCCTATGGGTCAGTTACAGAGCTGCTCGGTATAAAGGATGCATGCAAAGCCTCACCCTAACGATCTGTAAAAATGATCCAGATTAGTTACTCCAGTGAAAGAAGCACAGATAATCAGTTAAATCATAAGCTCTTTACCTAGGTCATTGCACTTAGCTCATTCTTTTGCTTCTCTTGGTTTTCTTCCTGTTTTTTCCTGTCAAGGCCATGACCCATAGTGTGAACACCTTACCATAAACTACTTGGCACCATTCAGTGTGGTTTTGCACATTTTTGGTTTGAATGGGTTTGGTGGTTTCCTCAACAACAAAGCTAAGGTAGACCAAAGTCAACCCTGATCCCTCCACCCGCCACGTCCCCGCTCTGACTGAGGATTACGGCAGCAGGTCCTCCCTTGCATGCAGGCAGCTGCAACCCTGCACATGCTGCCTGCTGCTCCAGGCTCTCTGCATGGCCAGCCAGTCCCATTTCCCAAACACCTCCCATGCTACAAGGCGAGAGGGGAGGTGTAGGATCTGGGGCTGCAAACAGCAGAGGTGGGGACCAGTCTTCTTCCCCATCCATGATGGGTTGAGAGAGAAATTACTAGAAGCAAGAGCGAACCCCACCAGTGTGCAGCACGGTCGACCCCCGTGGGGGCACCACCTGTGTGTGGTGTCCCCGGTAAAGCAGGCAAAGCTCTGCTGCCCCAGTTAAGAACAGTCCCTCTGCAGAGTAGTCAGACCTCTAGGCAGATACCCTCAGTCGGGTCAGATCACAGTCATTATAACATCATATTTATCCTGCAGGTACCACAGGTTGAGGTACCATGGACTTTTTTTTATAGTTTCAGTAACTTCTGACATATCTGTGAGCTGACCCCTTGTCCCAACCCAAAGGGTTACCCAGACTGCAGGTGTGTGCAGATCACGACCATGAGTTTGCAGGAGTCCCTAACACACAAGGACATGGAGGCTTTTATCCTCTAAATGTCTCTGCCTTATTCGAGATTACCACAAATACCACACAAGTCATCACTAGCAAGTAAACTACCACAAAAAAAACCACCTCTACCTATGGTTAAGAAAGCAAATATATATATTTATCTCAAGCTATTATAAATTACTATCAGCATTCAATAGTATAACATCAATCAATAGTACAGCAACAATTAATTGTACGGCAGCAACCAATTACAGCAACAACTATACTCCATGAACAATGCAGTGCATACTGCTAGAATAGCGTGTGTAGCTCTCTTCATGGCCCAGCTCTGAATACCAGCTTCTCGAAATCTCTTTGAAGCTGTGTCTTCACAGTGGCAGAAAGGAACATTTTTCCGCATGTATAAGCCCTGATGTAATTGGAAAGTGACATTTACAGTGGCAATTGCACAGTTGTTTGGTACTGGAAATATATTATAGGGTCAGTCCTCATTAAGAAATACTGTGTCAGAATGCCTCAGAATACAGAAATGACCCCCAAAATTGTAGCAGCATAGTTCAGGGTTTGCCAGGGGAAAAAAGGCACGGACACTGCATTTCAAAATATTTTATAAATTGTGAGGTATTGGTATTTACTGTCAATGGTGAGAGTCTTTTCTTTGCAGCTTTATGCACGGAGGCTTTTGCTCTAGTTTTAAAGCTGGGTTATGCTTATTTGGGATGGGATGTGTCAGCAACTCCCTCCATGCTGGGGATTGCTGGCACTCAAATGCCTCATGTAGCAGGTAGAGGGGCAAGAGCCACATCTCTACATTGCAGATCACCCTTCCTGTGACCATTGTCCAGAATACAACATCTTCTGGCACAGCCTTCTGCTGCTTCAGGGAGGCTTTTCAAGGCTGATGATAGCTTAGTTTGGAGCAGAGTGCTGCAGTGAAATGGCAAGGTGTTAGAAAAGAGGAAAACTCTCTAAGTCTTGTGGGTCTTCAGAGAAGAAGCTAGCACCAAGTGCTGTTTGGAACAAATGTAGTTGAGAACATCAGCACTTAAGAAGAGTATGCTGAGCAGCTCTGCAGGTGATGAAGACATGGGTGGCTTGTGCTAGGAGCTGGCTTGTCCCTTCTGGTCCCTGGCACAAAATGGCAGCATTCGTTACCGTTGGTACTTGGCAATCTGTGCAGAAATGAATATGGCTCTAAGCTCCTCCTGTTCTGGACAAGCTGGCCTTCTATCAGGAGAATGGTTGTTGTGGGATCGTGACAAAAGTGGGGTCAGTTTCTGTTCTCTCACCCTATTATGTCTCTGGGGGAGCATCAGTGAACAATGTCTGCTGGCTCTTAGGGTGCTTTCAAGGATCAAAAGGTGTAGTGAGGAGTGCTCTGCTTGGTGTTCTCCTCTAGTGCCTTATTTTTAACCCTCTGGTCCTTGCCTTCACTTTGTTTGTATCCTTCTTCTTCTGCAATTGGTTTCTCTCCATGTTCTCTTTTTTGTCTTGCTCCTACCCCATTTTTGAGGCAGGAGGCAGCATTTATTTATGTTATGGATGGAAAAACCACCCCTATGGATGGAAATAAACAGTAGAGAAAGTGGCCAGGAAATGAGGAGGGACAGGACCCCCACGCTTTCTGCAATTCAGTATGTGGCAATTCATCCGAGTGCTACAGTAGCAGGACCATGCCCTCCTGCTCCTAGAGAGCTCCTTCCCCAGTACCTACCACCCTCCCTGCATGAGCAGAAGCAGAAGCAGGAGAGCTACCGTCACCACCGCAACCTCACTACAACCACAGGAACTGCTTGTT
Source organism: Strix aluco (assembly GCF_031877795.1). Classification (NCBI taxonomy): domain Eukaryota; kingdom Metazoa; phylum Chordata; class Aves; order Strigiformes; family Strigidae; genus Strix; species Strix aluco. Next base: position 7,241,767 of record NC_133935.1, read on the forward strand.
AGTGCCACAACCCATGCCTCCATCCCCATCTGCACCGTCACAGTGATCTCCCCGCCACCCCACACAGCAAGAGTCATGGGCCACCACTACACGCCGTCACCGTGGCCCACGTGTCACCTGTGGATTGGGGAGCTGCTGCCCCTTTTCATCATACCCCACGGCACACCCCAGAAACACTGACACTGAAAGAAAGAAGGACAAAGTGGAGTCCCCTCCAAGCACATGCTCCACACTGCCCTGTGCCTTGCCCTTCTTGATCCCTTCCCCCTCCATTTATTTTTTTTTTTTTTAGTTAAGAAAGCAGGAAACAAAAAAGAAGGTATTACTCTGTCCTTACAATGAAGAGATACCATTTTGCACTAGGCAGTTGACTGGCAAACATTTCTCATTCCTCCCATAGACCTCACAGGGTAGTAGTTGTCTCAGCAGCTTTTCTTCTACAGACTATAAAGATGGACAGGGTGCAGTTGGCTGCAGAGGAGATAGAGAAAGGGCTGGTGTTCACTCCAGGCTCGCTGGAGAACAGTCCTTCAGACTGCACTGCACCGATGTTCCTATGCATCTGAGGAGTGCCACATTTAAAGAAATCATCCATATTCTGGTACAGCTTGCTTTCCACCTCATTCTCTGTGAGTCTAAGTTGGTAGGTCAGAAAGAGATGGAAGAACAATTTGTTGTCATTTAGTTCCACTTCTTACTTGTTGTCTCACATAGTCTCTTGGATTGCTTTAGAATACTGAAAAAAATAAAGGATGGGAATTTAATTAAGGACAGGAAATTAAAATTAAGGAAGTGTTTGTTAACATCTCAAGCCAAGAACTTTAAATATCATTAAACTGCATTTTTATATTAAGAAAGGAAAAAGTATTCAAATGACTTGCAGACCGTGAGATTGCAGTCCTTTAATAACAGATTGACTTTGAGCAGCTTGTTCTACAGTTTCCTTTTTATTCAGGCATCTGTTTATTGAAATTTATCTCGTGACAGGAAGGATGACACACAAGACTGTGTCTTCTCCTTTCTTTCTACTGCCTATAGACTTCCTGTGTAGCCTTGAGGACTGTAGCGCTCTGCACATTGATTCTCACCTGTAAAATGTGGATAACAATAATTTCTCTATTTGGCCTCATGCCGACCTTTTCTATTTAGACTCTGAGCTCTTCCTGGCAGAGATACCTGTTGCTATAAGCATTCACCATACAGAATCTTGCCTAGAACCTCAGTGTGAAAGAAACAGATATTCTAGTTTTATAGCTACTCCTGGTTTCCAAACGACCAGCAGCATTTTTTCCCTACCTCATCAGCCACTCTCATTGAACACAACTATTTTAAACAGAAATAGGTCAAGTAGTACCCATATATGCCATGCACACTGATTATTTTTCCCCATCTCACTCTGATTTTGAATATTTATGTAATAAGGATTACTTTCAGTTCCATAATATGCCTAATCCATCATCAGACCTAATTTGGTTATGTTGCTAAAGTATTTAATATTAATACTAATTTAATAATATCTGGGGTGGAAGAAGAGAGTACTGACAGCAAAATTTAGGTGATTATTTAGGTGATCAAGGACTTCAACACACAGTGAAGAAATGCAGATGCCTACACAAGACTTGTGAATCGACATTACAATGACAAGTGAAATTTTATGTCAAAAAAAAAGGAAGTTAATGCACGATTGTCCATGGAAAAATTTTTATATGGTTCTAAATGATAACTGTATCAATGCGAGAAAAGGGCTTCACTGACAGGACAGTTTAGTGATAATGTACTGCCAATGTAGATGTGCTGTCTGAACAGCAAGCAGGCTTACAGAACGCATAAAGAATATGGTGGAGGACAGCGCTGACAATACTACCATGCTGATATAAATCAGTGGCATATTGGTTTCCTTTTTAGCACATACTCATCATACCATGAGATGGTCTGATGTCTCTGCAGACCCATCACCCCATGCAGGTCTCTTACTGCAATTCTCATACATCCTTCCCTTGCTTTGGTCCACCAGGGAGGACAGTAGTTCTTGCTACGGTACCTTCAGCACTACAGCAGGCAATGCTGGGAGGAAAAGCTGTTAAACTGATACAGATTAGGAAAAGAAACCTTTTTGAGCCATTCAAATGTTATTCATGCCTTTGATGGAAGGTGCTCAGCTCCACCAGCTGCAGCCATGAGACAACTGCACAGGATGCTCAACAGGAAACTGAGTCGAGCTCTGTCAAGCCCATGTCAGGATGACTCACCACTTCAGAAGTGACAGGTGATCGCTGCGTGTGCTTCTTTCTTCTCCTCTTTGGTCGAGAATGGACCTATCAGTAGGTCTCTGGCTGATGATACAGCTGCATGGTCTCGTTTCAGTTCTAAGAGCTTCCTGGTGCAGATGCACAGCCTGCAGACATTTTGGGGAGAAACTTCTGATGCCTCCTACCCATGCAAGGGACATGATGACACCAAGCTCAGCTGGCAAAATCTACGTTTGGACTTTTTCGGAACATTCTTTGATTCATGGCTGCAAAGGCTTCAAATGGTGAGTGACTTTTCAAGGTGTTAAACATGATGTTTGCTCTATGGTGAATCATATATTATCTATAAAGTTCAGCAATTTCCTGGAAGATACCATTTACAGGAAGTACAACTACTAATAGTTATTGGTGGCCAGGCCATCAGGTTCTGTAGATAAAGCCAAATAAGTTGCTTTATATCATCTGAGGCTTCCATCCTAATCTCCCTGTCACACTAATTTTTATATTTTTATCTGGTTTATTCAGCTTACTAGTGTTAATTGTTTTTATGTCATTATAATGCTGTGATGCTTTCTTGTCCATACTCCAACCGTCCCTACTTACTTCTATCCTCCCCTAGGTCATTTTCAGTGTTAAGGCTGTCAGTTCTTGAAGATGGGGTCTATATCTCCTACTACACAGTAACAATGCGCAAGTGCTATAAACAAGTAAATAACAATCCTAGTGAATACTAGCCTCAGAAAAAATACAAACACAGCTGATAATGCAGCTGCATTCCTTTCCCTTATGCCTTCTATTCCAAAACATTCCAAAATAAGGCCAAATGCCAGGTGCTGCACTTTGGCCACAACAACCCCCACCAGCGCTACAGGCTTGGGGAGGAGTGGCTGGAGAGCTGCCAGTCAGAGAGGGACCTGGGGGTGTTGATTGACAGCTGGCTGAACAGGAGCCAGCAGTGTGCCCAGGTGGCCAAGAAGGCCAGTGGCATCCTGGCCTGTATCAGAAATAGCGTGGCCAGCAGGGACAGGGAAGTGATCTTGCCCCTGTACTCGGCACTGGTGAGGCCGCACCTCGATTCCTGTGTTCAGTTTTGGGCCCCTCACTACAAAAAGGACATTGAATGACTCGAGCGTGTCCAGAGAAGGGCAACGAAGCTGGTGCAGGGTCTGGAGCACATGTCGTACCAGGAGCGGCTGAGGGAACTGGGGGGGTTTAGTCTGGAGAAGAGGAGGCTGAGGGGAGACCTCATCGCCCTCTACAACTGCCTGAAAGGAGGGTGCAGAGAGCTGGGGATGAGTCTCTTTGACCAAGTAACAAGCGATAGGACAAGAGGGAATGGCCTCAAGTTGTGCCAGGGAAGGTTTAGACTGGATATTAGGAAGTATTTATTTACAGAACGGGTTGTTAGGCGTTGGAATGGGCTGCCCAGGGAGGTGGTGGAGTCCCCATCCCTGGAGGGGTTTAAGAGTCGGGTCGACATAGCGCTGAGGGATATGGTGGAGTTGGGATCTGTCAGTGCTAGGTTAACGGTTGGACTAGATGATCTTCAAGGTCCATTCCAACCTAGATGATTCTGTGATTCTGTGAAATAATGTTTTGCAAGACTTCTGCAGCAGAATGAGCTTTTTTGGTGTAAAAGACCCAGTGTCTAACATGCAGCATTCTCAACCAGGCACTTCATAAAATGATTAGTGCTCCCCAAATACTAACTTAACTTCTGCAGTAAATACAATCTGCTAATACCTCTGTTAAATACCTTCTAAAGGAGACTAACTTATTTAATGTTCAGAACTGCTAAGCACACATGATGTCCCGTAAGCGGCTCAACATTGTTTCTGTTACATTCATCCTTCACCTTTTTCTTTCATTTTATTGTGAAAAACGTGGATATTTCCTGTATTATTTTTAGTCATCTGACTAGTTTCATGTTCTACATCAGAATTGTTTGTTGCAAACAAACAAAACTCTTTTTCAGTCTTCATTTTATAAAATATGGGAACTTTCCATGAAACCAAATAAGCATATAAGAAAATAAATAATAAAGATAAGCAAATGCATTTCTCTTTCCAGTCTAATGATTTCACTTTGGGAACTGCAGGAATCTCTCAATATCATCCTGAAAATATATCACCTCAAAAAGTAATAGGCACTAGAATAGTAAAAATTTTATAACTATTAAGAAAGAAATGTATTTTTGTTCAGCTAAACACAGGACCAATGAAAAATAAACTTCAGGAATAGTAAGCAAAAAGCAAACCTTTTAGTACCTTCCTCCTTATTTACTGGCAGGATTCCTATGGTACAGAGGCATTCTGAGATCAGGAGGCTTTGGGGGAGTACAGTCAAAAGATTACAAATAAGCTGTGGTTTTTGCTGCATGAGAGGTACTTATCAATGGATCAGTGGAGGGTTACTAGCTTTAAAAAATGTAAAAAGAAGCACAACATTAATTCAGTTCCTTTTCCAAATAAATGGATTGGCCCAGTTCAGTGGGACATTAAGAAACTAGCACTTGTCTGATATATGTCGACTTCACGAGAGTTTCCAAAGCACTCCAAAATACCCAAAGTCAGTGTCTTGTTTGGGGTACAAATGCCTCAAGGTCTGACTGAAGATTTTGAACCCACTGACTGGGGAGGGAGATAGAGATGAACTGACAAAGTCAACCAAGAGCAGGGTAAATTAGTCCACCCGAGTCTGTGCCATCACAAAAAGATTGCTACTAGCGTGGGAGCTGTTCAGCAGCAGTCAAACCCGGGCGTCTCTGCACTACACTGCTGTGACCACAGTGCAGATGTTTCCTACGTGTATACCCTGCCTCGAAATTTTGGACATGCAGCGATTTCTCCTTGCACGACTTGAACGCGATTCTTCCGAACAGTTGGAGGTAGCACGTTATGGGTGATAAAAGGTAATCAAAGGTTATTGGTGGCAGCAGAGAGGAGGTGGCATCACAGGATCCAACTTTCTGAGTCAGTCCCATGAGACTCCTAGTATTGCAGGGGCCAAATTTTTCCAAGAGAAAACAATTTATTTTGAAAAATGCCATGCTTTTTACTCAGAATTTTGCATTTTCTCCCTACATCATGTCAATACTTTAATTTTCCAGTGATTTGAGTTTGGAGGGTATTTTTGTCTTTTGCCTTTTTGATTTAAGAAATTTCTATCTTCTTTTTTCAGTCTTCATTTTATAAAATATGGGAACATTCTATGAAACCAAATAAGCACATAAGAAAATAAATATATGGCCCTTGCAGTGCCTTACCAGAGACATTTTTTTCCTGCAAAAATAAACATTTCCCTTTTCTGACCACCCATCCTCAGCACCCCAACAGCCTGCAGTGATGTCCGTGGGGGTTACCTGTGCAGAGAAATCTGCAGATTTACCTTCGCAGAGGCCTATATGCCTCAAGCTGGTAAGGCACGAGAAAGGAGAGCCAGCAGCTGAGCGTGGGTCGGACAAGTGTCCCTGTTGCATTCCGTCTGCACACTGCATTCTGCTCGGGTATGATTCTGCCCAGGGAGGTGGCGGAGTCCCCATCCCTGGAGGGGTTTAAGAGTAGGGTCGACAGAGCGCTGAGGGATATGGTGTAGTCGGGAACTGTCAGTGCTAGGTTAGCGGTTGGACTAGATGATCTTCAAGGTCCCTTCCAACCTAGATGATTCCGTGATTCTGTGATGAGCTCTCCTCCTCCAACACTCGGTGCAAATGCTCGACTAGTCTGCTGGTAGTTCAGCAGCAGCCCTCCCTCACTGAAGTGTTAAGCTGAGGTGGTGGGAGCCTGCCAAATCGCACATCCTCACTAACAGCAGCAGGCTCTTCGGTCTGGAGGTGCCTTAGCCAAACCGATCAGGGAAAGCAAAGGTTGAGTGTCTCAGTTATAAGCATCTGGGGTTAGTAACTACAGTAGTTTTGGAGCATCAGCTGATTCACAGCTGAGTATGTTACAGGTTCTCAGGTTTTTTTGTCAGTCTGGAGAATGGTCTGTATCTTCTGAATTAGCGGGTAAGTGTGAAAAGAGTTCTGTGAATGCACTGTGGTTATAAGCCACAGTAAGTTAGTTTTGACCTCAGTGACAGGCAGGCCTGAATGACAAGAGAGCGAGCTACTTCTTCACAGTGAATAAATGCTGAAGAACCTGTTCTTAGAATAACAGCTGTGCATACATTCGTATTCCACTATCTCCTTGTACACAAAATCTGTTCTGTATGAAGCAGGTAATGAACCTCCCTTCTGCCCTAATTCCACACCCCACTCTCATTCTCTGCCCCTCTGGATCCTGGTCTCACAAAACCTCTTGAAGTGTCCACAGCTTGTGCTCTCCAGACCCATCACCTCTTCCCTGTCCCATTCTCCCTCTCCCAGGAATCTTCAGTTCCCTAACTTCCCTGAAGCCACCATGCTTTAAGCCATGTTCACACGTATCTTTTTGGATTCTTCTTCACCCTTTTGCCTTCCTGTTTCTTCCCAAGTGTCATCCTGGGCATGCTGGCCTGTCCAGCCACCCCTCCAAGTCCCTTGCTTAAATGAGCATCTGCTGCAGACAAAGGCTAAAATCAACTGGAAGTCAATTTATATTTATGGAAGTATGTTTATATGGCTCTTTATTACCTGTAAACACCTGGAGATAATTTTCAGCAACTGACTACTGCTCAAAATCCGTGACAATCAAAGTAATTGGAGACTGCAATGAAAGCATGAAGTGTAACCCTCCATTCTCACGGTTTTCTATTTAAGGTTGTCTCCTCAGGTACAGACAGATGCCTGCTTTGAATGAACCGTCACCAAATTCCTCATCAGTCTCACGCAGAGCCCACACGGACTTGAAGCCCTGTTCCTCTGGCTATCTGAACGTGCAACACAGCCAAGATCTGTTGTAAGTAAACCAGTTATTGCACATAACACACCAGATGAAGCGTCTGTACGATGTGCCAACCCCCCTGATATGTCCAGCCCCGTCTTACAAGCAATGCTACAACTTTTGCGACATCTCCATCCCCACAGCCGGCCAAGTCAGGATCAGCAGGCTTTTCGCTTGCCTGGGTGAGGCAAATCCCCGGCCAGGTTTTTCCACAGAGATCAAGTTTTAAGTGGCCAACATGTAGCTACAAAGGCAGCAAGAGCCTTCTGCCTCTATTAGGTCCCTCCGGAGTCCCAAAACCTGCTGACGGCAGCGAACCACACACAGCCAGTTCTGCTCGGCGCCAAGTTCTTCTTAAACCATTTCCCGTTTCTTTTTTCTGGCACCGAGCCCACCCACCGTCATCATGCAGCTGGGGCGGGGGGCGGCGCCCTCAGCCCCCCGGCACCGTTCCCGAGCGCCGGGGCCTTGGGAAGCGGATCCCGGCCGCCGGCCCCCGCCCGTCCCCTGTTCCCCCCACCCTCCGCCGCTCCGGGGCCGGTGGCTCCGGTAGTTCCGGCCCCGTGATTTCCCCACCCGGCGGGGCGGCCGCTCCGCACCCATGGGGCGCCGAGGGGGCGGCGGGCGCAGCGGCTCCCCGGAGCGGGGGACGGGGTCCCGCAAAGGTGAAGGGGCAAAGGGAGAGGGGACTTGGAGGGGGGACGGGACAGACACGCTGACGCCGCGGGAGCTCCCGTGGCCGCAGCCGGAGAGAGGGGCCGGCAGCGGGCGCGCCGTCGGGGGGGCTGCCCGCTCCGCCCGGCTCGGCCCGGCCCGGGAGCGGCGGCCCGGGAGCCGCTGGAAACCGCCCCCCTGGCCGGGGCACGTCTGCGGGGGCCCGCCCGAGCCGGTGGAGGTCCCGCCGGCCACCCGGGGCAGCCGCGGGGCTGGTGGGGAGGCGGGCGGCGCCAGGCTCCGGGCGGCAGGACCCACGCGAGAAATGCCCGGGGGTGCCGGGCAGCGTGTGGGCTCCGGCGTGGGAATCGGGCTCACCTTGTGCGTGGAGGCTGGGTAACCCCCACCCGTGTGCCGTGGCTCCTCGCAGGGGTGGGAGGCTGCGGGGACAGACCCCGTGCGGGCAGCAGAGAGGGGACCCTCCCTTTGCAGCCTTTGGGGGGGGCACCTCGTCCTCTGCTGCTGCCCGCGGAGTGGGACACAAGACACGCGAGTCAGTGGGTCCTTCTCACCTCCAAACCCAGCCCGCTACTGGCTCCTGGAAGGGAGGTGGGAGAAGTTTTGGGCTCTGAAGCTGATGACTTATTTCTCTTACCCATGCCATCCTTAGGCATCAGGTCAACCTCAGAGTTACTGTCCACCCTCATTTGTTCCACGCTCATTTCTTTCTTTTTCAATCACTTCGGAGCGTTGGGAACTACCTCGCTATTAAGTTTAAGTTCTGGATGATATAATTAAAATTCAGAGTAATTCCAAGTTCTTGTTAGCTAAGTAGCTTTGTGATGACAAGCTAAACTTCCTAGTCTTCACTCTGCTCCCAGCCTGCTCTCCACAGAGAGTGACTTTTTTTGGGAACAGCTTCCCGGGTCCCAGGCTCTACTCCCCTGTCAGCTGGTTATGGGTTTGTGAGGTTTTTTTAAATTCTTGACATTTGTTTTTTCAGGTCTATTCTCAAATATCTGGTTATGGCGAGGTGTTGCTGGAGTCCTTGCTGCCGCTGTCATTTTGATTTTGTGTATTCAGCTTGGTAAGTGTGTAAACCATTTAAAAAGAAAACATAATTAGCCTTAGAAATCATCGGTTTTAGGCTGTCAGAAGTCCCGCAAAACTTCAAAAGATTTATTCAGAACTTCCCTTATCTCAAGGCTAAATAGATGTCTCGTGACATATTGTTTAAAATTGTGGTCAAGTGCTAGAGAAATTACTAGTTGCAGTGAGATTAGGGAGTGCTCAGTTTAGTCTTAGTGTGCTAAGTTTGTAACCTCACTGTTGGTCTTAATCCAAGTTCAGGAAAACAAATAACAAATGGAAGATTGCTCTTTGCAACCAATCTGTAGTCCTTCAAAAAATGACACTATAATAAACAAAGATAGTAATTCAGCTGCAAGGAAGAAACACTTGCAAAAACTATAGCTGTCAGAAATACTTAAGTTGTAGAATAGTCCTTGGAAGATACATTATTATCACCTTCTCAGCTACTTCTTCAACCTGTCCCTGATCGTCACTTTAAAGGTAGGTCAGCAACCATAAGGGTGCAGGAGCCAGAGTATATAATTAGTTTACAATAGCTGTTGCTGCTGAGCAGAAGTAATCACAGAATCACCAAGGTTGGAAAGGACCTTGAAGATCATCTAGTCCAACCGTTAACCTAGCACTGACAGTTCCCAACTACACCATGTCCCTAAGTGCTGTGTCAAAATAACGCTACGGTTAGACTTTGATGATTTAGATGATGCAGTCAGAAAGCAAGCTAAAAAGCTCCAAAAATCTTTTCCAGTTGGAAGTGAAAGGGAATGAAAAGGCTCAAACAAATGCGTTCCTGACAATTATTAAGACTAAACTGTGATGTGATGTATGAAAGCTTTGCTTGTGCTTTGCTTCGTTTGTTTCAAAGCTTTGCTTGTGTTTTGCTTCATTTGTTTCTCAAGGACTCCTGAGTCCTCAACTGTTTCCTTAGGTCTCTTTGTCTGTTTAGGTGAGATTGAAACGCTCGTTAGGCTCCCTATGGAAATCACTGATTGCAGACTCAAGGCCTTCAGTGGACACTTGGGCAACTCCTCGAATGGGAAAACTAAGATAAGGGGGGGCTTGAACAAAGAGACACAGAGACCCTGTTATAGGGAGGATGATTCTGCTGATTTAGGAGGGAGACACCTGGACTTTACTTTCACAGCGCATGCTCTGGAAAGAAGGCCAACTAGCGAACACTGTGAAGAAGACTACTTACTTCTTCCCTTGACCACCAGAGACCCTCACCCTATTTTCACTATGTGTGCTCAGACTATGTAAATGAATTCTGGGAACTCATTATCATAAGACACCCCTTTCTAGGAAATCTAATGAATATATATGATTCATGTGTATATAAACTGATGTCCCTTGCTAATTCTTGGGAACCCTTATGGTGGAGAATCCCCAGGGTGACCCCAGCACTGCTAATAAAGAATACCTGCTTAATAATAAAAAACCTTTACTGTTGAGTCAATTTCTTTGTTTCAGAAGAAACAGGAAGATTGTTTTTTGTCTTTTCACAGTAAACCGTTCTTCAACCAAAGATTTTCCTGTCTGTCCTTCCCTGGAACTCTGTCCATCAGATTGGCTGTATTTCCAGAGGAAATGCTACTACCTCTCGGAGAGTGAAGCCAGCTGGAACTCCAGTCAGAGCTTCTGTTCTTTGCACAATGCTTCCCTCCTAGTGATCGAAAATCAGCAGGAACTGGTAAGGTAACAAAAGCGGGGGTCCTGGTTTCACCCTATCTCAGTTCTAGGGAGCTGCACAATGAACCAGTGTGTTCTTCCAGCCTCTTAAGCTGAGTGGCTTGAAAGCTGATGCAAAGACCGTGACAAGTCACAGCTTGCAGCAAGCTGCGTCCTTCCTCTCTGTGCAAACATCAGTTTTAGCAGTTGATGTTTTAGAAAATGCCCCAGGCTTATCTGAGTTAAATCTGGTGCTGGTCACAGCTATAAGTACTCACATTGGGGCAACTATCAGGGTAAACACTGTTGCATCTTATTTATCTTTAATTAGGCAACTGTTTGCTCTTAGCAGGATAGGTTAATGACAACTAAGTTGGTAGTTATGTTGGTCTTGACCTTTGGAGTTTGGAGATAGTTACCCTAACCACAGCTTGGAGCATCGTTTCCTGAGTTATACTAAAATATTAGGAAAGATTCCACCTAGCACAAAGACCTAAGAGAATATATTCTTCTGTATCTGTTAAAGACCTTGATAGCAGACACCTTGATATTTTAAAATGGCCTCTCTCTAGATCCATCACCCCTATCACAGACACCAGTATAATCACAGAATCATCTAGGTTGGAAAGGACCTTGAAGATCATCTAGTCCAACCGTTAACCTAGCACTGACAGTTTCCAACTCCACCATATCCCTCAGCGCTATGTCAACTCTACTCTTAAACCCCTCCAGGGATGGGGACTCCACCACCTCCCTGGGCAGCCCATTCCAACGCCTAACAACTCGTTCTGTAAATAAATACTTCCTAATATCTAGACTAAACCTTCCCTGGCGCAACTTGAGGCCATTCCCTCTTGTCTTATCGCTTGTTCCTTGGTTAAAGAGACTCATCCCCAGCTCTCTGCACCCTCCTTTCAGGTAGCTGTAGAGGGTGATGAGGTCTCCCCTCAGCCTCCTCTTCTCCAGACTAAACAACCCCAGTTCCCTCAGCCGCTCCTGGTACGACATGTGCTCCAGACCCTGCACCAGCTTCGTTGCCCTTCTCTGGACACGCTCGAGTAATTCAATGTCCTTTTTGTAGCGAGGGGCCCAAACTTAACACAGGAATCGAGGTGCGGCCTCACCAGTGCCAAGTACAGGGGCAAGATCACTTCCCGGTCCCTGCTGGCCACGCTATTTCTGATGCAAGCCAATGGGTGTACTGGATGCAGATGTCAGTTCTGTCGCACATGCTGGGGCAAGGATCATCCTTAACTAATCTCTAAAATGTCTTCCACAAATCCTTGCTAGCTTATAATAAAAACTCAGTATGATGAAGACATATCAGTGATGAAGTAATGCATTACCTGCAAAGGTGTTTATCGAAGGCTTTCTTGTGGAGAGACAGTAAAATGATGCATTTGCAGTTCCATAGCAGTTCTTAACATTTAGTATTATACTCACAGTAGTAGTATTCTCACAGTTGACATCTCTGTCACTACAGTATCTGTAGTAGGGATCCTATCTCAAAATTAATCCATTTGATTTCTGTTCGAGTTGTAAGTTCTCCTTCAGTTATGTGAATCACACAAGATCCAGATGCTGCAATACTCTGTAGATTTAATTTTTAATATTGTTTCTTCTGGAAGAAAAGCAAGGTCATTGTTTTGGTTTCTAGCCCTGAATCAAAGGCTTTGTATTTTAATATCTGGACTGAACATGCAAAACTTCTTTTCTCATATGGGTTTATTCCTACAGAGTTTTATGGTGAAGATAACAAAGCAAGACCCGTGGATTGGACTCTATAAAAGAAATGAAGAATTCTTCTGGGTAAATGGGAAACCACTAGACAATGAACTGTAAGTTGATGTTGAGGGTTTTTGCTGGTGATACTAGATTATAGGGGAGTAAGAAAGGATAACTAACACAGATAAAGACAGTGTCGTGAAATAAGTATCTGTAATGATGTTGAAGGGATGACTGGAGAGAGCATGGAATACAATAAAGATTTCACATAGTAGCATTGTTAAAACTGTGACGGATGAAAGTTAGGAGATTAATTTATAATGCTGGGTTCAGAAGCAACATGAGACGGGAGTTCATGGTAGCAGGGAGTATAGTGAAGTGAAAGGTTAACCAAGAGACCACCAAAAGCAATGGGAAGAGGAATGGAAGATTGCGATAACACATTCCTCATTATAGAATGTATTTTGTAAAAGTGCAAACCTGCATGCGACCTGCATGAGGTTTATAGCAAAGATATTTGGGAGGCTTCTGAGAGATGTTTCCATACTTCTTATAGAATGCGCCTACAAAAAAGGCTGCTGGAGAGAAAGGTGAAGCTGTGAATTTATGTTGCATGAGCGGCTCTGTGGTCATGGCCCTTTGTTGTATCCCTGTGTCAGGTGTGGGGCAGTTTGTTCCTCCCACCAGTGGCTGTCTGATCTCAGAGACTGCTGCTTCTCGTCCTGGGGCAGCTGCCAGCAGGAGTTGGTAGAATTACCAGTGACAGTAGTAAGGATTGAGATTCCACAAGTCTGAAATTAACTTTAAAAAGTGGAAAATTTAAATACTCTTAAATTTGTGACATTACTAGTGGTGCATGACTATATTCAGTTCATCCCCAAGACCTGAGGGCTTGGTCTGATAAAGACCTTACACATTTAATGTAAGATGTGAGCAGCACGTAGGCATCTCAAGTTGAAAATTGAAGTCCTTCCCACTCTTGCTTATCCCCTGCCTGTGATACAAACATCCACGGATGCTTTCATTTTCAGTGATGAAGTTCTTCATGTTCTTAGACTTCTGCCTTTGTGCTTGCTTCAGACTGCCCCTCCTGTCTTTAGAAGGGCAAACATCTTGATGTCTAAGCTCAGTTGCTATTAGAGTGGTGTTAACACTAGTGGGGATTTGTCCCTTGGTTTTTCCAGAGACCGTACTAGTTTGGTTGGCCTATTCACAGGACACTGTAATACTATTTGAAAACGGAGCTGGCGAAGGAGACCCTTACCTCTTGTGTAGGGACACCTACGGTGTGGAAACAGAGGTTCGCTTCCTGTTTTCCACCACCCCCTTAACCGTAGTGCTGTGTTCGGTTCTGAGGAAGAGGGAAATGAGAGAGGCATTTGTTCCACAGCTGCTTCTGGAACGTTTTAGCTGTGTAGAAGGATGTGGAAGTCAAAGGTGGAGCCAGTCTTGATAGCACAGCATCCTTGAGAAGGGTAAATGTGAATTCCAGTCTCTGCTCTAAGGGTGTATTTCTCATTAAACAACCACTAGGCAAGATGCAGGAGTACTGCAAGTCCTAGATTTTGTATTCTGGGGGCCAGGTCCCGGTGAAAAAAGACAATCTTTGTGGTGTTCTCTTCAAAGCACAAGCTATCATCCTCCTGCAATGCCCTGCCTGTGGTAAATCAGGCTTTGTACAAAGAGAACCTGTGATCCCTGTAGTTCCCTTTGCTCTGTTGCGTTTTTTGATTGTGGGTGTCGAAGTAATTGTGTCTTTCATTCTCCCTTACAGGATTGAAGTAAAAGGCTCTGGAAACTGTGCCTATCTTGAGTCAAAAGGAGTCTCGGTCTCTGGATGTTATTTAACCAGGAAGTGGGTCTGTAGCTTGAATATTAGCTTAGCATGATAAAGGGAGGCGAAGCCACCGCCCCTGACACTTAGTGCTCTAACATGACATCCACACAGGTTGTGTCTATACTCTGGGACCGCGTCTCAGCTCCTGTCTGGAGGTGAATGACTTTTCTGGTAGCCAGAATTCTCCACCCCTGGAGGAAGCTTCTGTTTTTTAAAGATACCATTTAAAAGACTTGCTTTCAGCATCCTGATAAGTCATTTCCTTGCCCCGTTTTTCTAGCTACTGCTGAGCCTGATGTTTCTTTTTGTTGTGCCATCAGTATTTCTTCCATTAACTCTTCTCTTGTAGGATGCTAAGCAGCTGTTCTTTCTTTTCCTTTTTGGTATGCACTTGGAGATATTTGTTCTTCTTTTCCCTTAGCCAAACTCTGTGTGCAAGGACGGGTTGTGAAGTGTGTCTGCCTGAAGGTCTGCCAGTGCCTCGCAGACACAGGGTTAGGGTTATGCAGAAGTTGTTGTTTTAGACAGCATTGCAGATTTTACTGTCCCGATTTGATGGGGTGCATCTTGTGTGACTGCATTGTTTTCAATGTTTTGTTAATGTTATTTTACATTAATCTTGTTAAATTCCCCTGACAGTATTATCATAGGGATTTATTAGCTGCACTGCACCTGAAGTTCTCCTTCCCACAGCACTTACCTTAGCAAAAAAAAAAGTCAGAATAGATGAGAGTATTTATTTACCTGAGCACCTGCACTGAAGGGGAAAAAGTCTGAATTGAAAAGGTAATAATGAAGCTGCAGTCATTAGTGTTATACAGTTAGAAATAGTCCTCAGTGCAAACAGGCAAAATCATGTGTAGAGAATAAGAGAATTAACAGCAAAGGATGTTTTTTCATGGCTTCCTCATGTCCCGTGCTTGTCGGAGCGTGGGGCTTCCGAGCAAGTGGTACATATCTGGATGGACAATCACTGTTTTCTTCTGTGTGCGTATCATTTTCAGCAGCAACACCCAGTGCTGTTGGATTGCTATGAGCCTGAACAGAATTAGGGCTTATTGCCACTGAACTCTGTCCACTCACGTCTAGCAGGTAACCTGAAGATTAAAAGTGCCATTTGACCCAGAGGAAGCAAAGCAGCTTATTTTCCTGGAAGGACTATTCCTGTCGGGTTTCTAGAGAAGGAAGAATGGGAAATTTGCCTGTGTAGCAGGGTAAAATACTTCCCCGCTCAGACTAAAGTCTGGAAAATTGTTGTTTTGTGACCTGTGTGCTATTGAGAGGCCTATGGACTTCAGGAGACTTCTTGGAGGAGCAAGTGGAGCCATTTTTGGAGTAGTCACTAGAGTGCACTGTAGCTTCAGCCTTAAATTTTTAGGCAAATTTAATTGCTGTCTATTTTTGTTCAGCTTCTTGTTTATGCCTTCATTATTTTCTGTGACAATAGGACTTTACTGTAACAGGACCATGCAGTATGGATATTGTTAATAAGTTGTGAGTTTCAAATGTTTATTTATATATGATCACTAATTTTGCTGAACTACACTTTTTTTAATTGCTTGTATTCTTTATAGGCACAGTAACAGAACTCTACAGTATGAATAGCCTAATAATCTGTGTTAATTTATATGTAACTAGTTGGAGGGGGTTGTATTCTGCAATGTTTTTAAATTAACTAGCTCTGAAGGATATGGTATGTGCAATAGTCCTGAAAAGATAATAAATATCTTTACAGAACCTCTGAATTACAGTGGTTTGTGTCTTAATGTTGTGCCATTAAAAGTATTTTTCATCTTGGGCACCATTTGGGGAAAAAAAAAAATCACCCGACTGAAGCAAAATGAAATTTTCAAGTTTTGAATATGAAAAGATCTTTAATCATAATGTTGGGGTTGACATGACACGAGACATTTGACCCAAAAAGAGAGTGCATTTCACTTTCTAACACTTTTGGCACATTTTCACGTTTCATTTTAACAAAAGCATTTAACTGAAATGCTGAAGTACCTCTGTGGAAATGCTGAAATGCGCTTAGTGAAACACACATGGTACAGAACTTTGGAGGGAAACATGGAGTTTTACAGTTTTCCAAGTATTTGCATTAGGGGCATACTAAAAGTACATTTCACAAATTTGCTAGAAATTGTAAGGGATAAGGAGTATTCACGTACCATGTTGTATCTTAGCTTTCCTTAATGAGATGATTTACCAGGATGTTTCCTTTAACTACAAAATAATCTTCTTCTTATGGGTTTTTTCCATCATCTATGGATAAAGTACAAAAATGGGAAATTTGGTTCTTAAAGGAGGTTTTCGAGAAACTGTGAGCACATTAGGTTATAATGAAAGGTCTTTTGTAATCTGACTCTTAAGTCAGACTCTTAGCATTTTCTTTATTATCCAGTTTGTCGTGCTACGAAATGAAGGGTCAGGCTGCAAATGCTTTACTCAGAGCGGGGCTTAATGAAGTACTTTAAGAAGTACTCACTTCAATGGCCATTTTTTTTCTTTTTTTTTTTTTAAATCAGTGGAATTACTCAAGATTTAGTAACTGTTTAAAATGTAAGACCCCACAAAAACATGTTTAATTACATTAGTAATAGCAAGAATGCTAAAACACTAGATGTTTCACAAATGTTGTTAAAACCACAACCAATTTGAGAGAAACCAGCTCAGTAGTTCCAAGTTTTTCTTGTTAAATTCAGCACGGCTTGAGAAACGTCTGCGATAAAAACCAATTCAGCAGTTGTCTCCAATGCATGGAGAAGGGTATGCTTTAAGTACCCTGAAGTTAAATTTTCCCAATGGGAGAAAAAAAAAAATCTATATATTATAGATATATAGGTATCTATAAAATTAAATCTATTTATATATAAATCTATATAATATAGATAGAGGTATCTATAATATATAGAGATAGATCTATAATATACAGATAGATATATCTTACTCATTTCAGACTCTTTCCTTGCCATTGCTTCTCTAGAATAAACAAACCAATCCTCCTCCCCACAAGTGTGCTGCACGGAGTTTGGGGGATTTTTTTGTTGTTCTTTTAACATGAGAATAACTGCAGTTTTTCAAATGAGTCTTTAGCTGCTGATGCTGCATTCTGTAGGGTAAGTCTGAGTTGTTTTTTCGTCTGAAAGGAAGTCAGCCACACTGAAGGTATGGTTCAGCTTTTAATCTGTAGACCCAAAGTCCTTCTGAAGTGCCATCGTGCTGTGCCTGTGGAACGCAGCAGAGTGCATCATGTGCTTGGTGTCTTTTTCCACTGAAGATCTCTACGCCTTTTCAACTCTCACTTTTACGCACGTACTACCTTCCTGGCATCTCTGTCTGTCCATAATTAAGTGAGGTGTTACCCGTCAGTGTCTCTAGATGGAGGGGTGTCAGTCTGTTGGTGTTGCCATATTGCCCATGAGCATTTTGTTCCACAGCTGCAGTCGTGTGCGTGCTAAAGCCATGGTACCTTACACCAAGAGCTCCTGTGCAAGAATATCTGCTGGTTACTCATCTCAAGTTGCTAGACTACTCATCAGTAGTTGCTAACCACAGCCCCCCACAGGGGCACTAGAGATCTAGTGCAGGTATGGGACAGAGTACCTGGGAGACTGCAGCTACCTTTAATTATGTGTCATAGCAAAGATGAGCTAAAGGTTCTACATTTCAAAAGCCATGTCAGACTTGTTTCTCTCTCTCATTGCTAATAAGGACTTCAGTTTTTTGTTAGAGTAGCGCCTTGGATTTGAATGTTAGGTTTTGTTTTGGTTTTTCTCCAAACACAGCTAACCCCACATGGCTAGTGTAAAAGTACATAAAATTAGAGTAAAACTCTGGGAACTTAGAATCTACCCCTGACTGGCCCCAAAAGGGCCTTGAGGTCCCTTCTACTATAAATTATTGCATAATTCTATGAAATGAGGTAAGAATTAACCTTCTTACTGTGGAAAGCAAAACATAGTAGAGTTAACTTCAGGGGCATCTGAAGAGATCCTGCCTGAAATTGAATTATGGTGGGTAAAATGAAAATTTGCTTAAGCAACCCTGTCTGTAAGAAGATTTTACACCTTTGCAAGTCAGCAGTATGTAAATAAGAGAGTACCTCAGCTGCTTTGCATCACAGTCTGAGAATATGAGACTAGAGATTCACAGTTTAGAAAGGGGACTAGCTTTTGAGCTTTCTGAGTATTAGCTTTCACATCAGAAGTGTTTGATACTTTATTCAAAGAAAAAGTTGGTTCAGTTACCGGTTGAGTTGTCCAACTGGATGGGACGGGACTGGAGGCAGGTACATCTTTGACAGAACTCAGGTAGAGGCTGAAGACCTCGCGAGTCTCAGGAGGAGAGGCTGATGAGGACCCTTAAGACCTATTAGAGCACTCGGGGCCCTGGCAATACCCAAGAGGAGGTACACGATTTGCAAAATTATTATTACATCTATGCTTCCATTGTCCCCTATGTTATTTTTTTAATTTCCGTGTTTGCACATTACTTAACTCCTCACTGTTGCAACAGATGTCGTCAGAAATATCTCAGCAATGGTGCAAACATTTGCCTTGCATTTGGTCACTCTGACTTCAAAGACACATGCTAGCTACAGATCTAGAGGAATTATTACCTTTATTAGACTAAGGTGTTTTTAAAAGCTGAAACAAATGACGTGCCTGATTTCTTAAAAATCAATTCATGACATTTGTTCATTTTTTTTCAAATATATGAATCTAAGAAAGGCACTAAGTCAGACTGCTCTTAGCATTTTTGATCCAGAAATGGTGTGTATCCATAACACTTGAATGCCCAAGTAACGTATTTACTGAGTCCACCCACAGGCATTAATTTCAACAGCCTTTAGCCTTAGTACCTCATCATCCTACCTTCCAGGCAGTAACTATGGTTCCATGTTAAAGAATTTGCAACATAAAGGAACAAAATGTAGGTGGAAAGGCAGGCTACCATCTTCATTTCCTTGCACTGCAATGTTGTCTTATGGTCCCTAGTTACAAGCTTTCTTTCAGATCCCAAGGTTCAGCATCAGAAGAAGATGGGAGCCAACAGCTTATTAACCACAAGTGTTATGAGCCGCTTCGTGCTTGGTCTGGTGATCTGTATACCCAGTAGCTGTGCAGATCAGCTCTGAATAAGTATAAGACACTGTCTAATAAATGCATTTTTCCCAGACCTCAAGTAGCTTCTGCAAGTCACAATTAGACTCTAAGGACAAAAACCCAAAAACTTCATGAAACACTAAAATATTGAAACCCAAATAAAAGGTGCTTCAGCTCAGCAGCGGCTGCCTGAGGGATATGTGTGACAGCAGTGGGCCCCAACACACTCTTCAGCCACCACAGATGGCATCTTGCCTGCACATCACGCAGTTCACATGCACAGTGCTCATCCTCACAAGAGCATGTCTTCTCTCCTGCCCTTTCCTAGAGGCAGCTGCTGCCAACATCTGTCAGTGGGAAGGCTCAGCAGCCCCAAATCCACACGTGCTGACTTGCAGTCCTGTTGCGTGACCTTCACACCGACACTTGGCATTTTCCAAGTTCCCTGCTTGCATCAAAGTCTTGGCGAGCGCAGAACAGCAAAATGCAAATTTCTGTGCAAGTCTCATAAAATTATTTACATCACATGTTGTTTTGTCAGTAAAATGGGTCTCCTGACAAAAAGCTCTGTCTGTTGTCTGACAATTTGGCTCAGAGCACCAACAAAGTTGCGTTCTTCTTACAGATCCACTTCTTTAAAGTCTGGCAGTTATCTGCTTGGATCATGTTTTTTCTTCTGTAGACAGCACAATTCTTGTCAGTCTCAATTCTATTTATAGTTACCCTGGTGAGAGAACAAAAGGAATTCAATGAGTTGTCAGCTTTAAATTCAGTTCTGGATAAAAATATTGATAATATCCTGAGTGGTGGGGTTGGGTGATGCCCCTTCGATAACCCACTGTTCTTCAACAGCCACACATAGGTGGGATGGGCACCCACAGGAGAGAATGCTGGCTGTTGAGGGATGGATGCTCAGGAACATTAGTGTAAGAAGGATGAGAAAACCTCCACGTGCAGCCATGATGCTGAACTGTAATGGTAGGAGGGAGGGGAAGGACCCTTCAGTTGCACAGATCCCAGCACCCACGCTATGTGACACATGTCACATTCAACAGAGGCAGTCAACACATGGTGTGTAAAGTGAGAGTTTGTTGACTGATTTTAGTGGGAGAAGTGTATATTAATGTCCCTCTGCATTAGTACATACATGAACTGTGACTGTGGTTGGTCTTACAGGCTGAAAACAAAACTGTTTCCAAAGGTGCCCAGCAGGAACCAGTTAACCTGGAGCTGGCCGTGAAGTAGACCCTGAATAGGTGCCTGAGGACTAGATCTGTGCTTTGGGAAATTAGCTTGGATTCAGAATTGTATTTCCATGAAGAGCACCATACCTTTGCTATTCCTGAAGACACCCTCCCCCCACAAATCATCACCTGTTTTTTTTTACTCTGGGATCTTCCACTGAACTCCATTGTTTCTTCATGTCTTGAATCTTCAACCCAATCCAGATATATTTAGTATCTTTCTCTTTATTGTCTATAAACTCCTGTGGAACAAGTAGAAGCATGTTACTGAACAGCAGAGCTTCCTGCTGTGCTCAGGTCACTGTCCTGTCTCATGCACGGCTTTTCAGGTTCTCACATGGAGAACAAGGGCAGGGATCCAGCCAGGGCAAAGGAGCCTGTTGCAACAGCCCATACACGTGTGACCAGCCACAGAGTTTCAGTTCAGGCTGGTGCTCAGTCTGACTAGCTGCCTGACAGCTGTCAAGAAAAAAACCTGAGTGATACTCCTCACCCTAATAAGCCAGGTTGCAAAGCCTGGTCTTTAAGGTAAAAGACCCATTCCTCAGGGAATGATGAGTTTCTCAGAAGAGCCATTTGATGATACCTTGCTATTCGTTTTCCCAAAGGAAATGAGAAGGAGGTTTGTCTGTTTGAATTTCCATTTAGTGGCTGAATCAGACCTCCCTTCCCAGACCCAAGTAATGGTAGTCGGTGGGAAGGCCCCAGCATTTCCTCCTCCCGGTCAAAACTACTCTGGCTTCCACACCTGCATCTCTTACGCTTCTCCTCTTCAGCTCTACCCTGTTGACACTCTTGAAACAAGCTCTTGTCTGTGGAGTAGGATGCTCTGCAATTGATGGGTCTGGCTTGCCTGCAGGTACACCTGACATCTGGGCCATGGTCAGCAATGTTTGGCTAAGGCAGATGCCTGTCACACAATTTTAGGGCTGCTGCAAGACTCACCATCTCAATTTCATCTTCAACGACAAGAAGCTGGGATTTCCTGGCCAGACAGTTTCTCTGGCTGTCATCCCAGCTTACAGCCTCCTCGGAAAAGTAGTAACATCTCCCCCTGTGTAGCTGCCACCCAGGAGGACACAACTCACATATTGTTCCTGTGGGTGGAGAGAGGGAACCATTAGCTCGTACCGTGACTTGTTCCAGCTGCCTTGTAGCGTTTTATGTTCATGTGCCTGGCTGGCTGGTCCAAAAGTGGCCAGTCCCCACTCCCAGACATGTGTTTGCTGAGTGTGCCCCTCCTCAGCCTCCCACTCCCTTGCCGTGGTGCTCTGCACTCTGCACTCCCACTGCACATCACGGGGATGTCCACCTCCCCGTGGGTCTGCCCTGCAGAGAGTTCCAGGAGGACCTGGAGGGCTGCAAAGACACTTTTCATCCTCCCACATGCAGCCTTTGTGAGGAGACACCGTGCGATGTGACGTGATGTGGAGCACGTGGATTTGACACATGATGTGACTGGAAAGCACAGGCACTTCAGTGATATCCAAACCATGTCCACGGAGCTGGAGAAGGAACTGTGTTAAATAAGGGGAACACTGCTTTTCCCAGGTCCGCTTCCCATTTCACGCAGAGCATCTGGGAGGAACATCCCCCACATTTTCTGTCTTGGCTTCCTCTAATGTTTTAAAGTAACATCGTTACAATAAGTCCTTAGAAAAGCACTAGTGTTTGCCAACAAATAATAGATGCACAGTAAAAAGACCAGGAAGGTCTTCCCCTGCCTCATCCATGCAACAGGATAGGAAAGCTAAATCCCCTCACACTTTTTGTGAACAATTATTGTCTGGAAAGTGTTCTCCAGGACAAGGGGAGGATCTACAATAGATGCGATTTCTGACAGCAGCTCCTGGCAGAAGGAAATGTAAAGTACCAGAAACTATACCTAAAGAGTAGCAAAACTATTGTGATCAAAATGTTAGTTTAGATCCTGTCATCACTTCTATGAAGAAACTCCATGCTCCCTGGGTAGTACCAGTGAGTTCCCATAAACTACAGGGTGTCATAGAAACGGGAACAGAGACAACAAAACTGTGCACGCAACACATCCTCTATGCTGTGAAAGGACTAACTTGCCTCACCTTGTCCATCTTCACACAGTTCCTCCATGAGCCATTTCAGGACCCCCGCTGAGACGGTCTTCTCTGAAGAAATGTGATTGCCAGTGCTATTTAGATCATACAGGGACAAACTTTCAGATTTTCCTGCTCTGCCCTTCAAAACTTGAACAAAAAAAAAAAAAAAAAAAAAGAGTCAAGAAAATGTATCCTTTGTATCCCATGATGTGTGAATGTGAGGGGATGTACGTGTGTGTATACATTGGGGCTTACACACACTCAGTTATGAGCATACTCAGTGAGTAAAACTGGCAAAGGTTGTAGCTGCTGAATAATATGGACAGTACAGGAAAAGAAAATAAGGTTTTTATTTTTGATAGTTGGATATATAAAGGATACACAATATTTTGGTGAGATTTTAGGGAGGATTGGGAGGTATATGTTTTTTCTGAAGTTTTTCAAGGCTTTTCTCTTAGGAAATTAATATCTTCGCTGTAACAGTTCTTGTATAACTGGAGCATGCCATGGATTATGATATTACTAGTACCAGGGAAGTCTGATTAAATGAAATGATCTGAAGTCTGATTTTTATTTGTTCAAACCAACACAGTAATTAAGTGAAATGATCTCAAAGTAGCATCATGGATGCAACTTTTAACTTGTAAGTCAGGAAGGCCATATGTTTTGATTGTCATAATAATCTGAAATCTACCTCTACAGCCTTTCAGCATCACTGATGACAAGGTAGACTGCAACAACTCCCCTTCATCTGCACTATATATGTTAAATGACAGGTAGCAAATGTTCCCTTTGGACTGTTACACTTATTTTCCTGTAGTATAACTTGACACCTTTAATGCTACACTAAGGGAATTTTTCTTTAGGCATGACTCTGCTTGTGAGGCTTAATCATGTCTGCAATGAAAAGATGAAGCAGATGGTAGGATCTACTCACGTTGCTTGGCTAGTATGGCTATGACGCCTAGCAGGATGAGCACAAGGACTCCCAGGACCAGCGTCACGTAGAACCAGGCTGAGCACCCGTGTTGGCGGCCTGGAGGGAGGCAGGAGGAAGAGCAGCTTAAGGTTTTTGCACTATTAAAATTAACACTGCCTTTATGTATGCCAGTTTCTTACGCGGAAACAACAGAGAATGCATCTGCCTAAAATCAGTCTGTTTGAAGTATGCGGGGGCATTTTACTTATTAAAAATTTGCATCTATTTTGCATACCTGGAAGTGAAATCGAAAGATCATTTTGTCAGATAGCGCAAGTGATTTTCAACCAGTCATTCCATTAAGAATTCTCTCTTTCTCCTTTGAGTTAATATTTTCAAGCGTTGCCTCATCCCACCTACCCACCCACACCTTTCAAGACCCTGCAGAGCAATTCAGGGGAAGTATCAGGGATGGTCTGTGGTACGTTCCTCCCCTCTGGTCACTCTCTCCTGTGTTAACGTGCCTGTCGTGCCTGAAAGCTAACTTACCTGAATGCACAGAAAAGGCAAAAAATCCTATATTGACACCATAGCGCAGTGAAGTACATCTGACCAAGCATCTCTCCAGCTGTTTGGCACTCATCAACTCGTGAAAGTGAAACACTCAGGAAGAGGCAGGACCCGAGGAAATTTGGTGTCAAGGTGCCACTTCCACAAGCCACAGAGTTGCACTTTCATAACTGCTGTTTTCCTGGCCTTGCCTGTGTGAGATGAGCAACCACCCCATTTTCCAGCTGCATAAGCTGTATTTTTGGTGTTCCCTTTCAGCTCACAGAGTTCTGTGGGTATTATGCTATTTCCAAGACCAAATGTGTGCCTGTGACTGTTCCTGCAGAGACACTTACAGGAGGGTTCCTAAAAAAATGTGAAATTTTACTTTCCTTTGCCAAATTTTCAATGTAGGGCACAAAGGCATTTTTTTCAAATTATTTTTAAAATCTCTTTCAATACCATTTTTACAAGGAGAGTGTACAATTGGATAACCCAGTGAAAAAAAAAATGTGTGAAATGATAAATCAGTTCTTTATTGAGAGATTGTACGTAGACACTCTTGATAACAGGTCCTACTGTTGGGTAATGGGAAAGATTAAATCTATAATTAGTTACCAACAACCAAATAAAATAGCACACTACCAGAAGCGGAAGTCTCTGATCTGCTGGTCCCTTTGGGTTTCGGCTTCATGCGCAGCTCAGCGTATGTGATCATGTTTCCTGTAAGGAGTAAGGAAATGCTGACATTTGAGGTTGTGCAAGCCATTGAGTGGAGAAACAGTAAAGAATTACATGGAAGATGGAGTCTGTATAAAAAGGGGCATGTGTTTCCAGAGCTGCTAGTTGAGCTTTTTTGCTTTTTTTTTTTTAAGAAACAAGAGGCAAGATGATGATTTATCATTTCCTGCTGCTGTCAGGAAGTAACTAAAAACCTCCTCCATAATCTTTGCTTGAACTACTTCAGTCCTGTGTGGCTGGACCAGGAGGCAGACAGACAGACTGAAGGATGGGTAAGACCTGGGTACTATCCATAGCAAACATCCCATTTGTTGCTAAGCCATCTCAGGAGGTATCACAGGGCTTTAAGGGGCACCAGAGCCATGACTGCTTCATGCAGCAGGGACACCCCAAAGGGAAAGCTGCCACTCAGAGAAATGCTTCTGCAGCAAGGTGATTTGGGGGAGGGCACTCCTGACTTGTGAATGTTTACGCCAGCATATTATGTGTTTATGCCAGGATGTGATGTGATACCTCTAATAGCAGAGGGATGGACCTGATGGCTGAAGACATCCCTTTCCAGATGCACGCTGCCAAAACAAAACCAAACAAACACTAAAATAGCATGGTGTGAGTTAGATGCACATGGATTCTTTCTGAACACATTTTCAATTTTGTTTTAGCTGTGTATTTTGTAGAGCTCCTGGCTAGTTTTAGGGAAGATATCTGGACCTTTAGGAGACTGATCTTTCCATAAATCATGATATTTTATCAATCTGCATTAAGAATAAGCTTCTGTGCTACAGCCCTAGTTTGTGATCACTGGGGCTTTTAAAAAGAAGTAGCAATTTGTGTTGTATAAAATCTCACTGATCAGGGAAAAACTTGGCAGAAGAAGAGTCTCATTAGGATAAAATGAGGTAGCATTTGATATGAGAGTTGCTCAAGTGTGGAGAGGTTTTGCAGTAAGAAAAATACTAAGGACCTGATTGGTAAATAAGGTTTATTCTTACAGGTAAGATGTTTTATGTTTTAGAGAACCTGACATTTTGCTGTTTGCTTTATTACAGTTTATTAGTTCAATGAACTACAGAAAAATTGTAAATTATATTTAACTGTATAGATAAGTAACTGTTCTCAAAAAGAAAGCTCATAAAAATTTTTCTTCTTAGAATGTAAATATTTTTCAAAGAAGAACAGCCAGGACTTATAAATTTTTAAATGCACTAGCCTTATAAATGGAGACACTTCTTCTAAAATACGTAGTTTGGAAAATCTGCTACTATGACTAAATGTTTTTTCTCTCAAATAAAGATCCACTCCTTTAAAAAATATCTCCACTCTGTGTGAAAAAACATGCTATCCGTGCAAACTGAATATTAAAAAAAAAAGAAGGATTACTTCTATTACAGTGTGTATTGACTCATGATCATTTGAATGTGAAGTCCTCAGAAGTCAGCAAGTGGTTTTAAAATAGCACATAACCTTACTTTTGCCGATGCTTACGCACCATTACCTGGTTTAGCAACAAGGAGCCCTGGTACTAGGTGGAGATCTCTGTCACTTACTAAAACTGAAATTTCACTTCATTTCTATATGCAAATTGTCGAGTGCAGAAAGTCATCTCTATTTACTGGAAGCTTCTAATTGATGAGTGTGCAGATAGGGAGTTCTTGTGGCGGGTCATTCACTCCAGAGCATCAGGAGAACAAGGAGCTAAGGGGAGAACTAGTAGCAGCCTACAACTACTTGTGGGCTAGTTTGATGATGGAGTTACACTCTTCTTGGTTTGTTTTTCTGCTAAAGATCTTGTATGTAATCATTTGTGAACCACAATCAGGTGACTCTCAAATTATTCTTGAGTAGACTAGGAAGCAAAAACTGTCCGAGTCTGTCATTAGAAAATGGATTTCCAGGCTGTATTTACCCTTGCTTGTATTTTTGGAACACCTTCCTACTTTTGAACATCTGTTTTGAAGTATATGCACTGCAATAGCACCTGCCAGCCCACCAAAGAATGTGCACAGATAGTATCACCTACTAACTGCTCCTCAGTGTGCTCTGCTAGAGCATCCAAGAATCACCCTGTCCTTGTGATTCAGAGCACCTGACTGACAGCTGAAGTCCATCTGATTGTGTAACAACCTGGCATGGAGTCTCCTGTTGGAACAGGACCACAATAAATCCATTTCAGTCACTTTTCTGGGTGCAGCCTCCCAAACTTACAGCTGCAGACCTGTTTTTATTGCTACTTTGTGTTAAACATTATTTAACAGAATTTATCCAATTATCAAGTTTATCGCAACAGTTTTGAATAAGCTTTCCTTATCATTAGACTGCAAACTTATACATTCTTTGCAACTGTGCCACGAGTGATTTTTATATCGTTTTCTTTATCCTCATAAAATACATTGAACAGACTTTGAGATAAAAACAGTATTTGGGAGAACTCCAAGAAACTGCATAATTTGACCAAACCAAACCTCTTTCTCACTGATGAGGAAGAGCTAAAAAAAGATGCGGGCACTGGATCTGTGAAAGGGACTTTCATTCTCAAATCCAAATTTTACATGTTTAAAACACCTACTCAGCTACTAGAGAACCTTGGCAGAAGTTCAGATCCCTGCATGTTTACCTTTCACATGCACCAGATCTTGACAGCAGCTGTACTTTAGCAGGGCAAATTAGCTATGCCCCCCACTAGTGTTTTTTAATATCTGCTCCAGTAAATTGCATCTAATGGTCTGAAACTTGCACAAAATGCGGCCAGGAGGAGGTGGGCATGTTCCACTTTCCCATAGCCTAGTGATGTGAAGTCTTGCCTAAAGTCTGGGAATCTAGCACTCAGAGCCTTCATCTGCTGAATTTGCAGTGGTGACTAAACCCAGCTCTCCCTCCTCCGCGGTGAGAGTTTTAACCATGCAGTACTTTCTTCATGCCCATCCTGAAGCTGCTTCTTTTTCTGCAAGATAGTCAGACATCCCTGGCCAAGAGCAAGACTGGCATAAAACCTGGCAAAGGGAGGGGTGTGGGTACTAGCCATCCTCCAGCAGACATTTCAATGTGTCACAGAGTCAGGATAGTGCCAAAGGGAGAGCTTGTGATGCTTGCCAGAGTCCTGTCACCTTGGAGCTGAGACCCTCGCTTTGAGAATCAGCTTCGAATTCCTGCTCCAAACAGGAGGAAGCATTGAAACCTCTTCATGTAGAGTGGGATATGCTGTAAGCGTGTTTGGCATGTGGAATCCGTCCTGCCTGAAGCAGCCTTGAGCCCAGTCCCTGTAGGAGAGAGCTCCTTCTAGCTTGCAGGGAAGGATCCAACTCCCAGAAACGGCTGCGCTGGCAGCACCTTGCATCGCTGCTCTATCCTATTAGCTGCTTTGGGCAGTTCCTAGCTCACCGTGCTAGGATCCCAGATCCTTCTCCATCAGCTGCAAAGAAATGCAGGGCATCTCAGCAAGGGTCCACTATGCAGTGGGGAACCTTAACACTAATCATTGCTATACATACACTGAGCTTAAGTCTGTTTTGTGAACATTGCTCAACATGCCCGTCACATTTTTCCTGAATTTCCTACCAAGTTTTTAAAAATTACACAACTAATCCCCTGGAAAATTTACATTTTCTCCCATTATTCCTATGGTAAAAGTGTCTCTTCTTTTTGAAGAATTTCTTGTAATAAAAGAAGACTCACCAGCCGGATGAGTATGTGTGAATTTTGGTCAAAGCATTAAAACTTCACAGAAGGAACAAGCAACTGAAATTGTTCATTTGAATTTTTAAAGCATGATAATATGGCTCAAGTTCTTGTCTATTTTAATAGCAGGAAAACCCATGTTAATGATGAAGACAGAGAAATAATTGTCATTTTGGAGATATTTGTCATTGGAGATATTCCTAGCATGTTCTATACTGATACGAGGTCCAATATTGCTTAATACTATTTGGTGCTTTTTCCACTTGTGTCAAAGTAAGTAGAAAAATAATTGCTAGTAAAATCTGAAAATAACAGAAAGGTTGAGAAAACAATAGATAAAGAGAGCCATAATGACAGCCCTGTAAATTCAAGCCCAGTCAAACAAAATGTGTTTGAGTAGAACCATATATAAGGGTGGGAGAAGGAGATACTGGGAGTTATAAACAGTGAAGGAAAGATTAGTGAAGAGATTTTTGTCTCTGTATAACTGAGACAGCATAACTGAGACTTGTAGTAATACTGGGGACGTCTCTGGTGCCCATATTTCTTAAAGGAGATGGAAAGACTGGAGAATGAACAGAAAAACACCCAAAAAAATAGAGTTCTTCAGAAAGGTAGAGTGAAATATTTAAAGGCAAAAGGACACTGAGAAATTACTTGATTACTGTGGCCATTAACTTCATGTGAGAAAATATTGAGTGCTAAAATCTATTTGACAAAGGATTAAAAGAACCATCTAGATGTTAATGAGAACTTTCACTGGAAATCAAAGCCTGGCCTATTCAAATTCAAGCTTTTCCTTTAGACAGCATGATCAAGGGACATTTTAGGATGTTTTCAAATCAAGATTTGATGTCTGTCTCCCCTTGCAAATAAATTATATCACCTGAGAAACTATGCAAAATTCTAGGCAAACCCTCCATGCTTTGTGTTGTACAGGTTACAGTAGTACAAACATCCGTGGGTGCATGAACATACAGTCTAAGGTAGTATTTTCTGTTAGATATATAATAAAGTGAACTCATTTTTATTTTTTAGATACAGGTCTTGTAAAAATATAAAAAACCCACCATTTTTCCATCATTTAAGTACATGCATTCAGAGCACCACCATCACTATTAATCTACATTGTAAGTAGAACATCTAAAAATGCTCATTATACAATGTTGTTTAGACAAATAATTAAATATATTAATTACTAATAAACCTTGAAAGCATGAAAATATCATCTTACTCTGACCACAAGCATTTCCTATTTGTTCATAGTGAGAAGTGGTTATTCATACTAGCTGTGATCCAGAATTTTGACAAAATGCTTTCATGAATGAATTACATTTTTTCCAAGTAGTGGAAATTCTATTTCTTAAAAAAATTTGGTTTAAATCATCTCCTTACCTTAAATATTGACTTAATCCTTTGTCTTTCGTTACAAATATATGAAGTGATCACACATTGATAATGTGGTTCTGGGAAAATCACTACTGGAAAATTAAATAGGAAGAGCAAAAGGGTTTTAGGAGTCATTCAGTACTTCCTTCGGTGACCATGACTGCACTTTTGACTGCAACTAGTTAATTTACTACTCCTTTTCCATAAAGATATCATAAAATGCATTGATCTGATTTTTGGACTAGGCGGAATTTTGGTGGAGCCTATTCTAACAGGTTTTTGATTGTGTTGTTAATATAAAAAAAAAAAAAAAAGATTACACTCATTATTCAAAAATGAACAATTTTTGTTTCTCATTCTGTTACTCAAAACAAGGGGCCAGAACTGAGACACTACTCTGTAATAATACTGACCTAGGAGTAGCTTTGCTGATTTGTGTCTCTTGAGGACGTCTTCCACCATTTGCAACTTTTCACCCTTCCTGTGACTTCTGCATGCAGCATTTTATAGCATTCTTTAGTATTATCCAGTGACAATTTTAAGAATGAGAGAGAGAGAGAGAGACCACACAAGAGAAAACAGTGTATGCCCAAGAGCTGATCAGATGTTTTACCTGGAACTGATGTCCGAGAAGGAACGTGTGGTCTCTCCCTCGGTAGCATTGCCACGTCCGCGTATGTGATATCACCTGCCATTGATGAGCAAGTCCCTCTGAGTTATGGAAAGAGCCAGCTTAATACAGTGGGTTGCATCCTGTATTAGCTTTGCCTGCCTCCAAAAGTATACATACGCCGTGCTATGGCTCTGAAGAAGGCTGAGAAACAGATTAAAGGAAGGAAGTTACTTCTTTCAATACAGCTTCAAAGCCTATTTTCTGCCTCCATTCTGTCTCTTGTTGTGTGATCTCTTGCCCTTCAGAATACAGGAGAGAATTAAGATTAAAACACTTTTTTTTTAAATTAATATAAAAAAAAAAATTTTGGCCAAGACAGAGCAAAGTTTCTAATGAATACCCAAAAATGGACTTACTCATGTACAAAAGCTTTGCTGGTTCTCACAAGAATAGCTAAAGCAGTACGGTTTGTGTTGTGGATGTGTTGTGTTTGTGTGCATGATCTTACATAGCCTATTCACCTAAAAAGAAGATAAACAAGATATATATCAGTATAAGATGTTTTGGGGCTAATGTAACTGCACCACAGTTAGAGCTATAAAAATGTAACTCAAATTCTAACCTGATCCATCCACCAAGTACTATAATGGTTTAACAACTGAATTTAGATTATATTAATTTAACTCAAAATAAAATTAAGAGTAATATGAACAATGTCTTTTAAAAGAATGTTTCAATACTATGACAGCAGTTTCGAGGACCAGAGCTGCTGTTCCTAAGTTGCTTGAGCTATCTCCTGCTTGACCCAACAATTCCACTGGCAGAAAGCCTGAACTGCCTTTAACTCCTTGTTCATGACCCGCGTGTTTGTTGCAGGATATTTTGATGACAGTGTTTTTGTCTTCTATTTGGGGAAAAAAACAAAAAAAAAAAGTCCCACAGATTTTAATTGAAACTTAAAGCCCTTCTAAAACCTAAAAATAAATTTCAGAACATACAGCCACAAAGTCTTGTGCGTTCAGAGTCCTGACATTTTCTGTTAAGAGCTACACTATTGGCTTTGTGCTTTATTCCCACTTAGAAAATTCCTTTAGAGTTTGACACAGATAGGGTCTACAAACCTACACGGATCAATTGAAAATAATGTTTCTATTCTGTGATATAGCCCATTCACCTTTTCTGTTACACTCAAAGGGACTCTAGATTAAAATGAGAAAAAGTTTGGTTTTGTGATCTTATATTACTGATCTTTTCCCTTCCTACTCTCAACGTTGGTAACAGTGTTAAGTGCAGACACAAAAAGGTTTAGGGAAAAAAAATGAACCTTTGATAGTCATGGAACAGATTACTCAGAAGTGCCGCTCAGGTACAATTTATATACAACATATCTAAATCATTGTTGCTCTATCATCAGCCACAAAATGATCAGTATGCAGATGTGGATACTGTTAACTGGATACTGATAAGGTTTTCATGGCAACCTACATACCAACCCTATGACTTGTCCTAACATGAAACAAAGCTTTTGTCCTCTGATTGAATCAGTTTCCATTGCTTCCCCCTGAACTTTTCACCATCCTTTAGAGAAGGATATCTAGGCTCTGAAATGGAAAAAAACAAAAAACCAAACCAACCAACCCCAAACCAAAACCCACTTTCCTTATTTGGGTTTTTTTTGAACTATGGTCCCTAAAGGAGAACTAGAAGGCCAAACAGGTTGCTTAAACTCTCAGTCTCTCTTTCCATCACTACATATACACCTAAGCAGTCTATTCTCACATCACTCCCTCCTAAATGATTCAAAACCATCAAGATATAATCATGTATAGTCGGTGTAAGCATGGCTCTTTTTGAGCTAGTGGAAAAAAAGTGTTTCTATTTTAAGGGAACATCTCCCTCTCCTCTCCTCTCCTCTCCTCTCCTCTCCTCTCCTCTCCTCTCCTCTCCTCTCCTCTCCTCTCCTCTCCTCTCCTCTCCTCTCCTCTCCTCTCCTCTCCTCTCCTCTCCTCTCCTCTCCTCTCCTCTCCTCTCCTCTCCTCTCCTCTCCTCTCCTCTCCTCTCCTCTCCTCTCCTCTCCTCTCCTCTCCTCGGAAAAACACATTTTCAGACACAAGAGCAATCTCAGTAAGTGTGCAGTGCAGACCAGGCAATTACATCCTTTGTGATCTAGAAGATTCTCACTTGCCTGAAAAAAATGACAGATGCATGCAGTTTTCTTCCAGAGCAAAGCAGTTCTTTTTTTGGATTTGAAGTCTACATGCTGGGCTCACTGTTAGGACTGATAATGAAAAGGAAGATGAATTTTAATTTCTAGAAAGAATAGGCGAGTAGAAGCCTTTGCAAGGCATTTTTCTTGAATTTCTTCTATCCTACTGGAAAACCGATTTTTTTTCTTACATTTAAAATGGATATTGCACTGCTACAGAATTTTTATTTGATAAGTATTTTCTTTAGTGTTAATAATTTTAGCTCTGTAAGTATTTTCATTATTTTCTTTGCTTTCATTTTAGATTCTAGCTTTATTTATGAATACCCAGATATGGGTCACCAAGTCTGATCCACTGATCTCTCAGTCCCAATACCACTTTCAGAAGAAAAAATCCTTGGAGAAAAAGGCTACTGTAGAACCAAGAGATATTTGTTAGCAAAATAACCCACTGCTCATAAAGACAATGGAAATCCCCCTCTTTCCTGTCCACGTGTCTGGGGATGGCAGCTCCACTCAGATCAACAAGTCAGGTCCTCAGGGCTCAGCAGCACTGCCAGCCTGCATATCACAGCATCATGGAGTCATCTGGGGAGGAAGGGACCTGTGGAGGCCTCTACTCCAACTCCTGCTCAAAGCAGGGCTGATTCCACATCTAGATCTGGTTGCTCAGGGCAGGTTTTAGATATCTTCATGGACAGAGCGCCCATGGCCTTCCTGGGTACCTGTTACAGTGCTGCACCGCTCTCATGAAGGAAGAAATTTTTTCCTTCTGCCTGGTCACAATCTCCGGGCTGCAGCTTGTACCCATTGCTTCTTGTCCTTTTGCTGTGCCCTTTTGAGAAGAGACTGCCTCTGGCTTCTCCTTAACCCTCTTCCTGTATGTTATCTAGCAGAATACTGCAGACAAGCTAACAGGCTAACATTAAATTTTATAAAGCAAGCCTCTTTCACTACATGCCGTGTGTCTTAAAATAAATTATTGGTATTTCTTGTAAATTCCGCTAATCAGAGTTCTTCTGGTTTATTTAGACAGTTTCACAGCTACACTTTTATCATATGAAATCTCCAGAATCTGAACACACCTTTTGCTTGTGACAACGTGCTGCTGTCTGCTGGTATATTTTGCAGAATAAATGCTTCAGAAGCAGAGCCTGGTTCAGCCTAGTCATTCCCCCACTGTCATCTTTTCACATTCAGATATCACAGGTTTTTTGGTTTGTTACTCCTGGGGAAAAAAAAAAAAAAACAAACCAAACAAAAAAATAACGCAAAACACCCAAATATCAAAACGCTTCTTCACAAACTTTGATCTGGGTTGGGCATCCATGTGGCCTAACTTCTCCCAGGATCCACCATCACCTTATATCTTTTGGATTTGTCAAGCAGAGCCTTGCCTCACCCTCTTCTTTCCTCCCAGTCCCCTGATTAATATGCTTAGTTCACAGTACATGAACGCTGGTGAGGCCAGTAACACAGTAGGGCTTGTTGTGTATCCGTCAGCCACACGTCAGGTACAGGGCGAGTGATTTTTTAGCCTTGAGTTTTCAGACTGTTTGCCAGACCATGGAGATATCT
The DNA here is from genome assembly GCF_031877795.1 of Strix aluco. Lineage (NCBI taxonomy): Eukaryota > Metazoa > Chordata > Aves > Strigiformes > Strigidae > Strix > Strix aluco. The sequence goes on from NC_133935.1 coordinate 7,275,948, forward strand.
GGTGGCTCAGACCTTCTTGCAGCATCTGCAAGGAAAGATGGTGGGGTTGTTGTCTAGAATTCCTCCGCACATCATTTAGAGTTTGGCAGTCTGGAGCTTCAGTGACTCTGTTGAGGTAGGCAAATGAACGCGAGCTCACGTTCTTCCCCATCTTGACATGAGCTCCTGATTGCACGTAGACTCCACTTCTAACTGTCACGCCTGAGTAACGTCACTTAGTAATGTTCTGGTGTTAGCACAGTTACCGGTTCCAGTCATGCACAGAGCAAATGTGATAACGACTGCAGATGAGACAACTTCTGTGGGTGTGACAGTGTGTCCTTCATTGCGTGCGAAGGCAAGAGTAGACCGAAAACAGTGACGTGGGCTGCAAAGCAGAATTCAGCACCTTCTGCCACAGAACAGGCAGCTCAGCCCAGGACTCCAGCTGCCTCGTGGTGCACATTTTGGAGAACTTGACCTGCTGCTCTGACAACAAAATGGACCTTTCCACTTCCCAAAAGCTGAGCTGCATCACAGAGACTTCCAAGCTAAACTGAGTGAATCTCCAGTTTGGGTTTTGACTCTAAACCCTGTGTCACAGCAGAGCCTGTATGTAGAACGAGGTGCAAGAGCAGTACCCTGAAGACATGATCAGAGCCAGGGCTACAACCAAAGGCGCTTCCTGCCATAAATGAAAGTCTGTGCATTGTTATCCCACAAGCAGCAAAAAAGATGTAATCTAAACACAGCAAACCCTTGAATTTACCAAGATATGGAAAAAAAAAAAAAAAAAAGAGGTCAGTGAACCAGCAATGGCTGAGGATTGCAAGCTGAATATTTCCATGCTGGCAGCAGATGGGACTTGGAGTAGGTGGGAAGAAGCCTGTGAGATGGGTTTCTTCTCTATGCAGAGTTTTGGGTTTTTTGGGGGCATGTCAAGTCTTTTTGAACTTCAGGTTAATTCCCAAAGATGTTGCTGTGCAGATTGTTAGAATTCTGAGTGTCATGTGTTCCCTTTGATGCATTCTTCAATGCTAAGCAGTGGTGGGGTGAATATGTAGGGGGAGAACATGCTCAGTCTCCAGAGCAGCTTGGTGATGGCAGGAAAGAGCCAGTGAACACCCCTTCCAGCACACTGTCATATTGCCTTTTCTCCTTGCATAGTGAGTTAGTTTTCCTTCAAAGAACCGAAGCAGTGAGCCTGCTGGGACCTCTTCCACAGGTAGCATGTTCTTGGTGATGTTATAAGGTATGTTCTGGTCTTCTGGAACCCTGTATCTGTGACTTGGAGAATGACTGGCAGGGAAAAAGTGATGTATCTGCACATCATACATCTACACAACAGCATCTAGTGCTTTGGACAACAGAGGGTGTCTCTGCAAGGTGAGATATAACAGAGGTGCTGGTACAGTTGCAGATCACCCCAGTGTGACCACAGCGCTGTGGTTGAGCAAACACGTCCTGGTTCGATGCAAATACGTTCTAACACAGTCCCTACAGCACAGTGCAGCACTGCAACTTGTGGACTTGCAGGCTGAAGCCTGTTTGTTTAGGCTGTCCATGGAGTGTTCTGTTCTGCCATACAGACATAGCCTGCCTTCCTTCAGGTCTGGTAGAGCTCCTGTCCCTTACCCTCATGTATAATAAAGTATTATCTTTTGGGTAGCATTTTAACCTTTGGATCTGAGAGCACTTCGCCAAGAAGGGCATGTCACCATTCCCAGGATGCAGTTGGAAGCACAAAAATAAAAGGACTTGCCTGAACTCACTCAGCAGGCCAGTGGCAGAGGCTGGAAAACTGCTCAGCGCTCCTGTCCCTCAGCACAGCACCCTTTTCAGTAGGCCAGGCTGATTATTGATGCATCATGTATTTGCAGGTCATTGCTTTACAAACTGTAAGATGTGAATCCAGATACATCAGTTTTCTTCTTCCCGTGTATTCCAGAACTCTTTCTGTAAATGTACTCACATGCAGAGTTAGACATTCTTTGGCCATTAACGTATTTATTTACTGTCACAGTGCATTTTGGCAATAATTTTCTTTCTGCTTATGAAATTGGAAGCAAAGCTGTTGTAAAATCATGATTATCTATAATTGTTGTGTGGATTGAATGGACAAAAGGTGGCTAGATCACACACAGCTTACAATTCTTTCAATCCCAATAATTGGGATTATTATGCATTGAGAAGCTTTACAAACATTTTAGATTTGCCACTGAGCTACATTTAAGTTAATATTCCTGTTATCCACAGACGATAGGGGCAAATGTATCTATAAACAGTAACAGCATTGTTAAATCACAATATAAGTACCATGTCAGTGGTATATATGCTAATCTTCCCCAGACTGCAGCAATGAGCACAACTGTATGGGAGCAGCTCACCCAGGTCTAGAGATCTGAGTTAAGCCTTGCTTAGAGTAACTGTGTTAATGCCTCCTGCAGTTAAGTGAAAGCAGCTCAGCAGCCCAGGAGATTTACCACATTCTAACTTTGTGTCTGAGATAAGGAGCCCCCTGGAACTGCCCCTCTCTCTATCAGCTACAAAGACAGAATCAGCTTACAATACAAATGCAAAGATAGGACAGGTGAGTGTTTCCCCCCTCTTCAAGTATCTCTGGACATGCTGCAATCCTTAGGGCAGAGATCTGGAACTGAGATGAGATCTGACTGAGATCTCACCGTGATAGGGATAGTTCTGCACCAGCAAACCAGGAAATAGGTGATTAGTGTTTAAAAATCTCTTAGAAAGAGTATAGAAGTATATATGCATATATAACACATATATACATGTTTAACAAATATTAGGATTAAGCCTAGAACAAATACCAGAACACAGAAAAAGCCTGTGATAGATACCTGAACACAGAAAACAAACACCATATTCCATGCAGTAAAACATGCTGAGCAATGAATAAGCAGGGTGCCCCTATGACAAGGAAAGCTAAATGTATAAGGAAGGGCTGCACTGACAAAAAAGAGTATAGCTATCAAGTGCTTATTTCACTTTGTTCAACACAGTCATGAAGCCACAGCTGGAGTACCACGTCTCCTTTTCAGCATATTATTTCAAGAGTGATGCTGACAGTCTGGTGCAAACCCAGTGGAGAGCCACTAAGGTGGCGAGAGGGTGCCAGAATCAGGCTCCAGATAGCCTGGAGAGGGATGATTGAAGAGAAGACGGTCTAGTTTGCTACCACCCACCACTTAATGGGGAGGGGGGCATACACAAGTTGGAGCCAGACTCTTCTCAGATGTGCAAAATAGACAATGAGCACAAGGTGCAGTGCTGCAGAAGGAAAAATTTCTTCCTTCATGAGAGTGGGGCAGCACTGGAACAGGTGCCCAGAGAGGTTATGTGAACGCTGTCCTTAGCTAAAACCCACAGGGACAAGAGAGCTGCCCTGAGTGACGTTGCCTAATTTTGAAGTTAGTCCTACTCTGAGCAGGGGGTTGGACTAGAGACTTCCAGGGGTCATTTCTTCCCCGATTACTTTGATGGTTTTATGATTCTGTAATTATTTTTTTTTCTGGTAGTTGAAAGGAGCACAGAGGCATATGGCCAACATCAGACCGGGAGCTACCTTTTAGGGGTCTCCAGCCCTTATTTACTATGTGTTTTTCAGACCAATTTAGGGAAGAAATGAGGGTAAAATGAGTACTTCCTTCCACAAAACTTCCAGTGCTCTCTAGCGTTATTTCTTTACAACTACAAGTATGTGACATCCTTACATTTTTCCCCAGGAGCCAGAAACACAACCATGAATGAATTTTTCTTCAGCATGTGATTTCAAGATTCAAAAGCTAATTCTTTCAGTTACAGCTCTGTAGGACACCAGTGCTTGTTCATCCTGGGACCAGCTTACATGACGCTAAGGGATTTGTTTTCAGCTTTCACTTGAGTGATTCTGTGGGAACTGGACACTGTGCTTCTGTCTTTATAGAATTTTTATAAGGACTAGCTAGGAATCCATTAAGAAGACCGTGCCTTTTACATTTTTCATAATATGCTGTACAACGTTTGAGTAAATATATTTTTGTGTAACAGAAGGAAACACCTTAAACCCCACAATATAAATGGTGATCAAAATGCCTTGAAGAAGAGGAATATAATACATGACCTTACCACATCCAGTATGAGGTAGTGGCCCAGCTCGCAGTCACAGGGAGCCAAAGTCAGCAGAATGACAGTGTACCACTGGGCTGGCACAGGACAGGGAGCAGAGACTGAACTCAGCCCCTGGGGAAGTTTCAGCAATAAAGCCTGGATCTTGGTTAGTTTTCTACACAAAGTTATCTCCCCACAAAAACACTGTGTAGAACTTTGCATGGGGACAAACCTCACAAGCTGAGAGACTAACAGTTTACTGTGAACTAGGAGGCTGACTGCATGTCTGCTAGAGCTAGAAATTGGTGGCTGGGGAGAAAGCACATGCTGTTTCACAGAGACAGCTCACAGTGCTAAAGTCCTGAAGAATCAGGACTCCTTATCCTGCCTTTGTGGTTTCAACATAAAAATCTAGTGGTCAGAGGGATCTCAATTACCCCACGTGTATGGAAAAGCTGTTTGGTATTCTTCTGGTTTACTAGGCACTGTCAAACTGCTTGCAGTTCTGTTGGAAATGCTGTGTACATTATGTGATCAAAAGTCTATAATAGGAACAAACCATATCCTGAGTTGATAATCTTTCAGTTATCTGTTATTTACCTTATTTATTTTGCACCTTTAACAGTAATATTTGGTTATCTACAAGAACATAATATTTCCTTCTTGCTACAGCACATTTATTCAGCGTGTTTCATTGTACATCTGTGTGCCTGCTGGGCTCCAGCAAAATTAGCACAGCAGTAAAAGCAAAGAAGCTGCCGAGCTCCCCAGGATTGGGTGGATGTCCTGATACAATTAATTTTTCACTTTGCAAGTATATCAGCCAGTTGCCACTACACTTACAAACACAGATGAATTTGTATTTCACAACAAGAAAAAGTTGAATGGCATTCAAGAAGTTGAGATACATGATGTAGAAATATCAAGAGCAAGCATTCAGGTTACAATTCTCCACGTGTGTTTGAATGAACCACTTTCTATTGATACCCATACAATATTCAGGTTACATCCACAGGAAAGGCCTAGTCACTGTTCTTCAGAAAGGCTGTGAGAGAACATGGAAAAGAACCAGAAGGCGGCCCCGTAGCCCAGTAAATACGATTTCACATTACTAGGGATAGTGACAGGCTTTGATCTGTCCATGCAGGATTTGTCTGCACTTGTCTTGGCCTGAGCCAATTTCAGCTTGTTTTAGCTGTGACAGGAGTTGTCTAGCAGCCAGGGAACTATTGCATAACTTGGTTTTAGTTATCTCTGTGAAAACCACACGCAGTAAAGGTGTAGCTGACCTATGCTGTTATTTAATACAAATATTAACCCCATAGGCTGAGGCTACAGAGGCTATGGTGTATCTTTAACTAAAACAGTCAAAGGTAGTCAAACTTTAGTTGGGAACTAGTGAAAACAGAGCAACTAAGCAAACTGTGTTAGCAACCAAAGAAAATATAACTCCAGCTTGACCCAAGACTGAGGAGGAAAAAAACTTATCTCTGTCAACAACATGCCCTTCCTGAGAAACAACTTGTTGGACACCAGTCGATGACTCCACACACGCCCTCTCCCTATTCGTCTTGTGAAAGACAGGTACCATGGACATAGGACTCGTGGGGCATTGCAATGATGAACAAAACTCTACTAGGACGTGTATGTCAGCAATTTTAATGTATTATTAGTGATGTTTTTTGTGATAATTTGGACTGTGCAGTATGATTGTAACTGGACTAATAATTTGTTTGTTATGTTCTGATTAGACTGTTATAACTTTAGCTAGCCGAAGAATGACTTCTTGACTTTGTATATAAGGTGTGCATTTCCTTTTGGACTGTAATAAGATTCTGAGTGTAACAAAGGCTGCTAGCAGCTTCTCTGTAAAAAGCTTTCTGTGGATGGAAGCTTCCAGTGATCACAGAAGACCTGGAATGCAGCTAACGTGTTCCTGTGGTCCTGGAAAGCTTCTTGTTTTTACTCCATCTCCATTTTGTAAGAACTGTTGGAATTGGGGAACAGGATTGCTTGAGAACTCAGAGCCCAATTTTCATAACACAGATACTGATTGAAGTTTGCAAACTGTAAAGTGCTAACACCAAAACTTTCCTGTAAAGAGAACAAGTGAGACAGCATATGGGCAATGTGGTCAGTGACACATAGGCTAGATCAGGAAATTCAGACTTCAAAAGAAAAGGCGAGAAATTAAAAGCTGAAAGAGGAGCTTGCTGAGTTAAAACACTGAGAAAGTAAAACTCTAGAGGGGATTGAAGCTGTAGAGCAACATTATGTGCAAAGGCATGGACACAGCTCTTTCCGAAGCACCCTCTCCCCTCCCTCTGACTTAGAGATAGCGAATAATGGTTTGATTGAGAAAGTGAGCCTTCCACAGACAAGTATAAGGCTAAAGTCCACATGCTTCCGATGCTGAGGTGCTGTATCACCCATCGCTGCATGAGTTACTGTAAAAACAGAAGATGGATGAACAGAAGGGAAAGAATAAGAAATACATAACCAGAGTCAGCCTGAGTTGTTAGGAAAGAAATAATGACTACTACTTATCAGATCCCAGAATAATTAAGAGCCATGGCCCCAAAAGCAGATCCTTTAAACAAAAAGCTTGTGTATTACATGGCTTCTAAAGTTAGGTACTAATACTGGTTTAACCATGACCGATCAAGAGAATTCCTCTCAAGCATCTGCTACAGCTTCTGGGTGGACTGATGAAATAACTGATATAGATTCAATCTTTGCAATAGCAAATGATTATTATAAGTGGATACATCACATTGTATAATATATATATTAGTACTAGTCAAATGTAACAGTAGAAATGTATTTGGCATGGAAGAAGTTGTCAGCCTCTGCCCATAGTCTTCTAAACAATAGAGACAGACAAGCCCCAGATTATGACCAGGTTGCATTTGAACAGTTGTTGCGTATGGCCTAGCCCCAGGACATTAAACACAGCTGTAAAGCAGGAAAGGGGTCTTAAGGGGAACTTAGACAACACTGAGATCCATCCAAGAAAATGAATTATCACAGTTGCTCTAAGAAGAGTCTGGAAGAGTATGGTTATCCACTACCATCTGCCCCATTGCAAAAAAGAGGTCCACAATAGAGAACCAGATGAAAAACTGAGAGAACCTTTAGTTGTTGAAGCCATTGTAAAAACATAAAGGGCCAGAGATATGGTCAACAGAACAGAACAAATCACTATCACATTATCACATTAGACTCAACAGGTTAGTATAACAATGGAGATGATAAGGCCCCTAAGTGATGATACTTGCATTGAAGGGGTGGTTAAACTAAAGAAAAGCACCATGATTGACATATAAGTATCTAGTTTGAGCAACAAACAGTGAATCAGACTGGGCAGTGAGATCAACTATTGCTTCGATAGAATTAGCAAAAGGGATCCAGCAAGCAAGGAGAATTATGAGAAATGAGAAAAGAGGATAATAACACACTGGAATTAGTCCAGCCTGTAACATTTGCTAACAGTAGGCTGCAGCAGTGGAACTGGAGAAGGAGGGAAAGCATGAAGCAGGGTGTTAGTAGTTGTATGAACCTTGCACATGGAAAAGCAAGGAAAAATAAAAAAGAGTAGTACAGAAGAACAAATAATCCATTTCAATCCTAAGGGTGTCACTGCTTATAAGTTGCATCGATTTGGTTTAGCTGGTTTTGTTTTCTTTTTATTGTTTTATAGGTATATATGAAATGGAAAAGATAAAATGATGTGTTTTTTCAATCAGTTCCCGTGGCTGAAGTTAAAATCAAGATCATCACATTCATGGGGCAAAATGCAACCAATTGTAAGGTGTTCCCATCTCCAAGCAAGGGAAACCTCATTTCCTTCAATGACGATTCACATGCCTCCCATTAATAATAGTGATAATGATATATATACTAATGATGATATATATACTAATGATAGTGATATATGATGTTTTTATATACAACATAAATAGACATAGATGTGATGTTGTGTATTTCTAAAACATAGTACTGTAAGTGCTACAAAAAGCAAAGCTTAATTAAGTATAGAAAGAGTTACAATGGTAAATTTTATTTTAGAAGACTGTATGCTATTATGTGTACATTTGCAACATTGGGACTGGGAAGACTTCATGTTTGTGTAGTGTTATATATGATGGCAGAGGTATAAAACAGCTATGTAAAAGTGGGTGCTTCTGGGCTTGATAGGAAACAGATCATAGTGGAAACCAGAATTTCCTCAATTACAGAGATATAAAAACTACATACAAGTATGACATACAACCATGTACCAATTTTATGAAAAAGACCTTTTGTTATCAAGGAGCTGCCCAGATAATGTTAGAAATTTGTAATACCATTGCAACTGTGTGTTCATCAAGTGCCCACAAGTTATTGTTAATTATCTCATTGTGTAAAATTTATCTGGTAGTCGAAGTGTAAGTAAAGCAACATCTGCTGAAGGATGTGCTTTTAATTGCATCATACCTACAGAAGCAACACTCAGCTCACAGGAGTCATTGCAATTGTATGACATGTTAGGGTCAATGTCTTTAGGAATTGCCAATCAATTTTCAACAATTTTCAAACAATTGCCAGAAATGCTAGACCACCTCACTCTTACACTTGAAGCCACGAAGGGAGCGGTTGCTGTATACCAATCAAATCACCAAGTGAACCACAGTACTACCACAGCCCAAAATGCAGTGGAAGTGCCTTTCAGAGTGATCTTCCTCAACCAGAAGAGTTTGAAACTCATCTTTACATCATGGAGTCATCATTTTAATCATTATACTGGTTTCTCTTAGCTATAAAAATCAAATGTTAATTATGTCATAGTTGTACATAACAATGGAGAACTGCATATTACTCTCAGACCTGTACAAGTTATCTCAAGGTAAGATCAGACAGAAAAGAGCAAACATCTCTGAGATCTGTTGCCTCATCCTGATCAGTAGCCTTGAGATGTAGAAGGGTTGCAACATCCACTTTTGACTTGTAAAAAGTGTGAAGTGGACTAAGAAAAGGAAGAATTATAGCCCTGTAGTCCCATAAATACGATTTTGCCATTTCTAGCATGCTAATAGAATGAAGACATCATATCAGGCAACTAAATCTCACATTTAAATTGAAGAGGTATTTATGGGTTTTTTAAGTGACAAATTGTGTAACACTGAATGACGTACATGAAATTGATTTTTTAAAAAAAAAATACTAGATCTTGACTTTTTCTTGTGTAGAACTATGTCTTCCCATACTGGACCTCCAGTGGTGAGATTTGCAGACTCGTTTAAGTGCATAGCACTGATTATCACCTGTTCACCTGAAGTAAGTAGCAACAGCAACTTATTGCCTGCTGTATGATCTAGCTGTCAGGCTGGTAAAAAAACCCACCTTATTTTACTTGTGGTTTACACAACTCTTCGACTCTATAAGCTACTTAAAATTAGTAAACTGCTTATTTAATAGCTCTAAGGGGCAGTGCATCAGCTTGCACAAAGACGCATAGATTTTATACCTTCACCCTGAAAAGAAGAGAGACACGAGCCTGAAATCTTCTTGGACTTTAATCACAAATAGAATCACAACGCATTGATTCATCACAATTCAGGTCAACAATTTCCCCTTCATTTTACATCAGATATCCTACCCTCTGTAAAGTGGTGTAAACCATCAAAGACCCTTCAAAGACCCTATTCACTTGCACTTTACAATATCTTAGGTACCCAGAAGGACTGCACTCTTCTTGCAAATCCATTTGTACAGGGAGTGGCAATTATCAGCATGCATTTCTGTCAACTTATAGGCAGCACAGTTTTCTTCTTTCTTCCTTCCTTTTATTGTAAAACTGCATGAGACAACACACAGATATGAAGATCTTTGAAAAAATTTGTTTGCATATACAAAGAGTGAAACCACAGAGACTGGATGTTTTGTCTTTATGCTGTCATTCTTTTGATTCTCTGACATACAGACAGGTTTTATTTGTTTAATAAGCTTCACCCTTTCTGTTTCTTATTTGTTTTGCAGCTGGAAGTAAAAAGCTTACACAGCATAGGCACCTCCTAATAAAATTAGTTCCTTTTCTGAGAGCTGCCAAGGAATTTCACTTTTCAACTGCATGTTTTGATCAGAATTCTGTACTGAGAAAAATCAGAATAGGCTGAGCTGCCTAACTGGAGTAGGGGCCCTGATATCTGGCTACTACTTTTGCACAGTCTAATGGCTGAACAGCCCAGGCACAACAAGTGGAGAAGACGTCATGGAAGCCAACACAGAATGACATCAGAATGAACCTACCTGTGCCCTGGATGTTTGGGATCATTGAGCCATACCCATCTTCCTTCCTCCTCATCAAACCTTAATCCAGTCCAAACAAAGCCAATGTCTTTATCCTTCAGTTTGCTTAAGAAATCCTAGAGAGAGGTATGTCTTTGAACTCCCATAATAATGACACTTCATAAAACTCCATCACCAGTAATGTATAGTGTAATTCATATTTTAGAACCAACAAAGCCTTCCTGCCCAAAGATTCCAGTGAATGTTTCCAAGAAATTGAGAATTAAAACAAACCCACATGGAAATTAGTTCAGATTCTCAACGGAGCAAACAGGGAGCTAACCCTTGGCTCCATGCTGGCCCCAGGCCCATTCCACTAGCACATTTTAGAGGAGGATTAGGCCGATCTGAATTACAGGAGCTGAAGCTATCTCCTCTTTCCCTTCCCTACAAAGAAGGGAGGTGATCATTTTGCCAGCTCACACTCCTGAGTGCTCTAGAAGTGACTGTCTGAAGCTGGTCACCTTTAAGCAAAATCAGGAGCACAAAAGAGACACATTACAGGTTAAGATTTGGTCCACAGAACTGTTTTTTCTATTGCCGCAGGCCTGGTACTAACATTTAAAAATGTACAAAGAACAGAGAAACAGCGACATTCCCCAAAGGCAACAGACTTCATGACAGTTTAGTTCTGAGCAGGTTTGATTTGGAATAAAACATGCAAGAATCCTTCAAATACCAGCTGCTTCTTGCTGGAGAAATCTGTAGGCATATCATTGCATCTATTTAAATGAAATGTAGGCTATTGGTCTTCTGTTTGACACAAATGTTTCTTAACACGCAGAAGCCAATAATCAGATCACTTTCCACTGACAATGCCTTTTATGAGCATATCTGGATAAGAAATGGCTTCTAAAAACATGTGGAAAGCTATACTTTGATATGCGAATGCACAAGGTATAAGTAAAAACAATATTTAAACCACAGAGTGTCTTACAAGCTTACCATTTCAGTCTCATCCTCTATAATCAGGAGCTCAGATTTTTTTCCTGAGCAATACCTTCTACTATTCTCCCAGGTGTCACGAGTTTCTGAGTAGAAATAACATCTCCCACAATGCAGCTTCCAGCCAGTGGGGCAAAGTTCACATCTGGAGTCTGTGAAGAGTTTGGGGTGAAGGGATTTTTGTCACTTTTTCTTTTTTTTTTACAGCTGATATCATTATTATTGGCTTGTGCTTTTTTCTGTGGTTTTTGAATAAGAAAGTAAAGAAGCTTTAAACCAGGGGCAGTGCAGAAATTGTGGTGGTATAGCTTATTTTAAGACAGCACATTGTCCCTGCTTTACAGTGGCAATAAGGATAGTCATTCTTTGGTTAGGGGTCATTCTCTGCCTTTAAATATTTCAGAACTCTAGATAATTGTACTACATATTTTATATAATAATTGGGGTAAAAGCCATGGATAAAATCACATCTCTGCTGAAATCACTGGCAGTAGTACGATCCAATGTATGATCCATGGAGAAATAACTAAGACCTTCAGCAATGCTGCTCAGCCTTTATTTTTTGCTTAAACTAAAATTTTCAAGGATGGAATTCTAAAATAGACCACTTTGTACATCTTTATCAATATAAATATGTTTGGTATTCAAAGGTCAATACCTTTGTGCAGGTGTTTGGTTTTGGTTTTTTTTTATATTAATCTTCTCAAGAGCTTCAAACCATTTATGCTGTTATGAGACTTTTTTTCCTTACCATTTGTGTGCATGCATAAGCTTTCTTTTAAAGTAGTCAGCAAGCTCTTTTCATGAAGATCTTCCTCAAAGATACTGTCACTTTCTGAAAGATTTTCTCCGGGCTTCCACATGTCATTTGATAGCAAGTCACCTGGACAAGAATCTCCAACATTTTAATGTAAAACTCACAAGTAAACTGCATAGAAACCCTGTATTATTTTTCCATGGAGCTTTAAGTGGAAACTCAGATACATTTAACAAATACATGAGGTGGCTGGCTTCACAAAGACTGTGTAGAGTATCATCATGCTTTTGACAACATGGTATGCAAAAGTTTTCTTTCAAATAACATGGTTGTGCCTTTGATTTTCCCTTTCCAAAAATTTGTATTGAGCTTATTTCAGAAAAGAATGGGTTGATGTGAGAGGGCAGGACTCACATCCAGAGAAAGGGAGAACAGCTGACTCTGCAGGATATTTATACCCAGAATTGCTTCTCAATTCTCATTTTCTCCTGTGTTCTCAAGTGATTTGGATGTGCAAAGCAATTTGGATGTTCAGAAGCAGGCTGAACAACGGGACTACCAGGCCAAGATTTTCTAGAGGAAACTAAAATTACACTCCTTGATCAATATTCAGATGTTTGTTGATGGCAACCTAAAAACTTGTTCAACTTGCTTGACCAGGGCAACTGCAACCATTTCTCTCTGATCTCTATGTTTAGATGCTTGGGGATAATGGCACACATCTGTGCTGGATAGGTGCACTCTGTACACACATCATCAACGCTGGCAGTGACCCAATGCTTATGCACAAATTCTGTGGACAATGCAAAGACCACTGTCATAAACCTAGAGGCACACATTTGTATTTTTGTTTAGAGAGGTCTTTTCCAACTATGTGTACTGTCTTCCAGCCTCCTATCTCACCCATCCCTGAAGTCCAGCTCACATTCCCATTGTACACACCAGGGAGGACTGGCTGAGACTTAAGGTAAGTAAAGCAGGGCATCAGGAGGTGAAGACTGGCTGTGGGGAGGAGGGGAGGAGGAGGTAGCAGAGGTTCCAGTTGTACCATACACCTGTTTCATTACTAAAAGAGTTTTTCCAAACGGATGGATGGATGGATGGATGGATGGATGGATGGATGGACGGATGGATGGATTTTTTGGCTAGAAACCTTAGTGGTTTGTTCAGTTTTAGAAAGGAATAGGAGGGACTCTCACGTTGGGGGACTGGAAAGTAAGAAAGACTCCAGCCCTCTTCATACATCCCAAACATGCAACAGTCCTCTGAAAGCTACTGACCTTCTGCAGATCCACAGCCCCAAAATACTGGTGACTCCCTCCCACCTTCATCAGTAACACAATAGTAGAAAGCATGAGTGGTCTTGTCACCTTATCAAAGCAGTTTGTTCGCAAAACTTGTTGAAGTTAAGGATTGATACCTGGCAATTTCACAGGAATTAAAGCAAAACATGTCACTTGGTCACTCACATTGCTGAATTAATGTGATCACAGCTCCCAGAAATACAACATTCAGAAATCCTGAGAGACCAGCAAGATACCGCAAGCCTGAAGAATTAGAGGGAAGTTCTGCAAGAAATAAGAGGGTTTTACAAACACAGCATGAATTGCTACCCAGGACATAAATCTGGGTTTCTTTAGACATCTTTCAGACAAAAGATCCATCACTGTCACTTTGCCATGTGCTTTGTCACAGTTGCTTTTTCCCTTCTGGTTGCCTCCTGCATATCAAGTGGTTCTTGCTTCTAATAAACTTTCATTTATGAAAACTTTCTGGGGTCTTGAATTTTCTCATGCTGTCTTCACTGTTTGCCAGTTTATTTGAGATTTTGAACAGTTTCTGCTTTTTCATAGCAGGGGGATGTTACTTGCTGATATCATAAAGACTGTTAGATGTCACAGCAAACACTTAACAAGCATTGCTAAAGAAAACCTCACAAACTTAGTGAAAAAGGAAGAACTGAAGTTTCTAACAGTTGCAGAGAGAGACATGTATATAACATATAAGAACAAAAATGTTCTAGTTCTAGGGTTATGAATACCAACACTATCAATCAAGAAAGGACCAGTAGATTCCCTGAAAATAAAACTCAGTAACCCCAGGATCCACTAATCTGTTTTATCACCCATACACTGGTTGCCAAGTCAAAGTCATTTAGAAAAGTCCACATTATAATTAGGATATCTTTTTTTTTTAATTGAGTCCTTGATGTCCAGCCAATCCCACCTGGAAAATTACTACAAAATGTTTGAAAAATTAAGTAGCAGTTCATTAAACAAGGCTTCTTTGCTGACTGGATCCTTAAGGTCAGTGAATAGAGAAACAAAAATGAGCTCCCTTGCAACTCAAAGAAAATTACTTTTAATTAGAATCAGAAAAGCCTGGAAATGCAGAGTCATGGTGAATCTTCCTTCTCAATATTACCCAACAATCTTAAAATTTAATCATGTAGGACTGTCACGCTCCTGCCATAGCACTTCTTAGTGAAACACGTTGCTTCTGTTTGCTCACTCACTCACTTTATTTCAGGATTTCTACATACCTTGACATAGAACCACAGAACTATGTAGGCTGGAAGGAATGTCATCTAGTCCAGACTCCTGTGTAAGCTGGGTCAGGTTTCTCAAGGCTTTGTCCGGCCAATTTCTAAATATCTCCAAGGATGGAGATTCCACAGCCTTTCCAGGCTCCTATCCTCATGTTTGACCACTGCCACAGTAAGAAAAATTTTCTTGCACCAAATTGTAATTTTCCATGTTCCAACTTGTGTCTTTCAATGTGTACCTTCAAGAAGAGTTTGCTTCTCTCTTCCCTACACTCTCCCATTCAGTAGTTAAAGAGAAAGGTGAGACTCCCTTCAGCCTTCTCTTCTTAGGGCTGCACAAACCCAACTGTCTTGGCATCTCCTCCTGTATCACTTTTCCAGCTCGCTCACAATCTCAGGAGCCCGCCGCTGGACCCTTCCAGCAGGTTGCCAGCGTGCTCTTGGAAGGGGTAGTGATATAGTTAATGTAGGTTGCAATACAGCAAAGTTCTTTAAAATAATTGAGGCATAAAAGATGTTCTGTGAAACCTAAAGGATTCCTTGGAGCAGGGAGGAGAACAGTTAGAAGTTGCCCAGTTGTGCGGGAAACGGGATGTTGATTTTTCTTCCTAGCTTTCTAACATTAGTGTTTTCAGGAAATACTTTGTGAACGTTCTTCTAGAAAGACCAAGGCATGATACAGTTCTCTTTGTCCAAACTTAACTTCACGTGAAAAAAGATTTTACATGCGAACCTTCCATGAGTTAGGACCCAGGAATAAAGTCAGAGAATAACAGAAGGATCATTTTCCATTTCATGGAAATGGCCATTCTTGGAAGAGACAACAAGGTGCCAATATGTTACACCTTGTAGAGAACTTGTTCTCTAACTGGTAAATAAGATCAGGAAATACACCATGGAAGTATTCTTTAAGAGGCATAACATTTCAAATGCTGGGGGTCCAGATCAGATGTGAATCAGCTGTCTGAAAAGTTCCCTGCTTCTATGCTATCATTTCAAAAATGTAATGCATAGAGCTGTATTTCAAATCATGAAACGACTTGAACTTTGTGCTACATGATAAGTTCATTTCCACAAACACTTTCACTTCATGTCTCGTTTCTAGCTATTATCATTTTGCACAGAGGTCAAACATCTTTTTTTCCTCATTTGTCTATTCAGTCATACTTGGGAAACACTGTATCTGTGACTAGACATCTTTAAATATTCAAACAGCTAATCCCCACTGTTTTTATATTGCCACCCTATTTAGATGGCAAATATATGTAAACAGAATGCAGTACTTTTTGCTAGCTGTGCAACATGTCATGGTTAAGCATCTGTGTGTGTTTTCCTCCTTCCTTTGGGTGCTATGCAATGATTTTGACCTAAAAAATGCAGTTAGGATATTGGGCTCTAATCTTAACTCCGCCATGATTTGTACAATGGCTAGACTGCAGGCAAAACAGTAACAGTGAGTTGTGTAAATACTGAGATTAGCACCCAGCTGCCCAGGGTGGGCTCTGGTAGCAGCAATACCGCATGACAACACAGCGTGGGCTAACAGCTCTGCGTCTGCCTGGCTTCTCAAGAGAGCCCTGCAGCTTGCACCACTGGGAGACTAGATGGGACTGCAAGGGGCAAGGGGAGCTCTGCGTCGTGGTCTTCCTTCTGTTCCACATGAAACAGCACAGATATTGCACTAGATGATGCCAACGAAGCATTGCGACCGTTTCGAACCACTCCAGTGAACAGACTTCTGTATTTGGTATGTATATCATGCTACCATGACGAGTCTGTGCCTGGTCTAAAACTAGCTCACTACAAGCAGAAACTCAGCTTGCAGTGCACTGTTTAACAAGCTAAATGAGAACACTGTTCTCTTCGGTTGCTTACCTGAAGTCTTTCTGCTGCCCTGTCGTGTTATGCTACCCAATCGTGCAGGCAGACAATGAAGATAGAGTGTTTTAAACCCAGCTTTGTCACTGTGTGCTCTGCGTTGTTTGTGGTCACATACTATTCTGTATATATTCACATATGCTTTGTCTGACTTTCTGCTTCTTTTAAATGGAAGTATTCAATCTACTCCATTACACCAACGTTTTTGTGCAGTTTGACAAATATTTTAAAGACCAATGAAATTCTTAGCTAAAGAAATATTAGCTTTTTGATCAGCTTTCTGACTTTTTTTTTCTCAGTTTTGTTGGTTCTGTGCTTTTACTGCAGTTGGGAACAGGCTCTCAGATAAGTTATTGTAATAACAAACAAACTGGCACAATTTACTTCAATAAATTTGCACACAGTTTATCCTGCCATACTGAGTAACTGAAGTTGGCTCTTGCTTTTTTTCTATTAAAAATTGTTCTTACATAAACGTGCAGCCAGCATTTCTCAGGAACTGATCATCATAGCTAGTTAACTGCTTGAAAACTGGATGTCTAATTTCTCTGAGGACTTGGTATTTACGATCTGAGAAGCTCTTCCCTGGGACACTTAAAAGACATAAAGGTTAGCAAGGGTGAGTTTGAAAGCCTTCCAGCATATATCTTTGTAGCTTCTCCCTTGCTGCACTTTTGACAAACTCCCCAGAAGCTACTGAAAAAGCTTACTTGGACAGTTAGTTACTGTCTTACAGTTTTCATTTAAATTATTCTTAAGTTTTTCATAGCTGTGATTCCTGAAAACAAAACAAAGCAAAACAGCAACAACAAAATAAAAACCAACCAAAAACCCCAGAGAAAACTTAAATGGGTAATGAACCGAGACCACTGCCAAACTTGCTGGCAGCTACTGCCTCATGTTTTCCTCATACGCCTCTGTCTCCTAATCTCCATTTTGTACTGGGACAGTCAGCACCAGTGCTCCAAGCCTGGTGGTACTATTAGTACTGCATTTTATCTACTGTCCATCATACTCCTCTGCATACTGCCATATATCGTTGGCAACTTTAGTAGCACCAACTAAAATTTTGGCAGATTCATGGGTTTCTATGATAACTCAAATATGAGATTTGTTATTTACAGAACGAGTCTGAAGGCATACCATAAACACTTACATGCTCACCTGCATTGGAGCTTTTCTTCCTTGCTTTGAAATAAAGTTCTGTGTAACCCTCCTCATTTTCCATCTCAAGGTCTTTTTATCACTTCTTCCTATTGAAGGCTGACTGCTAGTGTCAAACTAGGTTATGGGAAATGCTTCAAATGGGTGTGATAAACAGGAAGGGGTCAGTGGATGGCCATTTGTGCTTTTAGCTGAAGCCACGCAGTAGCAAGGCTATGAAAGGAACTTATTGGTACAAACTGCACAAACAAGTGAACTCTTTTCTTTTTCATTTCCTCTGTCTTTCTCTGACAAGCTCCAGACCCTTCTAATAAATACTTCTGACACTGCATATTCTCCATATCACAGCCCTCAAACGCAGTCTTTCAATGCACGCATGCTCTTGCACATGAGAGAACATTTGAGCCCCTCAAGCCCATTTCACTGGATTGATAGACTTCTCTCATTTATTTTATATTAAAATCAGCTCTGCCAACTTCTGTGTTTTTCTCAAATGCTGAGAATTGAACTTGCTTTACTAAATGAAGATTGTGTGCACATGTCTCATTAAATAGATGAAAAGGGCCTTTAAACACATCTATTGATTCTTGGTTCTGCTTTGTGCCTGCCCACCTGAGCAACTGTTCATACATTTGAGCAATTTAATGCCTTTCTTTAAACGGAGACTGAAGCAGATCTCTTCACACATCACAGTTTGCAATGTTCCTGTTGCACTTCAAAAGGACAAGGACAAGTCTGGGTTTTTTGTATCAGCAAGGAGTTGTTTACTTTTAAATTACTGTGCAAGTTCTCTTCCAAGTTGGGGATTCTAGCAAGTTCTTGGTGCTCTTTTAAGTGTTAATCTGGAATATTTATTTCTGGAAATCGAGGATTCAGTAGAAAATTGTAAGTTTGAAAGTTTTATTGTTGTTTTTTTTTTTCTCTGAAATGGTTATAATGATTTCTGTCTGTTGTCAAACACACAGGGTTTTAACCAAGGTTTTCTTTGGGTCAGGACTACATCCTGGCTTCACCTTTAATGTGTCCATATAGTGTCTGGTGGTGATACATCATGGGAAACATAAACCATCATGTCATTAGCTGTAGTGTGCAATTAAATATTTAGTGTCCCAAACACTTATCTCAGTTTGGAGGATTATAAATGCATCCAGAACTCTAGACAGAAATTATTCACTGATTTCTTAAACAAAACCTCTCTGATTATCAGGAATGGTCATTTAAGCTTGGAAACCAAAGTAACTTTACCTCAGCTTTTCTATTGTGGTTAGTACCTGAAAGCCAGGGTCAAGCTGTATGCAGTACAATCACATACTGCAAAAAAAAAGTGAGGTCCAGAGAAGTCTTTCAAACACAGACATATTATTTGAGTCTGACAGATCAGGATGAAACAAAAGGTGCTGAGTGACCAACAAATCTATGCTGTTTCTACAAGGTGGTAGTACTTAACCATGCAGCATCACAATGTTAAATAGCTCTCCTGCACCCAGTGCAGACAAACCCTTGCAGTGTTACCCACTTTCTGAATAATTTTCTATGAAGATGCTTGGAAGGTAAAGTTTAAATATGGTGTTTTTAACTGTTTCTAGAACAGTCCTGGAATGATTTACATGCTCTAAGCTATAGCTTTCATGTTCACTAGATGCAACAGCTCGTCAAATAAAAGACAAACAACTTCAAACAAGCCTTGTTCCATTTAACACACTTAGATTGTTCTGCATCCATCCCCACGGCAGATATGTGGGATTTACAGGACCCACACTGGAGCAGGTTTATCCTGAAGGACTGCAGCCCATGAAGGACCAACACTGGAACGGTGTGAGGAGGAAGGAGCAGCAGAGAGGAGCTGTTATGGACTGACCCCATAACCCTCATCCCCCTGTGCCACTTGGGGTGGTGGGTGATGAGGGTAGTGAAGTCAGAAATAAAGCAGTGAAGTTGAACCTGGGAAGAGGGAGCAGGAGGAAGGTGTTGCTTTAATCTTTTTGTCTTCATTTCTCACTATCCAAACCTATTTGAATTTTCAATAAATACTTAACTTTCCCCAAGTCTATTTTGTACATGCTGGTAACTGGTAAGTGATGTCTCTGCCTTTATGATGACCCACAAGCTTTTTTATCCTATTTTCTCCCCTGTCCTGTTGAAGAGCAGGAATGATATCATGGCTGGGTGGGTGTCTGGCTGCCAGCCAAGGTTAACCCACCACCATCATCTTTTTCTTGTATATTTTCCAAGCTGTGTAAAGCTCTAGTAAATCAAAGGCAGTGGGTACTCTAGTTGTTTCAGGAAGCTCTTAAAAAATTAGCAAGAGACCACCCATGGGAATAATGACAGAAATTGATTCCTAGGTGGATTATTCTCCTACATAGGAACAAAGCAGTTTTAAAAAGTCATGTATCTGGTAAATAAACTGTTCAAATATTACAGTCTTTTGTTTCACTTGTACTAAATCCCCTTTACACTCTCATACTAGTTTTTAAAGGTTTGGAGTAGAATTGAAAATATATTCATATATATATACATCAAGATTGCAGAAAACCCACCCAAGGAAAAAGGAAAAACAGTCTTTCAGGCTAAAAAGAATAACACCCCCACTTCAAGAATTAACCAAGCAATTGATGTATATATGCAGTACACATCCAACAATGATACAGCCAATTAACATGCATACTAAATTCTATGTAGCAGCAAAACATTAATGTTTTAGCAGCCCTTCTTGGTACAATATTTTCAAGGATCTGGATTTTTGACATCATTCTGCCAAGGATGGCATTATTATTAATTTTGTGTACTGCAGCAATGCTGTCTTGGATCAGTGGGTACCATATAAATGTATGACAAGATGGTGATTTTACCCTGTCACAGCTTATTAGCTACTTCTACAAATAGGTACACCAAAGAGATGGATACAGAAGGAAAACAGAGGAGCATGGAGGACACAATAAGGGTAAACCAATAATGCTGTGCATGATGGGTGGTGATCGCATCATAGCAATATCTGCTAAGCTTTTACTGAGGTTTTAGTTCCACGCCAGCAGAGCAGCTTTGGGAAAGTTCTGGGAGGAAGGAAGTTCTGGTTGGAGGAAATTCAAGGAGTAAGCTATTTACAGGCAGTGTCTTCTAGCTGTGTCAGAGGCTGGAGGAAAAATCACAGAGCTGTTTATTAAGTAAGTTAGTAAATTAAGTTAAGCTCAAGGTTGTTCAGAGATTGGCAGAAGAACCTGATACCAGTGTTGCAGGGATGAAGGTAAGAGGCAGCCCTGAAAACACAGATCACTGTCTCAACATAAAGATGAAGCATGCAACTTGGCCCAAACACCAAGCCAGGGGAGCAATCCAGGAAAACGTAGGCATGCTTATATTTAAGCATAGGTGTCCAAGTGGAATTTTTTGAGTATGTGTGTACTTACAGTTGATGTGCACAGTAATCTACAAGATCACAAACCTAGTCCCTCTTATTTCTGCATGCTCAGAGATCTGGTTTCGCCTTTCTTTCATCCTGCTTCTTGTTTCTCAAAAAGACATTCACACCACATTTTATTTCAACAGAAAGAAAACTTCAAAGCTACTTACATACATATATAAAATGCTATATCATTTCCTTTTCTTTTGTGAAGTCCAATTTATGCTTCTAACTGAAAACTAGAACTTTTAAATTGAATTCTGAGAACAGCAAACAGGCATCCGTTCTTGGCAACGTGGTGTTGTGAATCCAAGTCAAAAACACTTGTTTTTTTTCTTTTTTTTGGAAGGATATTTATATTCCTTTTATTGACATGATAGATCCAGAGAATGCTAGCAGAGCTAAACAACCAGGGAAGAAAGGTTGTGAACAGCATGAAGCCAACCTACAAAAAGGTTAGTGTTGAAATTAAGCAAAAGGAGAGGACCATAAATTCTATAAAGTTGAATATGAAAACACAATAAAGCAGAACAAGAAAGAGACTGATGAGCAGCTTACAAGAAACATAAAAATAACAAAACCCCCCTTCTTCAGGAGCAGGGAACCTGCCAAAAGGTCTGTAAGACAATAAATGATCAGCTTATAGATTAGGACACACAGTAGTAGAGGAAAAAAAAAATATTTTTGTGCTTTTTTGGACGTGTTTGCTCTGGAGGACCTTGGGGAGGTTCCCATGCTACAGTCTTCTTCACTGGCCACACATGAGAGGCTGTGTCTCAATTCAGAAGGTCAGTGCAAGAGGTTATGAAACAACCTGGCAAAATTAATAGGCCCAAATGGCCAAAGTCAGATGCTATTCATCCAAGACTTCTAAAGGAACTCAGCAAACAGACAGGCAAGCTGCCAAGACTGGTATGCAACTCGCTTAGGAATTTCCTGGTATCTGAAGATAAGTCTAGTTTTTAAGGAGATCTGGAGTACTTCCAATCAGTAAATCTGATCTTTTTACCATTAAAAGCCCACCCAAAAACCCAAACTCAAATAAAGAAAAGAATTTGTCATCATGTGGCTAAATATATTCACTAATGAAAGATATTTAGAGGGAAGTCATGTCTCACACATCCAAGGGAATTTCTTGAAGAATAATTCTGAAATGCAATTCTTTTCTCTCTGCAAAGTAAAAGCTCCATAATATGAGATTTTAGTGGTGATCAGTTTTGAGTTGAAAAGACATGACTTCTTCCAGTAATCTAAAATAGCTTCACTATAAAAATGAACATTGTATCAACATTCAGTTTTCTGTCTCATTGTCTCCATTCGCAAAAGAGTCCAAAACCCACTGCATACACCATCTTCTAAAATCAGAAGTTATAGAGACCTGCTTTAATAATATCCTAGTCTCCACCAGGAAAACAATGAAACAGTGTCCCAGTCCAAACCTTTGGAGTTACAACTATGCTTTTTGTCCTGATCTACTTCTTTTTGTGCATGTGCTCCAAGGTACTGGCTTTCTGTAAGGTGTTCTTGAGTCCACAACTGTTAATACAGGATTTTTTTTTTCCATAATGAAAGCACACAATTTTTTAAACATTGTCCATTATATGTTTTCCTTAACCCACTCTACTTGCAAAAGAAGAATCTGATTTTAAAATCCCTTCTCTTTTGCAGAGAAATTACATATGAAAACAGAATTGAATACTGTCTGTCAGGGCAGGGTATTAATTTAAGCCTTCTTTCCAAATAAAGTGTTGATTAAATCAGTTTGCATGACACCACAGCTATATAATAAATATATTACATTAATTTGGTTCTCCTATTTGCAAATACTGTAGCAGTCTTCTGAGTCTTCGTGGCTTCTTGTCTGCCCTATCAACCCTTTCTTGTTCCATTTATCACATGGTTATATTTTTTAATAAAGAAAAAAATTATATGTAAATCATGTAGCTAGTTATAAGAGCTATCTCGGTTTTTTTTTCTCACATTGTTCATGGTCATAGGACTTCCAGAAAGAGCAACGGCAGGCTACAAGCATGGGGATCACTATGAAACTGGAGAGACAAGCATCAGCCAAGGGAGAACAGGGACATGAGTTGTCTAGACTGCAGGTCCCAGAGAGCGTCCAGGGAAATCAAGCAGGTATTCTGACATCAAACTGAGAAGCAAATCACTCTGACCTTGGGATACTAATGACTTCTTGATTTGTATCAAGGAAACTTCAAGTGATGGAATCACTTCCTTTGTATCAAGTAAACAAGCGATGAGGAAAGAATATTTTTTCTTCATCAGAATGTTTCTTCTTCATCAGAAGGTTGTGAGTTGATGGAGGTCTACCATTGTAGGTCTTAGAGACCAGAGCAGCAATATGCTCAATTTAGATATAATGTTGCCATTATATGTAAATTTAGATATAATGTTGCCATTATATCTAAAAGGAATAAGAATAAACAAATACACATGTTGCATAGTATACTAAGAAACAAATCATATCCTGTTATGTTGTAAATAGGCTTAGGCTCATCAGATTTAAGATTCTTGGCAAAATGTCACTATTTGTTTAGTCTTTGTATTATCAGAAAGTAAATATTAATGAGGTTTTAAAGATTAGTTTCCTAGTAGCTCAGAATTTTCTGTTTATAATTACCAATAGAGTATTTCTGTGTAGTGAGGCAATATATCCAGTCACAGTTTTTTCAGAAAAAAATTAAGGGAGGAAATGTTACCTGCACTACTTATTCAGCATGCAGAATGTGGTGCGTAATTATGTAAAAGTACACATACACCCAAAAGGTCAGCATTAAGACTTTGAGGGTAAGCTTAATTCTAAATTTTCCAATCTTCTATGTGCAAATTTCTCAACACTGACTAGTATTCTTTCTATGCTTTTTGTACACTTTCATTTTTTGTAAGAGCAGCAAACCCTTCAAGCTCTGTCTCCTTCCATACAACTCCTCCCTGAAACTATGAGAGATCCTTCCCCTGAGTGTTGTCAGCTCTGATCTTTCCGCATGTCAGCCTCTAGTATAGCAGCTAGTAGCACTGACCTCAACCTGGAATTAAAATGCTCTTTCATTTATTATTAAAATTATCACAAATGACAGAATAAAAATGATTATGCTCAATCAATGATACTTGGTCACACACTAAAATGTTGCTATAACATATTGATATTTCATTGAAAGAGGAATTTTCCCAGCACAGAAATTCTCAGCTACTAAACAAGTTTGCTGCATAATGCTTTGTATTTCATTAATTATCTTACTGAGTTAGGGCTTAAGAGATTGCTCCTATGCAAAAGTATTGAGAAATATGGCTGATAGAGATGGTTGGGAACTAAATTTTTTAGAAAGGGAACTTTCCATGGGCACTTCCAAAAGTGCCCTTTTTCCCTTCTAATTCCATTATCTTTGGTCATTAGATGAAGTCTCAGACAAGTGTGTTGTCTTTTCATATCACCACCTCTCCACAAACACAACCGAGTTCCCAGCATGTGTGTTACTGTGGTTAACATGTAGAATAAAGCTTCACATTGGAATTCACAAATCCTCTGCTGAGATTTACAATCATTTTCCATTATAAATATAATTTGTGTGTTTGTTCATGTTTGCATCCAGTCTTTGGAACTCAGCAATTACATTAAGAAATACCTGAGGGTGGATAATAAGTGATTTTAAATCTGGCTAATTTGACTCAAGGAAAATGAAAAGGACATTTAAAATAGTAATTTCTTTTTTGGCTTCACAGCAACACTGGCAGCATGCATAAGTTGTCAGTTCTCTGAGAATACGTTGCCTTTACTGAATTTATGCCTCACTTAATTGTTTTTGATGGAATCAAATTTGCATCAGGCCTCCTGTAAGACAAAGCCAGTCTCAGTATTGTTGTGTTGATGCTATCGTTCTACACTGCATAGTTGTTTGAAGACTAAAGTGTCTCTTCAGCTTTTGGCAACAGTTAACACGACTGTGAGGACTCGCTGTTCCTGTGTTTACACAGAGGTCTGAAGCACCAGATCGGTGATGGGACGTGACTTCTGGTAAGTTATGCACTTCCCTCTCCTAAACACTGACTGCAGACTGCTAAATCGCTGTATTTCTTTCCAGCTGGGGAGGTGAGATTCCTGATGTGATTCTGGGGGTTGAGGCCACAGTCAGATGTGCCTCTGCCTTTGATGTTTCTGAAGAGAGGAAACCTTGCACATCACATAGTGACTTTTGTACAGTTGAGCAGCCTACAGAGAGAAGCCTCAGCACTTGAGCAAAGCTTCTTCAGGTCTAGCTTTGGACAAAGCACAAACAAGACAGATCTTACATTTTTCTCATCAGACTGTGTATTTTCTTTGTGACTATGATGGGCACTAAGAGCAGACCCCCTATGGTAGCTGGACCAGCAGGCTTCATGAACAGCCTGAACCCCAAAGCAGGCTCGGTGTGTCCACGCTGTGCATGTGAGTTCAGGCTGCCCACATTTCCCAATTCTGCTCTGCGGCAGATGACCTCAGGGTCCTTCTGGGAAGTATGTTTGAGATGAACTGTCCTGTGATAGGGAAGACACAAAGGTGCAGCTATGAATGGGGTACTCATCTGAGCCCTGAAGTAAAAGGCACAGCTGAGGTTTTCTCTTCTGCAGAGGCTGGGGTGCTCTGCAATGTCTTTGGCTTGAGCAAGGAAGCAGCACAGGTAGTAAAGTTAAAGCACAGTGTAGAGAAAGTGAGGAAATCTCTGCCACAGTGCTCACATTGGTGGCCTTCTACAGCTGCCTCTCAGATTAGTAGGAATGGTAGATGTTCAGCAATGCTGGGAAGAGCTGGGAACTGGTGATGACAAGCTCTGCTGCTACCTTGAGTGAATCCCTTTGACATTCTATTTTGCTCTCCTAGCTATGAAGCCAGACTCCTATTTCTAGATGCTATAATATTCTACTAGGTCAATGATGCATAAACTGCAAAATGCTATGAAAATCCTGAACCTCAAGAACTCAGAGTTTCTACTTACACAACTAGTGGAGACTTTTTGTAATATTTGGGCTTTATGTCTGAGAAATTTCTTTACATGCCTTAAAGCAACTATGTTTTTAGCAGATCTGAGTGGTTTGCTATCACTCAGATGCATTGGGAAAATAAACTCATTTAACTCTGAAGTGCAGTAACATTTATTTTTTTAAACATTTTAATGGTGGCGTGAACATTGTTACAGTGCAACATGTAATAAAACTGCATTTCTCAAAATTCCACTTCAAAACAGGTTTCATGTAAATGAAGATCAACATTCCTGTAAGTGGCAATAACCCCATGTAAAGAAGCAGGAAGCTACCTACAGATTTTATGATACAGATCAAAGGACAGTGGAGGTGCTTTAATAAATGTAGATGCTCTCATATAGTCAGAAGAAAAACAAGAGCAAAAGAATTTTGCAAATCTTTCAAATTACTAGTTCCCAGAGCAGTTCTTACCACGTTACAGATGCTTCTGCAGCCTTGTATTCACAAGTTCAAAACCATTCTTGCCTGCTAGCACTAGGATCACGAGCAGATCTCATCATGTCAGAAGAAACTGGAGGCTGACACCCTCTTTTTCCATAAAGTCCCTCACTCTGCCTTTTGATTGCTTCTGCAACTTCCATCTTAATTTTGCCTCTGCAAAGCAGCCTGTAGTAATGTGCTATGTTTTGTAAGCAACTCCTTGCAAAGCTGTTTCTTCCTGGGAAATAGGTCTGCATTTAGTAACGTTACTCTCACTGATGGATGATTTTAAGAAAAACAGTGCAAATAGTGTCTGAGGAAGCTTTTAGATGACCTGATTTGAGCTACAAGCAAATACCACTGTGGTTTCAGCAACCTTTAAGCCTCCGAGTAATATGAAAATGGTTGCTGCAGGAAGTGGAGGTAGTGTCTACATATGGGCAGTTTCCATTCTCTCCTTGCCAGGGCTGAGATGAGCACTGCCTGTCACATCCACTGCCTTCCAGCTGTATCAGGACTGGCTGGCAGACGCATTGGTACAAAGTTGGAGGTGAAGCCTTGAGAGTTGGGCTTAGAAATGTCTATGGTCTTGATAAATCACTCATCTCCTCTCTATACTCAGGCTTTCCATTCCTACCATGCCACGGTCAGTCCAAGCTCTTTAACTTGCAATTTATTTCCAGTTGGTGTTCTCTTCGTTATAGCAGGAAACCCTACAAAGGGGATAGGATGTTGGAGAATCAGACGCCAGGCGTAGTTCTCACACGTGTGTTTGTTCCTGCACTAAATGTTACGCCCCCCCCTCACCCCCCAACCCACTCCAGGGGACTGTCAGGGGTTACTCCAGGGACCCCCCCAGGGGTATTCAGGTGAACAAGGGAAAGAAGAAAGATCTCTGTGGGTGTAAATAGCCCTCAGCCCTGACAGAGCGGGAAAAACTCCTGTAGCTGCTGTTGTCCCAGCAGCCACCACTCTGCTGCGTAACACAACGGGGCAGCCGAGCCGCCCAACTGCTGCAGTGCCATGCGTGAGACAGTTTCTACTTCACCACCTCTTTCTCCCCTCTCTGAAGGACAGGGTCTGTGAGTCCTGGAGACCTGCCTTGTCAGGAGGGCTGTGATGTTCACCCTGTTCAGGTTTGAGAACATCAAACCTCAGGAGTTGGGTGCAGAATTGCTGGGTGCTACTGAAACGAAGAGCTTCACTCAACAGTCAGAATTGAGTATAACTGTTCAGCAGGGATTCTTTATTCGCAGCACTGGGCAGCACTGAGGATCACTCCACCACAAGTGCCACGCTTACTCACAAAACTCTCTGACTAATATACACAGAAAGCATACATATGCATTAGATTTCTTAGAAAAGGCAGTCTTATGCTAATGGATTCTTAGAATTCATTTACATAGTCTGAGCATGCGTAGTAAAAATAGAGCGAGGGTCTTCTCCCCTCCTAAGGGGTCTACATAGCCTTTCTCACACTGTCTGTTAGTGAACTTCAGGTTTCTTGTGTCCATATATCACATAGAGTTACTTCATCCGTCCTTCAGCCCCTGTTTGTTCCAAGGAGGAACACCAGTTTTCGAGTTTACACCAGATTTCAGTCACTTATCTTGACACTGGCGTCTTCTTAGGCACTTGTTTTCTTTAGGTTCCTGCTATTAGGGATGTACTCATGGAGTTTTTTCAGACTGTCCAAGGTCTGTCTTATCTTTACTAGGCAAAGAGTTAAAGGTTTTAAAACATCTTATAAGTGGGTAACTGGGTAATGACTACACAGGGTAGTTAGGAAAAAGTATAAATGAAATTATATACATTACAGTAAAATACGGGAAAAATAGAAGCTAGTAAAATACCAGTGATGTCTAATGTTAAAACTAAATGTCTTATATTACAGGTCCCTGTACATTAGCAATTTCAAGTATACTTGTAGCAACTTCCCTTCACTACAATCACTGCAGTTTCTGAACCCTAAAACATCAGGGTCCAGTGGATCCCTATAACCACACTTTGTAGAGTTTTCAGTGCTAGCAGAAACAGGATTATTGCATGTGACATGAGCAGCTGCCAGATAAACTAAATGGAGTGGCTACTATCAGGATTTCAGTTAGACAGGACAGTTTTTCAGAAAGTGGGAGTTCATCAGACTATATAGAGTTACATTTACCTCACTTAACATTAGAAGTGCCAGAAAAGCAGTCTGTTCTGTTTTCCCCAGTAATTTTAGTTTATAACTCCAGTGAGTTAACAAGGGTATTCCACTTGCAAGTCCTCTGAATGAGCCTATGTCTGAATGTCAAGGTTATAGCCATATGGCCTCCATCTCCATTTCCACCTTTTTTTTACCTGGACATGGAGGGAAATAGCTAACAGTTTGTCTTCTTCAAGAAGAAGGTACCTGCTCCTACAGGCTACTTCTGACCTGTTGGTTGGTTGGACCATACTGCATAAACCAATGCTTTTCCTTCTTGCTTCCCACCACTCACATCATTGCTAATCTCACCTTTCATTCCCAAAACATAAAACATCACTTCCTACTTTCCAGAAGCAGTCCAGTTTTCTGCCTTTATACTTGCTGGTCCTGAGGCTCTGATAAAGCAGACTAGAGAAAGCTCAGGAACAGAAATTTAAAATATAGATACGATACAGATCATAAGGTATATAGAATATGTCATAATATATGATATATAGAATATATCATAAGGATATAGAAAATAGAGGCTTCAGAATACAGAAATAAAATGCAACTTAAGAACCTTGGATGCTTAAGTAGTCATCTCTCTGTTTTCTTCCCCAGTCCAAATATTGATACTTTTCTGGAAGTGCATTTACCTTAATTTGATACTGAGAATTTATAATTCACATCACAGAAATGCCCTCCTTCTGGGGACACAGGCATTTCTTTCCTTGAAACTGGTCTTAAGCAGCCCATCTGCTTTGATTCTGGTAGAGATAAACTCAATTCAGTAAGCTTCTGCAAGTAACCTTGCAAAACTGGTGTCTTTGGGAAGTGACGGTGATTTTGCAGTGGATCATGCTCTTTGTTCATCTATCTGTAACTGGTGGAAGCAGAATTTCTTTCAAACACTCTGGATTCATATACTCCCACTGCAGTACTACTCTTTCTAATGACAATACAGTACTGTACCTGCCACTCAAAGATACTGCACAACACAGGCATGTTGGAGAGATGATTCCCCTTTCCCCAAGTAGAAGACGATCTATTATTTTGGAGGGGCAAAATTCAAATGTGGGCAAAAAATCTTGATGTCCAATGACCTCTGAATAGAAATGATTTGGACACTAAAGACTTAATTTGAATGACTGCTGGCTTTGAGATTGATATCTCTCTGAAGTGTCTTCTGTTTTTTAGGTTTACCATGCATGGTTGGAAAATAGCTGAAACTGGGATATTTGCAAGGAATGGATATTTTTAATGAGTTCTTATGCAACTTACAAGTGAACCCATGAGAAAAATGACAAGTCTGATGAACTTCAAGGGATCATGCATGATTAGACATTCAGGCCTTCCCATCTCTGTTTAGAAAGGTTCGAATCAGTTATTGCAATGTTTATTTAACAGAGGCCTGTGTGAGTGTGTTACTGTTGTTGTATCAGTCACTTCTGGATAATTCCCTCACTTTGCAGCTTTCTGTGTACATGTATTATATGTCCTCAGCACCTGATCCTGAACACTAATGTTGTGGTGAAACAGTCAGTCATTACCAAGTTGAGCAAACAGCACCACAGAGCCCTGATTTATCTGTAGATGTGCTGGCTGGCTGGTGTCTCTGGCTGCTGTGTATCCCCGAAGTGTCGCGGATGAAAGTATTAACATGGTAATGATTTAGCAGAAAATCAAGATTTATTAATGACTAGCAACACTTAATCCTTAACCAATTTAAAGATTTACAGAATAATTTGGTAAAATATGTTATGATTGAAATTGTGACTTAACTACAGATTCAAAGATGACAAGATTCACACTAACTTACTAAACGGTACCTTAAATCTATACATATATACATACACATTCACAAACACAAAACATACAAACACAAAATGTACAAACACCCAGACAGACAACAGTATTTGGATCCAGTAAAAATATGTATGTCCCCACACTCGTGAAAATAACTGTATACACCTACATCGGTAAGCAGAGAGCAAGTGGGTGAAAGAGAAGCTAGCTCAAAGTAAAAATTTCCCTCTTCTCAAGTTTAAATACTCACAATGCCTCAGCGTTCCTCAATGGGTGATAATCGAGACTCCAGCAGGTCAACTTCTCCCTGGCCTCCCGTTGGCTCTATCAGTGGACAGTACCTTGAGGAGTTAATGCCTGAGAGGCATCCCAGCTCAGGAGAGTTGCTGGTCACAGGCCAATGTGGTCCAGGAGAGCTCAAAGGCTCTCACTTGGGGACACAGGGTCCAAGACAATTGACTTTTGTCATATACTTATCACTCCAGCCTAGCCTATCACACCTAGTAGGTGTTCTAGCTGTTTGCCAAGAACTTGATGGGTGTGCAGTTCTGTTATTGTCCTTGCAGGTGGTGGGCTCTCATAACTATTCCCAAGCGATAAGGAGGGCAGAGCCAGGCTAGTCAAAGGGTATGTGGCTCAGGAGGGGGGGATGGGAATTGCACCACCACAATCCACCCCGTGACTAAAGTCAATTTATCTTGTCCATAGAGTGGCAGTGTGGTTGCCTCCTGCCTCTATGCCTATAAACAGAGAATGCCATAATCCGATTATAATTTGAGGGAATTTTGTGTTTCAATAGCTTCTATTAGTAAAAAGAAAAATTTTCATTATTTTGGAGAAACTTTCGCAACTGCCTAATCTGTTTAACCACCCTCCAAACCTTAATATATAACACTATTATAAGCAGTAAACATATTAACATTATAGTTAGGAAAATCATGACCAGGTGAAGCATGGAATTAAACAGTCCTGTTGCTCTGGTGATCATCCAGATAGGACTTCCCACCATTGGTGTTCTCCATCCCTTTTGACTCTAATTAACACTTGATGTATTTCTTTTATATCATGCCGATTTGTGATAAGAGTTTTTTGTCCATTTTCTCATGTTTGTTGTAGAAGGTTGATTAAATCAGGGTGTTGCAGGAGTTGCTCGATTATGGTTAGGTTCATCCTGATGAGTGTAGGTTGTAACTCGCAATAGAACATGTAATCGAAAGATAAGTCATCATAGGTAGTTATTGGCACAGAGAAATTAAAATCACAACCAATAATCACAGAAAAGTTACACACATGTAGATTGAACTGGTTGGTTATGTTATAGACCAAATCATCTACTAATAAGAAATTACATAATGTTTGCGTGCAAGCACATCCTTTTCCAACATATAGGACTATGGTTTCAGAGGTTTGGTTTGGGTGGATCTCAAAGTGGCAAATGTTTTATTCAGTATAAGACAAATGTCTTGAGCTTCTAGAGTATTACTTTCACAAATGAAACCTTGTTGTTCTCACACAGTACATGCATTTACATCAATTGTTTGCCATTTTTTCTCCTTTTGATGGGCCCACACTCTATGCTCTAAGAGATAGAGTATGGATCCATCGTGATTCAGTCCTAACACAATGATTGGGTATATATTGTACACTGAAGCATTGTGTATGGTGAGGACAAAGGCAATAATCTTATCACTTTCTGCATGGTGAGTGAAGTTGACCAATTGCCACCATGACGTAAATTTCCTTTCAAATTCTGAGGCATTGTCCCAGATCAAATTACAGATCTCAGTGGGTGAGGTTCTCAAATTACAGATCTCAGTGGGTGAGGTTCTCAAATTACAGATCTCAGTGGGTGAGGCTCCTCCTTCTGGTGGAGTTCATTATTTCTGAAAAAGAGAAAGAAAAGAAAAGCTATCTCGGTGGGGAAGACCAAATGGGTTACCCCTTGATACAGGATAAATCCATCATAGTCAATAGCATTCCATGCTAGAAGTCCTCATGATTTGACCAGGGTTACTGGTATTGTTCCTACAGATGGTATTTTTGCCATCACAGGCTGTCCTGGCTTCATCAAAGACCAGGTATGTTCATTGTTTAGGGGGGTTTCCGGAGAAGGTGTTAAGAAGGCTCAAGTAATTGGGCATCCATAGGGACCACACTGATTATTTAACTGCTGTAAAGTTTTAGAAAGATAGCTTTCCCATTGTCCTTCATGTGATTTAAGGTATTTTTTCAACAGTCCATTGGCTCGTTCGACTATACCATTAGAGTGTGGGTAATCAGGTGTGTGAAATACTCACTTTATTTCTTCTTGTTTTGTCCATTCTTGTACTTCTTTGCCAGTAAAGTGTGAGGCATTGTCACTCTGGATAGAACCAAGGACAGGTAAAATTGAGAACCATGAGGAGAGGCCTCAGATGGTATTCTGTCCATTAGCTTTTGGCATCTGGTAGCTGTAAGGAGTCCAGATATTATTTCTATACCTGTTAAAACATACTTGTACCCAGCAGAGGATTTTAAAGGACCAGTGTAATCAATTTGCCAAGTAGACCACAAAGTTTTTCCCTCTTTAATGTGTAAAGGTGGTGCTTTGGCAGGGTGATCCATTTGCAATTTTAATTTACACCGGGGACATTCAGTATGGATGGTTCCACATGTTTTTCTATTAAGGAGCCAGCCTCGGCTTTGAGATGAAAAGTGCTTCTTGACCTGTGTGGCCTAATTTTTGATGTAACCATTCTCCCAATCAATACCATGTGGGGTCTGAGGAATTTTCAGTGTCTGTTTTCCTAATTTTTGTCGATTCACCTACCTCTTGGTTCCAATTTGTAGCTGGTTTATTGTCATTGGCATGAGCTTTTACCCATCCTATTTGGAATGGTGTTTTTCTGGCTAGTCTAATAGTAATTGCCAGTCTTCATCTCTCCAGATTGGAGATTTATTTATGTCCCAACTTAGGGCTTCCTATTGACAAAGCCACTGTGTGGCACCTGCCCAAACAGCGTAAGAGTCCACATATATGGTTTTTGCTTCATTTTGTGCTGCCAAAACAACTGCTCTTAATTCTCCTACTTGGGCACTGCCCTCCCCCTCTTCGATCACTTGTTTACCAGTTTTGATTTCTTAATGTGACAGCTTTATATTGCCATTTACCATCCATTCTTTTTGCTGAGGCATCCAAAAACCAAACACCCTCATTTGGTGTATCTTCAGTGAAGGGGGGTGCATCTAGAGTTGGTGAAGGTTTAAATGGCTGTTGTGATGCTAGTGGGTCAGTGTTAATAGGCATTTGCAATTTAGAAACTTTTGGGTGTCCTTCAGTCAATTAATTGCATTTCATCTGCTATTCTCATTAGATAGGCATACCATTTCCTAATTGTAGGGTTTTGTGCAATTCCCTCTGGGGGAGCAGTCCCTTTTAGAACTGTGTCTAATAAATTAAACTGACCTCTAGTCCGAACAGCTTGTTCTTGACGTATTTTCTCAACTTGTTTAATTGCAGAGACTAAAGAAAAAAGACCCTTTTCCCACTCAGAATATCTTTGTTCTGTGTCTTTCAATGCAGTTGAGCTAAACAGCGAAGGTCTTTTCGGTCCATCAGGACCAGCCTGAAATAAGTTACAGTAAGTACCATGTTCTGCAAAACCCCATTCTGCTCCATGAGGATGGACAGGTCCTAGCGATTGGTATGTTTTTAATTCCAGTATTAGCGTTTTAATTGCTTCTTCATGTTCTGAGTCCCATTTCCACAGTTTTCCCTTTCATAAAAGTGAATACAGTGGACAGGCAGTGAGGGAGAATCCAGGTACATGTTTTTTCCAATATGCTAAAGTACCCATTAGTCTTTCCTAGATTGGGGCATTTGTGGTTGTTCTATTTTATTTAGAGTATCTGGTAGAATTGCTGCGCTTCTAGCAATCCACCAAGTGCCCAGAAATTGCACTTTTTTGCTTGGTCTCTGGTATTTTTCAGGTGGAATTTCAATTTTTGCTTCATGCAGTTTGCCAAACTGTTGCTGCCACTTCTCCCACCTTTGCAGGAGAGGTTCCTCCAATTAGAATATGATCTATATACTGATACAGTTTTACATCTTCAGAGAGTGAAATTGTCTGTAAAAGTTCGGTAAGTGCAGCATGAGCAATTGTGGGGGTGTTACCATAAACGTCGGCAGAGGAACTCTTTGAGACTCGTTTTGGAGTGTTAGAAAGCAGGAGTTCTTTATTGCAGCACTGGGCACACACACGAACAGCTTCGCTAAGCAGCAGCTAATATACAGTGAGATTTATGCGTATTCATAACTTATCCGAGAAATGAGTTACATATGCATTAAATTTCCTGGAACTAATTGCAGTATCTGCATCCTAATTACCCATGCGCTATCTTGCAGGGTGGTGGTCTCGAGGGGTCATTGGTAGTCTTCCTCACCATGCTGGTTGCTCGTTGGTAGTCTTCCTCACCTCAGTGCTCACGCATGGTCACAAAAGGTCTGTTTAGGAGGTGTTGTGCAGCTGTGTTGTGTCTTGAGCTGGTTTAATTTGTCCCGTGCTTGTTCCTGTTACCTTCAAGAATAGGCCCTGACTATCTTATTTATTACTGTGTTACCTTCAAACCCCTTTCTTCTTCACGAAAGCACCAACCTTCTGCTGTGTCTGCACATACCAGAAGCTACATTGACACTGACCTCATTTATTCTCAGTAAAAAAAATGTTTAGCAAGACAAAAAAAAAGTTAGCAAGATATTTTGGCTTGCAGGTGAGTGTTTATATCCCCAGGGGAGTTTGTTAAAGGTACATTGGATACCCTCCCATGTAAAAGCAAATTTTTCTTTATCATCCTCCTTCAAGGGGACCATGAAAAACATCTTTTACATCTATCACTGCCATCCAAGGATGTGCAGCAGCTTGTAGTGTAGCTGTTAAAGTCACAATATTAGGGACTGCAGCTGTTAATGGGGCTGTACTGGCATTTAAGTGCCGATAATCGGTTGTTAAACACCATCTCCCATCCAGTTTATGGACTGGCCAAACAGGAGAATTATATGGGGAATGAGTCCTGGAAATAATTTGTCATTTTTCTAAATCTGCAATTACTTTAGAAATTCCAGTTTGGGCTGCAGCAGAAACTGGATACTGTGGGACGTTAGTGATTTTTGATTCAGGAAGTACTGGGGCTGCGCAGAGTACACAGACTGTGTACTCTGTTGATTTTTATTAGGGTGAGGGTTGGCATTTGCACCTAAAGAACACAAACTACCATCTGGCAAACGCCAGGTCCAGCCATTCAATGCATCAAAACCTGGGGTATTTTCATGGTGCTCTTTGATCACAAAGCAAAAAGATGTTAGAGACTTTTCATCAGGGAGCTATAAATTAACCTTTGTTGTTTGACACACAGTGCTAGTTCCCATAACTCCTTTTGCCATGCAGGCTGTATGTCTAGCTTATCAGCATCTCGCTATGCAATTATTGAAATTTGTGCCTCAGTATCAATTAAAAATTTTGTTTATTGTTGTCAAGGACCAACTGGAATTAGAACATAAGGGCCATTCTCATTTAACCATTGACAGGCTTTTACTTGCCAGACCAGCAGGCCCAATTGCCGTCCAGGCATTATCAGTTTTTTGGTCTTGGGTTTTGTGACTGATCCCCGTGAGGGAGGAAAGGGTTATCTCTCCCCCTGGAAGCTGGTGATGGAGGCACTGGAGCATTTGGGGTGTTATGTTTTCGAAATGCCTGAATTAGACTCAGAATAACGCCAGTAGGCTGTCTCTGACTCGCAGCTCTAGGAATTCCTAGTGACAATGATTGTTTCCATAGTCCGTTTCTCCACTCCTGACCCCTAAATTGTTGGTCAGAGGATTTTGTTCTTGGGAATCATTTCAATGCGATTGCTTAACTTGCCTAACAATGTGACAATGTGACTGGGAATTGTGTGCCATCCCATTTCTCAGGCATGATTCATAGTTTTATACATTCATGTCACCCAAGTGGGCAATTCCCTCTGTTCTAATTCTCCTTCCTCACCACTTCCAAAAGTCCATGTTATGTTTGCCAACTTGCTATAATTTAAGTCTCTCTGGATCTCATCTCATTTTGCAATGAGGAAAGGTTTGAGTGTGGCAGGGGCTCCTTTTATTGGTGGTTTAAGTATAGCAGGAGCTACAGGTGCCCAAACAGGAACATCAATAGGCTCACACTGATGCACGGCTTGAATATAGGCAGCCTTTGTAAAAGCTGTGGAAAGCTCATTTAGAGATTTGATAGGTATTAACAGAGGTTCTCCTCTCTCTAAGGCATTGGTGCCACCAGCCCAATATGCCACTCTGTTAGTGAGTGCAGATCATTCAGGGGATGGGGGCCCGCATTTAAAAAGACACCAGGACCCAAATAACCACTGGCTTCGTCGTCATCTACTAAAATTCTATCTCCCCTGTTTAGAGACACTCTCTATAAGTATTCAGTTTCAGTTTCTCCAGGCTTACGGCCATAATGATCTTGTAAACTGGCCATCTGAATTGGATCAAACAGGGTTGTTTTACTGATGCAATTTCTCACACCACATGGAGGTGCCGTTGATTGAAAGTGGGAGGGACTCAGGCGGTTGAAAATAATTATTTACATCTGAGATATTATTATCTGAATCACTCCAAATATTGCCATCCCAGTCTTTGGGGGACACAGTTAATTTTCTGATTTGAACTATATTGGGGGGGTTGGAGACTGCAGTAGAATCATTTTGATGCGTTCCCCTAGTTTTTCCTGGTTTGATTTGGATTCCTTAAGTTTTTTTGCATCTGTTCTATTTTAATTGATAACAGCAGCTCGGTGGATTTGTGCCCTGCAATCTCGCCTTGTAAATCTTGTATTTTATGACTAAATTTTCCTCGTTCCTGGCAGGCAGCTTCTAGACACACTCCCAACATTTTATAAATTATACAATATATATAAAACTGTATTCAAATTACAAGATATATATAAAATGCATCTGTTCCAACTTTAGTTGTACCTCTAGCATTAGTTAACTGTTTTTCTACCTCTTCCCAGTTATGCCAATCATTATATGCCCAGTCCTCTGGGAATGTGCGATTTGGTTGGACACCGTGTTTTCGTAAGTATTCGGTGATTTTACTTGTCATCCTGCTGACTACGTCAATTTGTCGTGGATGAAAGTATTAACACGGTAATGATTTAGCAGCATATCAAGATTTATTAATGACTAGCAACACTTAATCCTTAACCAATTTAATTTGGTAAAATATGTTATGTTTGAAATAATGACTTAACTACAGATTTGCAGATGACAAGATTCACACTAACTTACTGAACGGTACCTTTAGCCTATACATATATACATGCACATTCACAAACACAAATTGTATAAACACACAGACAGACAGAAGTACATAGATGCAGTGCTCTGAGGAAGGAAAACATGAAAAAGACCCATATTTATCGGAAGACAATCAGCAATCCCACTGAACCTTCAGCTTCAATGGCCAGCACTTGTATACTCCACCTTTTGGACATTTTGGAAGCCAAGACCAATCCTCTGCTCTCCGATATTGTTTTCCAGATGGTCTGAGACAATGTGAGAGCAGCAGGCGTACCATCTATCCAAAGGGATGGATGTGTCTTAACTATCAAAATGAGGATCTAAGTCATTGCTTCAGAGAGTCTGGATACAGATCCAGCGCCTAGGCAAAGAGCATGATGATGTAGAAATAGTGAAGGTATCCAGGTAGGCACACTCAGAGTGATTCTGTATGTGGAAACTGAAAACATACAGAAAGAAAACAGTGATTACTAAATAATTTCTACTGCTAAGCCAAATATTCTAGTCTGCTGTAAACCAGAATTTCTGCTGAAGTAGTTTCCAGTTGACTTTGGTCCCTTGTGATATGGTAGTTTCAGGTGCTAAAAGCAGGGAGAGTGATAATCATGTTAGAAAAGCCTGTTTAGCTCATGCAGTGTTGCATGAATCTCCATTTCCATGACCGGCCCATACCAGGTAACATACAATAACAGGAGGAAAGACAAAGGACAGTTTAGGATATACCCTGCCTAGAA
Source organism: Strix aluco (assembly GCF_031877795.1). NCBI lineage: Eukaryota > Metazoa > Chordata > Aves > Strigiformes > Strigidae > Strix > Strix aluco. The sequence continues at coordinate 7,314,552 of NC_133935.1, forward strand.
TTACTGAGGTCATAAACACTCTGGAGAGCAAGACAAGGGGAACTGCTGTTTGACAAGCCTGACGCAGAGCTGATGTAGCCCACACATTTTATAATATAAATAAGCGGAAAATCTGGGTAGTCTGCAGGTTGTGACAAATGCACTAAAGCAGACACAACTTTTCTTATGAAGCCGCTTAATCCATCTTAATCCATCTGAAGATGATTATTCCCTCATATCGGCCACTTCATTCTCATTCATCCCTAAAAAATGTACATGCATTTGCTAGATATTGTGCATTTCAGGAAGACGAGCACTTGTATCCAAAAATTCTGAAGATCTGAAAAGAGACTGAAATACCTACACTATGTACTGAAAAATATGTATAAATTAAGGTAAATAGGGATCAGTAACATTATCTTGATGTGCTGCTCTACGAAAAAAACCTCTTGAGTCAGGGACCTCTCTATTTTGATGCTATTGGAGTTAGGTCAGTAATAACTGCTAAGAGTTCATTTTTAAAGTCATAGTTATAAAACACAAGAAAAAATAAGAATCCTGATAGACATAACATTGTGCTGTAAACCCTAACTCTACATTTGTTTAAATAGAATTTTTTTTAGATTTAAATCTGGCCAGTGATGTCAAGAGCCACAAGAAAAGCTTCTACAGGTACGTCAGCGATAAAAGGAAGACTAGGGAAAATGGGGGTCCTCTCTGGAAGGAAACAGGCAACCTGGTTACCCAGGATATGGAGAAGGCTGAGGTACTCAATGACTTTTTTGCCTCAGTCTTCACCGGCAAGTGCTCCAGCCACACTGCCCAAGTCACAGAAGGTAAAGGTGGGGACTGGGAGAAGGAAGAACTGCCCACTGTAGGAGAAGATCAGGTTTGAGACCATCTAAGGAACCTGAAGGTGTACAAGTCCATGGACCTGATGAGATGCAGCTGCTGGTCCTGAGGGAACTGGTGGATGAAGTGACTAAGCCACTGTATTTGAGAAGCAGTGGCAGGCCAGTGAAGTTCCTGCTGGCTGGAAAAGGGGGGATATAACCCCCATTTTTAAAAAGGAAAAAAAAAGAAGACCCGGGGAACTACAGGCTAGTGAGTCTCACCTCTGTGCCAGGCAAGAACATGGAGCAGATCCTCCTGGAAACTATGCTAGGGCACATGGAAAATAAGGAGGTGATTGGTGACAGCCAACATGGCTTCACTAATGGCAAATCGTGATTGACAAACTTGGTGGCCTTCTATGATGGGGTTACAGCGTTGGTGCATAAGGGAAGAGCAACTGACATCATCTACCTGGACTTGCACAAAGCATTTGACACTGTCCCACACCACATCCTTGTCTCTAAATTGGAGACACATGGATTTGATGGATGGACCACTCGGTGGATAAGGAATTGACTGGATGGTCACACTCAAAGAGTTGTGATCAACGGCTCCATGTCCAAGTG